>NC_090673.1:8115227-8418257 GCF_013368605.1 Nyctibius grandis | reverse complement strand
TTGGGCAAAACATAAGGACTAGAAACAAAAAGGGAAAGGGCAGAGCAGGTGTCTCTGTGCAAAATAAACCGGTGTATGCGTATATGTGTGCGTATGCCTGAAGGACCACCAGCCTGTACTGAACCTCCTGGCCAGCCCACGGGCGCAGACCGGGCTGTTCTTCGCTGGTGGGGGAGAGAGCGCAGCGCAGTGTAACTCCTGCTGTGTACCGGGCTGTGGAGCGGCCACAATGCAGGGGGGCTGGATTTGACCCTAGGAAACGCTGTGCACAGGGACTCTCAGGCCTCTGCAAGCAAATCCCGTAGCTTTTAATCAGCTGAGTCTTTTATGCACAAGAGTTGGGGGTTTGTGTGTGGGTTTTTGTTTTTCTTTTAGTATACAGTACAAGAAGTATTAATTCCCTGGACTGCTTTCAGAAGAGAAAACCTGAAAGGCGTCTGTGTTGTCTGTTGTTCCCCTCAATATAGCTCTTATACCAACTGTATCCTTTGCAGGGAACTTCTGGAAAGGACACAAGTTAAGTTAGAAAGCTCAGAATATTTTGTGTGTTCCTTGCCCTTGTTATTGGGCTGTTTGCTTTTGTCTGTCAGTAGATGTAAAAAATTTTTTCCTCTTTTACAGAGGGTTAATTTATTCATCTGTACCACAGTGCTGGAGCAGGCACAGGTGCCAAGAGTCACTTCCAAGATTATATCTTAATAACTTCCTCAAGTGTCTGTTAGCCTGGAGATGCCAATTGTTTTACTGAGGCATTGCTTGTTATTCTCTCTACATTTTTTTTTCCTGGATCTGGAACCCCCTGAATCCATGTCTCTGCTGTCTCAGCCAGCTGCTGAAAGGAGTAAAACCTATTGTGCTATCCTTCCTGAATGTGTCTTTAAACATATGCAGCTCATAACAGAGGGCCCCATAGAATAAAAAGGACATTTCTCTCTAGTTCTTTTGCTATCATTGTCTTGCTGCCTACTCAGGAGCTTCTTACCCTATTGTTTTTCAGTATTGTAAGACTGTGACACCTCCACTAAATAGGACATAAGCTTGCTTACACCTTCTCACACTCTTGACTGGTTAGAGATGCCTATTAAGCCACTTAAATATGAGCATTGAAATAAGTCATATTGCATTCACATTGTTAGCATGTGCTAGTAGGAGAGTCAGTGCAGCAAGGGGTAGTATTCCCCTTGCAGCCTTGTCTTGAGTGCCTGAGATGTGGGAGCATGGGTGGGGAGGTGGCACAAACAGGAAGGATGCTTTCTGGCGCCATGAAGCCTTTCTGTGCTGCCTCACCTAAAGGAAGAGCAGTCAGTGTTTTAGTAGGGGCTCCGTGTCATTTCACGATAGTCTCTCAGTGGGGCAGAGCATCCTCTACCTACAGAGAGCAGTTTATTCACGTTGTGGCTGCTCACAAAGAGCTGCCATGCTCCAGCTCACTTCTTCAGCTACCTTATGGGATACTCTGAATGCAAAGGAAGTTATTTGGCATCTTGTTTCAGCAGACAATGTCATCGTTGTTGCCAAATGTTTTCCTCCTGGCTTGCCTTGGGGTGGGCAGGCAGGGGGAACACCCGCAGCTAATTAGAAACAGGTATTTGTCTGCAGGTAACACTGCCAGACAGAAGCTCTTTTGCATCTCGCAGAGTCCACTCAATCTGCAACATCTGACAAGCCCGTGGGGAAAGAGATGAATTTTTCACACCTGTTTCTCCAAATTTAATAATAATAAAAAATTCCATGCAAGCTCAAGAAGGCAACATTCCAGTAACATTTTGCTTTTACTGACTGAAATTTCCCGTAAGATGGGCCTCTGGCTATAGAATGGAAAATCTGTCCTCACTCACTTCCCCCTCAGTACTGGGCGGACGTATAGAGTCTGGTTGCTTTTTTATTCTTGCCAGGGCTGCTGAAGTAGCTCTGTGCTTGTTAGTCCCGAGTGCCATGAAGTCAGAGCCACAAGTCTCCCCATTGCAGTAGGCGGTGGGGGTTGGTGGTTTGTTCCAGGGGACGTTCCTAAGCCCTGTGTCACTTCATTACGCAGCAAATTGGGAACAGACACGGGTAATGTAGACAGAAGAAAAAAAAAAGAAAAGAGGAGTCATAATACTATCAGAGAAATATGTGTGAAGTTCGTAAGTGCTTCTGCACCTTGGCCAAATGCCAAGTTGAAATCCAAGATGCTTGATGTGTTGAATTCTGAGTTTCCCACCACACTGCTGCTCTTTATATTTTATTTTTATTTAACAACAGGTAGTGAGATACAAACTTCACTGTGTAGCAGTTACCATGTTGAGGCTGTGGAAAACTACAGCAGGAGAACATAGGCTGAATTTGGCTGTAATTGACTGGAATTCATGACGTGGAGTATCTTTTAGTTGGCTTTACAAAATGGAATCACTTCCTAACTGTAATGAGCAATCTTGGACATGATCGTTTTGGGATATTAAAGTACTGGCTGTTACATGACTGCTTCTAATCCTCATTGTATAATGGTGTCCGTAAAAAGCTTTTAAAGAAGAAATAAAATATTTGGAATTTGATACCTATATAGGTTCTGAGTCCTCTCTCTGTTCTCCAGGCATCGCTTTTAGAATTCAGCCTTGTGGGAGGCACTGCCTTTGCCAGAATAAATGCAGTTTGAAACAACAACAGTAGAAAAAACTCTCATAATGCAAATGTTTGCCCTAAAAATTGCTTTAGATGAGAGAAATCTAACTGTACTCTAACAAAACCAGGGCTGTTCTGGAGATGACAGATTAAAGCAGAGATCTACAGCAGGAACTCTTTCTTGGTTAGATCCTCATTTTAGCTGCGTGCTTCTGTGCATTCCTTGTTATAGACAGCGGCTGCCATTTGTTTGGGATAATCAAAAAGTTGAATTTACACAGCAGCAAGACTTTTCTGCTCTGTCTTTGATTGTTTTCAAAACATAGGTGTTATTAAATTGTTGATACTGATAGTGCAAAAAAAAAAATGTCTGTTCTTTTGTGAATTGAACTTGTGCATTCAGCTTCAATTTTGTAAATGAAGTTTTGGAGGAGTATTTGCACCATGCTATCATGCAAATTACACTCTGAAAGTATAGGGATAAAAGAACTGTGTTCAGAATAAAAGTGGGATACATGATTTCTATTGTTGCACTGTTATATAAATAGGTTACAAGCAACCTTATTTCAGTGTTGTTATATTCTGTTGTGGAAGGTTTGCCTTGTTTGCCACCTCTGAAAGGGAGATAATCTTAAATCTGAGCTAAGAAATACGGTTACAACCAAGAGAGAAGGTTTAAACTGAATTTGCTCTTCTGTTGTTGATGTTAAGAGGGCCTCAAACTTATGAGGAGATAACAGGGTGCTCCTGGGTTTTAGAGAACACAGGAAAGGCACTTGTTATAAGGAGTAGTCAGTTATGCATTATCCTGTCCTACTCTAGTGTGTATTTTGCTTCTGCTGTGTTATCTGATGGTCACTAGTCTCAGCCTAGGGTGGACTACACTGCCCTATTAAAGATATGAAGAACTGGGAAATAAGAAAGGATTGGTCAGGGTTCAATTACAAACTTGCATTTTTTTTGTTGAATTCATGACTTAGATGCTTCTGACAAATTCACTCTGTCTTTTTTTTTTTGGCTCAAAATTATCGCTAAGCCTGGATTGCTAAAGATACAGAAGCAACGTAAGAAGTGAGGTAACCCATTTGAAGAAGTCTGGGATTACAGCTGTGTTTAATAAAATCTGAGTTTAGCTATAGAGAATGTAAGTAAGCTAAATCCCATCTGCTTTGAGGTTTCCCTTTGGTCCCAGAAGAAGTCAAATGCAGGATATGAGGAGAGGTGTATGGGCTCCTACCGGAAATGCTGGGAAAAAGACAAGGAAAAAAGGCCTCCCTCTGCTCCTTTGGTCTGCTTTTATGATGTGACCTCACTAGCGAGACAGTGCAGTGTGTTGAGCAATACACAAGGAGAGAGCAGAAAGAGCTTGTGTTCCCCCTCACTGCCATATAAATGGGATCAGAGCTCTATGAAGAACCAGCATCACCTCTCCCTTTTCCCCATTGCTTTGTTGTGTCCATAGGTAAAATGGGCAGCGCCAGGAATTGGGCTGGTAGGACTATGCTCCTGTCTCTTCATGCCTGGGTGCAAACTGGAGATGAACAGTTAGATCAGGCAGGACATTTCTGAGGACCCTTGTGAGTGAGGTGGGATTAATCATGCAGCTGGTCCTTGCCTGTCTTTGACAACTTGGATGTGATATCCTAGCTAGTCAGGGGGCAATTCTGAGAAAAAACAGGAGAGTGAGACACTAATTAGCAGTTTTCACTAAAAATCAGCAATATTGGAGCTGGGGAGTCAAGTGGAAATTCTTACAAGTCTGCTTTTCCTTGACCATGTTTCTTGTTACATTATGAAGAAGTGAGGCAATAATTAGGCAAATGTAGCTGGAAAAACCTCTTTGTTAGTATTTGAGGAAGCCAGAGTTATATTTCAAGGGTATGCATCTAATCATACCTACCAGCCCCCCTCCCTCTGCTCCGCTCCTGGGATGTTGAACCTGAGGCTCAACATCCAAAGTTAGTTCTTCCTTGAAAATGAACAGATTAGTTCCACTAAAGTGCTTGGCTGGTCTGTACAAATGCTATGCAGGTCAAACAGCTCTGCTGTCTGGCTCATGTTTCTGTTTCAGTGAACCTTTCACCTCTTCAGCTGATTGCAGAGGCTAAGAATTACAAAGCAAATGATCGGTTCTCCATCAGCCAGATTCCTGACTTTGTCTAACGACTTTATCTGCTGCTCATCCCCAAAAGCTGGATAGAGAGGTTAAAGATCTCCATTTGCTAACCTGATTTATTAGTTTTAAGCAATTTTAGGATATGCTTTGAAGACGAGAGACATAAACATCTAGGGCCAGCATAAAGAGGTAGTTGTTAGTTGTTTGGGGACATGTCCTGTTTTCTCAGCCACAGCTCAAGATTTCTAGTACTTGGACAGACAGCTTGCCTCCAAGGTTTGTCTGGAGGTTTTGGGGAGATTTTTTTTTTTTTTTTGACTCAAAGGGCAGAGAAATAGGTCTCTTCCTCTCTTATCAGGGTGCTTTGAATGGAAATATTCTCTTCCCCTCTCTTTCATGTCAGTGAATCAGGACAGTCTTTGTAAAAGCCAGTCAAACAGTGCAAGATGGACACAGTGTGTCTGCTTATCCTCAAGTAGGATTTTTATGGATGCTGTTGATAGAACTTTGATTGGAATACCTATCAGAAATACTAACTTGCCTACATGCTTGCTATGTAGTTAAACAAACAGCTTTTATTTAATTTCCAGAGGGTAATATTGAAGGTCCTTCTGCTACATTTCTCTACAGTGTCTTCCTGTGTCAGGGTTTTGCTTTAGGATTAAGATGGCCGTTGCGACCAGCTTTCTACTTGAAAGGTTGGCCATGGTTACCTTGACAGCCAGTGGGTCTTGTCTCTCCAATTAGCGTATATTAATCACTGCACAGTGATTATCAAACCCACCACCTTCAACTCCATGGATCCAAACCCTTGTAATGTTTCTCTGTTGTTATGTTGGGGGGGGTTGCATGTGTACATTTGTAATGAGTTACCTGTTAAATAGCCAGGCCGCCTACAGCTTTTAGACTAATTGACAGCGTTGCCTGAAGCACCAGTGACTAAACTGAGCTGTAATCTTTTTTTTTTTTTTTTTTTTTTTTTTCCCCCCTTAGAAAAGATTTTTTCACTGTTTTCCTCAGAATAGAAACCTTCATCCTGAGGCAAGAATTAGAACCAGGGTGTTGTGTATTTGGGTATGGATAGCTGAAAAAGATTAGATTTGTAGTGTACTCTTCTGGCTGGATATTAGGAAGTCTTGAACCTTGTCTTTGATTTCTCATTCTGCTACTGACATCATGTTTAATTTTGGTGTATTTCCTCCTCCAAAAAAGGTGCTATACTCTTTGCCAAGCTTGTTTTACTAAACTGTATTGGTTTTGGTATAGCTTATAGTGCCCTAGGGAAAGACTGTATTATCTTTATGATCCCATCTCACTCTCTTTCTGTGTAAGTGCCTTGACAGTTTTGGATGAAACGTGCAGTTGGGACTAAATATTGTGTAAACTCATGAAATAATTTCTGTCTTTTTAGTTACAGTACAGCATGGCTCACACTAATTAGAATCATTTAAGAAAGTAGTTAGCTACCAGAGGATCTTCTTGTTAAATCTTCATTCTCCTTTTTCCTAAGAATGTAGATTTTATATTTAGTAGCAGCAAACAAATATATGTCTATGTGACAAGCGTACATTCCCGCAGAGAAGTAGTCTCACGCTTATGGTAGGTGAGCGGTCCATTTCTGGTGACCAGTTGGCATGTTTCTTGGTGACTGAACACGTTTTCTGGGAGCAACATCTCACTTGAGGAAGCGCTTCTTTCAGGCAGCTTTTACTACAGGGCCCTTTAGGGTCATTACTTAGGCCAGGAGGGCATCAAAGATTATGGAGTTTCCACGGCTTTTTTTTTTTTGCTGGGTTGTGAGGAGGTGTATGGGAGGTGTTAATGTGGCATAAATGAGGATGTTTGGGTAGAAAGTGCCATCAAATTCCTACCCAAAATTAAGACAGTTTCTTATTAAACAAACCGTACTTGATATACCAAGATAGAGACCAAGGGAACATGGCTATCACTGTAGAGAGACACATTCTTCAGCTACCGTGTTCATTAGATGCCCCCATCTCTATCTAAGGGAGTGCTTAGGTAGAACAATCCTGTGGGTGATGTAGGCTACCTTCCTCACAGGCCAAACCTCTCATGATGATAGTTCGGTAAAATTGCATCGTGTTTTCTAACGAAAGGGTACTTAGGTGTGCTCACATCTGTTTGTGCTGTCTAACTAGCCACACTTCAATCTCTGTTACCATTAGGAATCCTCATCAATGTAGGGCATATACTGATAATGGCTATCGTTGTATTTGAACATGTTTCATACAGAATAGATAAGCACTACAGACTTCTGCTTTGCTGTTTTTCTTCATTTAGAGAATGAATGCAATCCTTGGGAAATGTCCTGATAATAATAATAAATTCAAATAACAGAGAAAATTTGCTTTGCCTTTTTGGAGGTAATCTCTTAAAAATTCCAAAATTGACAAGATGTTTTTGTAATGTAGTGTTTCATGTGATATTTAATATTTTAATGGACATTATAGGGCCTCAACTTTACTGTCTTTACATGTGCAGTTGATTCCACTGAAGTTCTCAGTAGTGCTGATATGTGCAGCAGTTGTAAGCTTGTACCTTCAGTTTCTGCATTCGTCTATTTAGGTCAGACTTCCCCTGGGTTAAGAAAGGACTTCTGCATTCTCTGATGCCAAAGCAGCGGTCACTTTTCCTGCCTTTTAACATGGGTTGCAATTATCAGGATCAATCCAGCCTCAAAGCAACGTTGTCCTGAGCAAGGCTGAACATGGTCATGCCAGTGTTCATAAGATTTGGAAAAGGATGGTCTATGTATAACTACACAAATTAGTATTCTCACCTAAATATAAGCACTGGACAAGTAGCCAAAAGTCTGTAGTGCTTGAAAGCCCTTACTCTTTTTCAGAGTAATCACATCAGGGAAGGAGAATATTAGTGTAGAGGCAACACGTATTGCTGCAAATAGTAGATATTTAAAGCAATAGTTCACATATTTTCTGGGGAACTAAGTTGAAGTATCATCTTATATGTTAGAGTTGAGTGATTCTAAATAACAAATGCTCTCATAGAAATCAAAGTGTGTTTGTGAACGATTGTCAAGTAAGAAGCAGTGAATGCACTGGGACGATTGTTTGCTGCAAATTAGTGGGAAATCAAAAAGCAGCAGATAAGATGGTAGCCCAAGAGCCAAAGTTTTATCAAGACTGCAAGAATTGTACTCAATGTGAATTAGAATTAACTGACCTTTATTTGGCTAGTCATAAAGGAATCAAGGTAATGCAGGTGTAAAGACAAAAGTACTGTCAACTTGATTCTGTACCAGTGAAATCTTGTGAATATGGTCTCAAAAGACAAAAAATGTAGGGAAAGTGGTTCAGTGAAGAAGTATCAAAATGTGTCTGGAAATTACTTGGTCTAAAAGTATCAGTTGGAAGAATGGAGCATCTTTAAAGTCCTATCCCATTAAGGATCAACCCTGTGATATTATAGTCTCTCTTTAAATCTTGATTTTTCATCTTGCTCTTAACATTAAATAAGATAAGCTGTCTTCAGCAGGGTGCATTTGATTGCGACTAAATTGGTACTGTTTCCCAAGCTGACTGGCTTGGCTGTCTCCATGCTATGCTATTGGGTGCTGCTTTTGAGCATTGTCCTACTCTAACATCAGTTTTCTATGAGAAGTACACTTCCTTCCAGCCACAGGCACTGAATACTTCTCCTTGCTCCTAAAATTGTTCAAGTATCTGTTTCCCTGTCCCAAAGCAATATCATCTGGCCATTTATGTTTCATATGTTATATTCCAGTAGCTCACTGCATTCCCATCTGCATGTTACTGAGATCAGCTGCACTATGTGCATGGCAAAAGACTTCTCAGGCTACACTAATGCTAGCGTCAATTCCCCCTGTGTTCATGTCTTTGCATTCAGGGCAGCTTTCACTCTCTCAAATATGCTGCTACCAAGTAGATTATTCCTAGGATGGGGTGAACCAACACAGGTATTCAATTGGAACTAAGTCTAATTACTGGTGGTGTAACAATTTCATCCCACAGTAATACTGAGCATATTTTTTGCAATTCACTAATACTTAAAAAAAAATCAGTTGGTCTCTTTTATGCTTTCATAAATATCAAGATATTCCTGGATTTGTCTGTCTGTTATGATCTTCCATACATGTTTGAAATTAATGTCTAATATGTTTGTGGGTGTCGGTCTCTTCTCCCAGGTAACAAGTGATAAGACGAGAGGAAACAGCCTCAAGTTCCACCAGGGGAGGTTTAGATTGGAGATCAGGGACAATTTCTTCACCGAAAGGGTTGTCCAGCACTGGAACAGGCTGCCCAGGGAAGTGGTGGAGTCCCCATCCCTTGAGGGATTTAAAAGCCGTGTAGATGTGGTGCTGAGGGACATGGGTTAGTGGTGGGCTGGGCAGTGCTGGGTTAATGGTTTGACTTAATGATCTTAAAGGTCTTTTCCAACCAAAATGATTCTATGAGTTTTTAAGCACATAAAACACAGCAATAAATGCAAAAGTATGAAGTTCAGTCTTCATTTTAATTTCTCTCTGTTCCTTTCATTAAAAAAAAATCAATTGCTATCACCATTTACTAATGAAAGAGGATACCACAGGGCACAGAATTCAGTTTTAGTTCTGCTTGTTAGAGATCACAGCCTAAAGCTATCTTTCTGATTAAAATACACTTTCCCTGTTCTTTCATGTTATCATTTGCTTCTTGACTCAGTGATTCGTTCAATGTTTGCAACAGAGTATGATTAAGGATGGGTGAGCCCAAAAAGATAAAACAAGAACAGGCCTGAACCCTTAGCTGAAACTCATCTCATATGGCATATTTTTTGAAGTCAGGTAAGTGGGTGGAGAATTATTGGAGAAAAATTTAGTTTAAATTTTGATTCAACAACTGTTGGCAGAAAAGCTGCTATTAGCAAATGCTCCAAAACAAATCCTGCAAGTTGTTTTCCACAGTTTACACTCAAGCTTTAACTATCTTGTTTAGACTTGTGGCTGTGGACAATGAAATAAAGTGTTTTGCAAACATATGTGAAAGGACTACTGAAGTAAGAGACAGCGAATGGTTCATTGTATGGGGAAACGTCTTTTTCTGTACCCACATCAGATTTTATTGGAAAAATTGTGTTACATTTCACATTCAGTTTTTGGCCTTGAGTACACATTTTAATTGAATTTCACAGGACTATATATAATTGAGGGAGAGCTAATGTGGGCTGGTACTAGGGCCATCGTGAGAATATTCTGAGAAGAATTACACACAAAAATTGGAGACTTACTAGTGACTGTATGCAGCAACCTTTGATATTGGTGGAGATGTCCAGAACAAGTTTTACTTTTAAAAAATCAGCAATCAAATAGGATCCAATGCCTTTACTAGGGATTAGTCAACATTTCTGACTCTCTAATAAAGTTTCATTTCTTCTCTTAGCAAATGACTGCTATGAAACACAGCATGTCAAAAAATTAACACAGAAATTGGAAATGGGTGTTCATAAATGGCTGATACAGATACATCACTGATTTTACTGAAACTTTTGATCTCAGTGGTTTTTGGACACTTCTGTAACTGGTCGGAGAAGTGGCATGTGTTTGTTGGAAAAATCATTTGTAGAAACTTCTACGAGGTTTTTGGGTTTGGGTTCCCACCCCTCCCCCCTTGATTTTTCATCAGCATCTATTTAGAAATGACTAAAGTTTGTGCCATGTGCTGAGGAAGGGAGCTCGGCGTGAGCTCAGTGATATTATTAGACACAAGAGAATACACACATGGGATCAATGTTAGGTATAAAAGCTAGAGCAAAGAAAATTTAAGTAGTTCAGTGAGCAAAAGAACCTGTACTTTTTACGATCTCCAGAAATAATGATTCTAAAATGGTGATTCAGAATTTCAGGGTCGGAAATTCTCCCATCCTTTCCTAAATGTGTAGGATGGGCCAAATCTTCTTGGTAGTGCTGTGCTTGTGAAGCAGCAAAAAGGAAAGAAGCCTGAAAGTGATGCACGAGTCCATGGAGCCTGGGAAAGGCCATCTGGGAGGAGATACATTCAGAAAGAAACATGATCAGAAGGGCTCAGGCAATCAGTTTTTATTCTTGTGAGCATCCTTGTTCCTGAGTAGGATCCTACCACTTTCCTATGGGGCTGTCCCATAGCCTCTTGAAATCAGTGAGTGGTGGTTTGCGTTTTCATTGTCTTCAGAGGTGTTTGGATAAGTCTTGCTTTCTGAATCATCAAACAGAAGAGTGATTTCACCCTTTATCCTAGAAGATAGACCTGAAAGTTAAAGATTAATCTTTCTCTGTCCCCCTGTGCCACCGCCCCCCTCCCCAAAAAACCCCCCACGAAACAAAAAACAAACCAACAGTGGGCTGGGGTGTAGGTAAGGGAGAGGAGACTTTTAGTATCAGTTAGGAGGGAGATCAGTGTTTATAAGAATCCTTTAACTGTGATCTTTACTTTTTGCCACAAGCCTGAGGTTCAAGGGTAGTCAGAGATAACAAACACCCCGAAAAGGTCCCAGGTGAGCACTCTGTGTGTTACTGACAGCTCTGGGTTGGGGAGCAGAATGCAACGACTGAGAAACCATAAGCTTCACAAAAGTGGCTGGGTTATCTTTACACACACACAGCCACGTAATCTCTTTTTATCAGATCTGAGAAGAAAGGGAATCCCTCCTGTGTCATTCTCTTGGGGCTTTTATCTCTCTCTCTCTCTCTCTTCATCTCTTTTTTTTTTTTTTTTTTTACAAAGAATCAGGCTAGGACTCCGCTCACTAGACTTTTCTCTTGATTTCTCCACTCTCTCCTTACAGCTCTTCAGAGAGCAGAAGGGGTGCAAAAGGATGCAAAGGACATCACAAGCTCAAAAATATGGGGATTTGCCAGACCCTCAGCTTGTGTAAATCTGAATTTTTCAGTTGATTCCAGTGGAGTGGGGTTGATTTACACTAACTGCACGTTAGACCCATTATGCTCTGTAGGAGTTTCTGGAATTGAAATCCTGCTTGTGATTTCTCTGATTTTATTTAAGATTGCTACTCTTTCGCAATGTTAAAATAATGGAGATGAGGGGATTAAAACTCCTGATAATGTATTCTGCTGATGCTGTAAGGAAAATATTCTGCTTTCTGAGTCATTTGCCCTGAGCTGACTTTCTTTTTTAATGGTTCAGGGGTTTCCTTCTTTAGCCATAAATTGCATGCAAATTCTTTTTTGTGTGTGTGCCTGTGTATGACTGTGTGTATGTGAGTGTGTGTGTGTGTGTGTCTTTCAGAAGCTAAGCCAAAGAGAGAGGCTGTTCCTTTAAAGCAAAACCGAAAAAAATGCCTTCAGGCGTCCTATTACAGTGGAATGAGCCAAGGATCAGGATTTGCAGCTCAGCTATATAAACCCAGCAGAATCTGGCTGATCTGTCCAGTTTGCCTTACTGTCAAACGTTTCTCTTTCACACACTCACACACAAAATTAGACAACGCTACTTCTCTGAGTTTTGACAGGACGGCAACAAAGTCAGAAGCCAGTAGCTGACTTTAACATCGTATTTATTTCATGGAGACTGCTCACAGTGGGATCTAATCTCTGTCAGTCTGTAAGGTAAGTCTGCTTCCTTCCTGAATTAAAATATCAGGAGCTCTTCTCCCACACAAGTTTGCAATGACAGAGTGTTCTATCATGACCCTCATAGTTATGACTATCAGTCTGAATAGTCAGGGGAGTGGAGCATGCCTGTCTTTAGTTTGTCTTCATTGTCTGATGTAATAATAATGTAAGATATGTCCCAATGACATCAATCTGATCCAATGAATGAATGAATGATGTTAGCTGAATGCTGGACGTCTACAGAAATATAGACAGAAACCTAATTGACAGGAAGGGTAGAAAATCAGAGTGGGGATTTCCTCTTGGCTACTGAAGTAATATAAACGTTTCCCCCATCCTCACCTCGTGTACTAGACTAAATCCACTTGCAGTTTTTACACCTCTCAGGTAACTCCTCTTCCTATGCTATTGTGTATGACTTGAAAAGAGTCAGGCCCTTTTCCTTTTTAATTTGCTGTCTGCACACTTATTTGCACTGAAGCTTTTGTCACCTTCCTCCCCACCCCCACTGGGCTCCAGGTTCTTTTAGAAGGATGGTAACATTAGTCTGCAGTGGGGAGCAAAAGACAAAGGAAGATTCAACTGGTATCTTATTACCAGTACTTAAATGGGTGCGTTCTGGGGAGTGGGAGGGTGAAATTCTCCATCATCATGGAAAAATGGAGACACTTGCTTTACAGTGTGTCTTAACTACTTGCTCCCTTGTGCACTGAGATTTTCTGCATGACTGTGCCTGCACTTACCAGTTAGGCTCAAATTGGCTTAAAATACAGAAGCTGACTGGGAGAAGGTGGTCGCACTTAGCTTCATTTAGGAGTTAAGCTCACTTACTCAAAACTTTGTGTTACATCACCTTTGCAGAGTTTTTCCTGCCTGATTTACTCTCTGGCTACCAGGAGATAAACTTTTTTGGCAGTTATTCTAAACTTCTGAAAAGTCTGTATCAGAGTATGCAGGAGAAAGATATGTTCAAATTGAAATGATGGTGCAATGTCCTCTTGCACAGTGGAGACATTAGAAAATTAAAAAGTATAATAAAGATACTTGTCAAATTTTCCTTCATGAAAAAAAATAGAAACCGATGAGGTGCATGCGATTCTATGGACTGGGTAAAAGCCTTATTGTCAAGCTCTTGTGTTTTTCTCTTCCAGTTTTTTTTTTTAAATCATATTAAATAATGGGAATTCATTTTGCACACTTCCTGATTAACGTTGTATGTGTTTTTTGTTTTATTATGCTGGGGTTGTGCATTTACCTTTTAAAGCTGTGAAATCTTAAGGGTGCTGTAGTGTGAGAAGGAGCTGGACAATAGGGGCTAACGACTGTCCTTTGAATCCTAGGAGGACTTGGCAGAAAAGTGTGATGGCTTTTGGCTTTTTTCTTACTGCTATTGGGAACTCAGGAGCAAATGTTTGATCGAATGAAATTGTTTAACCAAAAGAAGCGGATTGGTCTATCTGCAGTTCACCTTCCCTGGCAGTGAATTTTGAAAGTAATTGGAAGAGTTATCAGGGTGTTCCCAGTGCACCCCCTTTGCAGCTGCTGCACCTCTGCACCATAACTCAGGAAAGGATGCGCATCTGAACTGAGCGGGGCCATTAGCAGCTGAAAAGGGCAGAGGGAGAGGGATGCTGTACAGGGGACTGCTTGCCCCCGCTGTCACTATCCTCACAGTCACTATCCTCAGCAAATTGCTATTCATTTCCCATATTTGTTGCTCATTAATTTTATCCTCTGGCTCCTTTCAGCCCAGAGAAAGTTCTTTGCGAGTTCCAGTCCTTAATCCTATAACTACAGTTACTTTATCAGTGTTTTGAAAGCTGTAGAAAAGCCAAAGCATCTGCTGAAAAGAGTACAGCCTGCAGATTAGAATGTCATGTCTCATTTGGGGAGGAACTGATGTTCTGCTGAAGAAATCTCATCCAGGTACACTGTGGTGATAGGCATACAAGAAGAGAACCAACCAGATCCACTTCTCTCGTTGAAATAATGATGCTTAATGATACTAGAACTTACTGGGAATATCCCTAAACTTGGGCTAAAAAGTGCTCCACAGAATTATGAGTAACTGTGTTAGCTGGAGATTTTTTGTTAATTGAAATCTATTCTTTTTTTTTTTTTTTTTGATCCCAGCTCTTTAAGACTGATCATTTTTCCTTGGTATTCACTTAAACTTAACTATCATGTTGCTAGAACAGCATTTCTAAAGGTGTTTGAAGTTCAGATTGGGTGGTTTATTATTCATATTACTGCTTTTTATAAAATATCTTTAAAAAGCCAAAGACTATTCATGTATGAAGATGTTCTGACTTGCTTTAAAGAGACTGTCAAAGTTTGTTCTTGAGTATTGTTTCACTTTTTGATAAGAAAATGAGATTAGATGGCAGAGTCTGTGCTTCTCGGGGCTTTTTCATCCTTCTCAAGAGTGAAGCAGAACTGAGAAGCAAGTGTGCATTTGAAACAGTGATGTTGCTTTGGAGCCAGAGCTGTAACCCTTTCAGCCCCTCTGGTAAAACCATTTGAAATACTAGACCTGCTTGTATAGTTCTCTGACATTTTCCTTGTACAACACAACAGCACATCTGTTCATCTACCTTTGTAGGGAACGTTCAGAGCTTTGAGTGGTGCTAAATGGCAATGAAGTGTACTGGGCTGTATAACAGTTGTCTGGTGTAAATGGACGTCCTGTATTGGAAAAGTTGTAAGGGAGAAACAGTGTTTGTTCAGTTGGCTGTTTCCATTAGTGAACCCTGGTACCTATCTAGGTTGAATATTACATTTGGAAGTAAGCATAGATGAAGAGGGTGGTGTCTGCTTCATTCTCAGCTACACGTTTACTTGTTCTACCTGTGTAACATATATATAACATGAGATATTCAGAGTGGTTAAAAATTACTCTAATTTGAAACCTGTGATTTGATTTATTCGTGCTTGGACACGTGCCACCACAGTCTGCTAAGCTGAAGGGCCATTGACAGTTTTAAGGTCCAGTGTCTTATAAAGCTCTAGGCTTAGAAATAGATGATTTATATCACTTGAAAGTTAGAAGTCTTAACTTTCCAATAATAAAAAGGTATTTGTTTCAAACTGTGGCAGTTTGAGATACTGGGTTTTAAAATTGTGCTCTGATTTATCAACATGCACGTTCTCAGACTTGATTTCTGGTGTGAATTTAACACACCTGTCTCAAAGACTGATCTCTGTTATCAAAACCAGTGGTTATAAACTACAGAAGTCTGAAATTACTGTAAAATGTAATAGCTACCCATAGTAGTTTTAAGGAAGTCACTGATGTAATATTGCAGAAAAATCATTGTTACTGAAGTAAGAAATGAAGGAAGATAGCAATCAGAGTGAATTAAGTTAATGAGTAAATATTTTATCATCACCCAGGCTCAGAAATACGCAAAACTACTGCAAGCAGTTGTCGGACTATTAAGTTCTGGACAGGAAAACTCATAACTTGTGCTCAAAAGCTGAAAAATAAGGGATGTGTAGAGATCACTTATGAGTTTATAAGACGTAATTTAATTCCTTAGACTGCTTGATATCAAGGTGGACTTGCTGTCTATGGCTTCTGTTGGTTTTGTGTAGTTTATTAAAGTTGATAATGATGTTACTACTGCCACAGCATTTTAGGACATCATTGTATTAGAAAGAGCGAATAGACATAATAAGTGATGCTCGCTGCCGCAGAGAACTTACAATTGCTATTATTAGCTGTTCAAAAAAGTTCTTTGTGTAGTGAAGAGAAAAAAAGAAGGAAGAAGGGAGTTCTTTCAGGAATGGGACTACCGGAAAGAAGAAAAATGAACAACCCCAAGAGACAATCTTGAGCCATCTCAGTTTCCACTGAGCCCAGGGGTTTATACAAGTGTGAAACTTCTCCTAACTCAGTGCTTACTGTCCACTCATGCGTTTGACCCTCTGTTCAATCTGAGCTGAAGTTAAACGCGTTCCACATGTGGGAAAAGTTAAAAACCGGGCATTCTTCCAGCTAGTGAAATCTTTCAATGTATGATGTAACTAACTGTGCGGAATGGGCAGACTGGGGAGGAGGAGTCAGAGTGGGATTCTGCCTGACAAGAGATGTCTCTTGATCCAGCAGAAAGTGTTTGGGCATTGAAGAAAGGAATATAAGAGGGATCCTTCTGCTAAAAGGACAGTTTGAATGACTTAGTGTGTCTTCTTAACATTGACTGGAATGATATATGCCCTTATAACTAGACATGGACTTAATGTAATATTTTACTGTATTTCTATGTGCATAATTTCTCTCTTTCTCTCTCCTGTATACTGCATATATTGTTGCTGACAAAACAACAATAAAAAAAACGCTATAGCTTCAATGAGTATGTCTGGATGTAGACTTTAAAGAATACTAGTTAATATACATTATATCCCATAAAGTACCCCTCATAAACAAACGTGAGGTTTTGCTGCTCAGGTTGTGCGGTCAATGAGAATAACTTTCCATTTATGTTTTTGTTTGGCTTATGCATGAGCCAGTCACCAAAGATAAATTCATCCTGAGTTGATCTAGTTACAAGAAATTTCTCCAAATTCACGTCCTTAATTGTCTTGCCACTGTAGTTTCAATTAAACTAAGGTGGGATGTTGCCAAGTTTTCAGAACTTCCAACTAGAAAGTCCCTGTGTACGAATAGCCTGTGGCATTTTGTATTCTTTGGGTAGCAGAGAACAACGTTGCCAAGTTTGCATTCAGTCATCCATCACATATTAGCCTACTGGAGGTCCATTCTTCCCTAGCAATGGGGGAGCTCTGCTTCCTACTTAGAAAGATTACTCACACAGAAAGCTCTTTCCCCATAACCAGAACTGCACAGGGAAGAGAAAGGAAGCTTTCTTCAGTTCATATAAATGCTCATTTTCCAAACTCTCGACAAAAATGATATTGTTTCATGCTTAGAAAACATATTCTTTTTAGTAATTGAGCAGAAAGTACAGGATGGTAGAACAGAAATCTTTAATACAGATTTTAAAAACAATTGCTTAAATCATAGGCACAACAAAGGTCTGTTGTAGTAGTCTGCCTCTTCCCCATGCCAGGCTGTAGCATTGACTGTATGTGTATAGATATTGGCCAAGATACTCAACGGAGTCTGAAATTGGGTGCCTGGGGAAGTTCCACTAATGATTTTGCTTCAACTATGTACTTGAACATTTGTCTGTGCCTTATCCCAAGATGCACCAGAACATAAGCTCATAAACCTAAAATAACATCTGCTAACTTTCTTATGAGATTAATATTAATAATAATATTAATCTAAACTGTCTTGATTCTTCTTTAAATGCATGCTCTTTTACATCATTCTGGCAGCACAAAGCTAAAAGTCTTCCTCTGAGTATACATGAAAATTAAATGGTGATATTGTTTCCCTGTGTGCCCATCAGAACTGGCTAAACAGTTATTTCCACCATTAAGGAACTCCTGCTGGAAAGGGATTGAAAAAAAAGATTTATTTCCAAGAAAGGAGTTCGCTTCATTCCCAAGAAATCAAAAGAACTGGAAACAGACAGATTTTGTCAATCCGTTTGGGGCTTGTCTCAAAGAGAGGATGCAGGACTAGCAGGTGAGAGAGCCAACGGAGCTGAACACTCTTGTGGCTGTGGTTTTCTGCCTCCTTGGTTTGATGAAAAGCCTTTATTTGGACAGGAAAAGTTCACTTTCAGTATGTGTTGTACACTTCAGTACAAGACCTTAGTGGTTGTCTTCCTTCTTGGCCCGGCATGATCTCATTTTGTCAGAAGTCAGTTTGTTAGCCTTTCAAAAGGAGCTCGGTGTCCACTTTGCACTGGTTCTTTGTTTTCACTGGTTCTTTTGGAAGGCCAGCCTCTTTCGGATGTACTGAATCCTCCTAAATAGTTTCTCTGTGCTGTGTGACAAAGGACTATGCCAAGAAAGATATAAAGGTAGCTTGTGATGTGTAGGCAATCCATTCCTCTTAGTGAGACACAGTGTAATGCATATTTTTCCTTTACTTGTGGCTTGTACTTCCCTTCTGCATTGCTTGTACTACAGTAATTCAAGTCTGACTCAGAATGAATGCTGCACACTGTAGACTACAAGTCAAATGAGAACAGGATGCATATTAAGGGAAAGGTCTCAGATCATTTTTCTTATTGAAGTATTTTGGCAATGTAAATAGTTTCCAGGAAAAAAATGCTGGCATTTCCCATGGTGAGCACTCCTTATGAATGTCCTATCTATTTTTCCAGTTTGGTGGCCAAGTGAAGTGTTTATAGGAGGATATACCATCTACAAGCCAGGGAGTTTATATTTCCACTGCCAAGCATTAATTATGATGTAGACTTATACACTTTACAGGTTAGCAAGTCAACCACAGTGATCCAGCACTATGAGTGCTGCAGTTCCAGGTTTGATGGAAAGAATGCAGGACCTAGAGAGGCCACCATTCTCAAATGCGTTAGACATTGTTTGTACTTTGTCATTCTCAGGCTTTTATTTCATACACTGTTTATTTGCCTTAGTAGTAGTACACTGGGATTTGACAGGGTCACTGGCAGAAGCAAGGAAACATGGTTTACTACCAGCCAGCTGTGTGTGCCTGTCCGTGCTTTCCCCATCACTGGACACGTTGCCTGGGCTCTTGCATCTCGGGGAACTCAGTGTCACTGTCCTGTCTGCATTCTCAGAAGCCCCGTGCTTCTGGTATTGTAATGCTATGTCAGTGCTGAGGAAGGTCATTGGGGAAACAGAGTTCATTTGCTTTGTTGTAGTTGGAATCCCTCTAGATTTGGGTGTGATTACTTTTCCACATTACTAATGGTCCCACTGGCACTATTCAAATGGGTGAAGTCTCATCTGTAAGAGAAGGGAACTGATCCTGAATTAATACAGTGCTTTCCAGGTTGTGGCCTGACTCTCTTTTGTACTATTTATGTTGCTCAGAACATGTGCAGAAACCCCTAAACTGTGTTTGTTTCTCTGTATATACATAAAACTCACACTTGACATAAGAAAAGTGCAATTCCTATAAATAGAAATATGCCCTGTATATCCTATAATCCTGTATCCTTGTATCCTATTAATATGCCCTACTACACTGACAAAAAGGGGGCCTTAGTGTAAGTAAAAATTGAGTCTGTGGCATCTAACTTCAGTGATTTCACCTGGGGAGAGAGCTTTTTCTGCTAACATGAGCAATTATTATTTCACTATGATATGAGATGTTGAATATGCATATAGTATACCTGCCTGATGTTGTCTTAAATATATAGTAGAGGAATTTCTTTTTGTACAGGATGCCTTGGCCTGACCTGATTTGCTTTGTGCTCATATAGGTCAGGAGTACTGCTCATGGAGTAACATGGGGATAAAACCAGTCTGACAGAGAGGAAATTAGAATCCACCGAGCATTTTTCATGTATAGAAGGGCACTTCATTGTCTTCGCTATTCCTTGTCCGCTTCGCTTTAGCTTGCATTTCTGAGGGGATGGTTTTCTCCTATGCAGACTAGGGAGGCTGCCAGCCAAATTCTCATGTGACACAGTTGCATTGATTTCACTTGAGATCCGTGGCTGGATAATTGAGCTCTACATCGCTGCTTTTATTCCACAGCTCAAATTGCTGTCAGCTAAGACTTTAGCATAGATGGGTCTCAAGTCACTGTAGGTTAAGAGAACGAGGTCAGAGCACTGTTGGTGGAGGTCTCTCAAGTCTCCCATTAGTGTAACAGTGCCCAATTTGTTGACATTTGAAGCAGCAGCACAGATTTTTGTCTGAGTTCAGTCACCATTGCAACTAATCACTTGCTCAGGGCTGTGTATATGGCTGTATTTTCCATTACATTACATAAGTGCTTCTGCTTTACATCAAAGCACTGAGAAACATCCTCAGACTGGACTTTATAGAAACAGTCTCCTCTCTTTTTCCAAATGCCTTGCACTTAATTTGTTTCATACTTTGTGAATCTAATTTATATTTTATTTTATCTTGCCAAGCCATGGTTGATTTCACTCCATCTTCACTATTCATTATATATTTTGTTCCACTAAGAGTTTGCTACCATACCCTAGATTGCCAAAGATGCAAATTCTTAATGCTACCACATCTGACAGAACTAGGCCAAGCAGATATCTAGCCTGGGGGCTATTACTGGAAGTCAGATTTCAAGGAACTCCTTCTGTGGTCTTGTGAGTTAGAAAAATGTGCATTCCTGTGCATTTCAGATGCTAGTACCAAGGACAGAGGAGCTCTGGCAGGGAGGAAAAGCCGCCAAGTAAACTAATAATTGGTTTAAAAGCAAAAAATTATCTGGGGAAGGGTTACCCATATGTTTCCTCAGCTTCTTTTAAGATGACGACCAAAGTCTGCTAATGACAGGAAGCGAGTAATAATATTTCTGGCCGCCAAGAATAGGACAGGCTTTTATAACCGAGTTCTGAGACATTTTGAGAGATGCCATTTTCAGTGCTTGAATAAGTATATGGTTAAATCAAAGTAAAATTACAAACTGCATGCAAATAACCACAATGAATTCTGAAAGTATCCTGCTTCCCAATATCATCTGTAGCAATTCACACTTCTTAAATGCTTTTTGTTATTCCAGACCAATACACATGTAAATTATTTGTGCTCTTAGTTACAGTAAAATCATTAAAACAGAAGAATTCCACATCACTTGCATCTGTATGTGACATTCCTTCAGCTAAAATAACTTTAAATATGGAAAAATATGATACTGGGTGTATGCAGTAGAATTTTGGCTAACCTCTTCCTTCTGATCTCCAGGAGAAATTTAAAAAACAGCTTCATCAGAGGTGCTGTACAGAGCAATGTTGTCTCAGTGTGCTTAGCCTATTTGCTTGTATATTCTGTGAGTATTTGTTTAATATGTCAGTCGTTAATGGTTCTTATAAATGCAAAGCCCCTATTTTCTGCTGCATAGTTTTCAATTATATTTTTGGTAAGTTTATTAATTTAGTATCTGCTTTTTATAGCAGATCACCTATTTATTCACCTATTCATATTATATTTATCAAAAGTATTGATGATTCATTTCCTGCCTCTCATTATCTGTAGAAAAGCTGATGTTTGATACCTCAGTTTTGGATTTTAGGGACAAATGAGACTGTCCAGGTTCCTATCGCCAGAATTGGCTGCTGCTTTGTTTTCAGAAGCTCTTGTTCAGCATGAAAGGAGTGGGAAGAAAATTCAGAAGTCCTGAATTTCTGCTCTTCCCATCTCGTCACAAAACCATCTAGAACTTTGTGAAATGGGCTGTGGAAAACCTATAGGTGGTTTTGGAAGAAACACTGTGGAGAAGGGCCTGGAAATGAAGCAGAGCTTTGTATGTTGCTGCGATTCATGCAAAAAAGCACACAAACCTCATAGTTTGAAACTGCATCAGCAAAGCCCTCAAAATAATTCAAAGTGAAGTCTCTAGTGTCTACCCAGAAAATAATGAGCTCCTGACAAAGTGTAACTTGGCAAAGAAACTTTCCAAAGACAAGTTTAGAAAACCGTAGCTCTTTTTCAGCTCTGCTTCTTTGCTATGAAGAGGAAAAAGCCAAGAGAGCAAGTGAATGCTTTTGCTATTAGGAAAGGCTTTATTAAAAGGTACAGTGCATACTTAGGAGGCAGGAGTGATTTCTGCTATGAGAGTATGTGCAAAAGTTGCTTTTGTTGCGAAAGGGTTTTTTTGTAAAAGGCACTAATCTAGGCTTCAGTGTCTGTGGCAGCTATGCTGTGGACCTAATTCAATTCCATATTTAACAATCCAGAGCTCCACATATGTCTTCAGAGGCTAGTGGGTAAAATCCACTTCTGTGCTATAAATGCAACCTGGGGTTTCAGTGGGAATCTAAGCAAAAAGAGAGTGTGAACACATCCCTTCTGCTTTCCATGGAGTCCTTCTGAGATGACCCATTTCTGTAGTTCTGCTTCTGTTTTTAGAACAGTGACAGTTTTTCTGAATCCATTGCCTTTGTTGCTGTTCACATCACAGATGTGTCCCCCTGTTTCTAATCCACAGTTTTTGTCTAGGCTGTATCTGCCAGTGGCTTTTTTCTTCCAGCTCTGAAAGCTACAGTAAGAACAGAGATTGTTTTGCAGATGGAAGAAAAAACCTAGTTAGCAGATCCGTAGTCCTGTCTCTTTTTTTTTTTTTTTTTTCCCCTCAAGTTTGTAGCAAATTGCTCTACTTGGCTGATGGCTGTGCACCCTGCCATGAGTCTGAATGCAGCTCAAAAGCACCCCACTGACCTGCTTGTTTTGTTTCTCTTTTCTGAGTTCCCATTTTCAGAAACTGATGCTCAAGTGTCTGAGCTCTTAACAAAAAACCAAGCTCCAAGGACAGACTGAATTCCCTGTTACCTTGTGCCTCAGCTCAGTCATTGGGAGCCAGATCAGATGCGGTTGGTGCTAGTTCTCCCATAGTTCTCTCTTCTCACTCTGTTTCTTTTTTTAGTTTATACGTAACACATTTGAATAATCTGCCCTATAAAATAACTAGCTTGTTGTAGCTTGTATAAAAATCCTTCTGTGGTTTGAGCTGGATGTAGTATTCTTCTTTATTTCCTGTCTGAAAGCGTGAATCACTTGAGTTGTGTAACAGCAAAAGATGTTGCTACACAACGGTGGATACAGCTCATCATGGAGGAAGATTGTGTGTACATGTGTGTTTGAATGATTCCTCTGATTTCATAAACTGTCTAGAGACTGTTATAAATGAAGGCGCATTCTGTAGATATAAGGTAATTAGCTGGACCCATGTATTTTGTTTCAGTTGCAGGTTTTTCTCAAACTTTCTGGTGTGTTTCTCTGTGGGTTTTGTTAACCTTATCATTTATTTCCATGGATTCATCTTCTTATTCTGGTAACTGGCTTGGCACATCCTATGTTTTGGCTTCAGAGTAAGTGTTCAATTTTCTGTTGCTACTCTAGAATTTCAAGCAGTCATGTAGTTATCTGCATATTTGCTACACATCTTTGGTCAGACTTTCTTCTTCAATGCAAAAGAGATTTCCCTATCTGTGATTCTTTGTCTCCCTTACATTGCAGGGGATAACACTCCATTTCTTTGCTTTTTACTTATGTTTTTTCTGGCAGTTTTAGAGCCTTCTTCAGGAAGATGTTTAATTATGGAAATGAGGATTTGACAGTACCTTTCTGGTGGGGTCCTTAGACTACTTAATTCACTGAGACGTACATTCCCCCTATGAGGTTTTACCAGTGGAAAGACTGAAACACACCAGATGATTTATAAAGTAATTTCAGTGCAGGATGCCTGAGTTTCAGTCCTCAGTTCTAACCACAAGACCACACTATTAATCCCAAGGTTGTGAGCACTTTCTGGAGTCTCTGCTGAGAGCACATGTTTCTGTGGGAACTCCACACATCCAACCCTAACAAGCCAGCTCTATTTAGCTTCATTTCCCTCGTTACTGTTCAGAAGACTCCAAGATGGGAGACCCTTGGTTGGGAAGCTTTTGTTTCAACTACTGTTGAGATGTTGTTTTTCCAGGCCTGGGGAATCCATTCAGTGGGAGACCTGTTCATTTTTCACTTTGCAATGATACTGTAGGGTAACAGTCTCTGCCTCACCATTCCATTGAACTATAACTCCCTGATGAACATATTCTTTGGCTGCCCTATATATCAGTTAATCTCAAACTTTATTTCCATTTTGATTTTCCCATCAGTCAGCAGTAGACTCCCTAGTAAGTCCATCTGGCAGTTTGTATTCCCACTTTTCATAAAGGAGAGTGTCTGCTCTCCAGAAAGATCTGTCCTCACAGCACCACAAACCAAGGCTCTGTGGTAGGGCAGAAGTGAGCTGTGTGCTCCCTTGCCTGCCATCATCTTCCACATCTCCCTGCAGGACAAATTCGGAAGATACTTGCTCCTTTTCTTATGCTGCCTGAGTAGCAGAACCCAAATCACACCAACATACAAGGCACTGTTGTAGATATCAACTGAAATACATTTTAAAGAAAATTACTCCAAATGAACCTTTGTTTGGCTTTTTCAGCCCAGCATTCAGAGTTTCACCTCTTCACATAGTAGAGGGAATAAACTTATTTTGTAAAAAAACCCCTGTGTGTTTTATAGATGCAGCACTTTAATTTCCTGGGCTTTGCACCTCTAAGGCAGAAAGAAGCAGCAACATAAAACGTGTGAGACATTACTTCAGTCAACTCACTACAGTTTGCATTATTCCCTTGAACTCTTTCAGCGGCATCCTTTTTGCATGATCTTATCCTTATTTTGCCTCAAACAAAAACTGTATTTTTAAAACAGTAATACAGAGACATATTTTTAGCTGCTGTGAATCACTGGAGTACCACAGGTCAAATTTACCAGCTGGTCTAACATGCTTTGTAGGAAAAGAGAAAGTGGAGTTGGCTAATACGCCGGAACAGTACAATCACGTTAGAAAACTGAGAAATCTTGAGTATCTGTCTCCTCTGCTCCCCCGCCCCCTCCCCAGCTCTTCTTTCTTCTCTTTTCACAGTGGTTCAAGCTGTTTGTTTCACATCTTCAGCCAAGATAGTTTCCAGCCAAACATCCTGGGGGGTGTGGGGGGAGTGTTATTTATCATTACTTTTTAAGCAGATCTTGCCTTGCAAACAGAAGAATCAGTGTCCTCGAAGATGGTAAGAAACAGGAAGGTAATTGGACAATGAGTCAGCCGTCAATAAAAAGCTCTTTGGCTCTTGGACCACTATTTTTTAAGTATTTTGCTACCTGAAAATTCAGTTCAGTGTCTAATGGTGTTTTAAAAAGCACTGACATGTCTTACTTCCTCATGGGCACGTCTCTGCACCTTTGGAGGTGTAAATGAACATAAGATTAATTCTCTTTCTCCTCCTGTCATGGGATGAAGGAGGGCATGAGCACTGTAGTTTCACTTGAATAATGCTTTTCACTTAGTAATTGAAGTCTGGGCTGCTCTGTGTTTTATTAGAAAAAGGAGGTTGAAGAAATGATTGAGGTGGTTATTCTTTTAAAAAGACCATTTTGTTCAAAGCAAGCCATAGCAGAAAAATTACTGGTTTCAAAGATTTCCTCAGAAAGGTTTTTCAGGGTAGTATGGAATTTATTCTTGAGAAAAGGAACTCCTGAAATACTGCTGACTATATTTTAGTTTTCTTCTTGCTGAGATTTCAGAATTGAAAGAAAAATGGCATCTTTCAATGGCACAACATGTGTTGTGAAAAAACTTTCAACCACTTGTACATGTTACTTTATCATCACTTGGTCACGGTTGTTTTATAGTGCTCTCTTTATAGAGCCAACCTTTATATGTCTGTTTGGTTGCTCAGACATACAATGGAGAGGACAGGGAAATACTGAATGAAATAATCCAGAATGAGTGGAACTGAGTTAATTTTTTTCTAATATAGGGGATCACTGATGCCGCCAAATAACTAATCTGAAATAATGTAATTCTAATAAGTACAGGTATTTAACAGCAGATATCTTACAGTTTATAAGCATCTTTGAGTGCTCACAGATAAATCAGTGCAAAACAGCTTGAGCTTTGTTCTTCTTAAACTTCACATTCTAAGATGATCCTTGGGTGTGTGTCCTGCAAGGGAGGCTAGTAATGATTTAGTTATAACTCAGTCCTTCCCTGCTGTCAGAGCTGAGCTGGTGTTCCTGCCACATGGTAAGGGGTACTACAAAGCATTGCAAAAGTTATCTGAGCTGCAGGACAAAATATTCTCATTAAAAGGGCTGTCTTTCTTCAAGTCAAATAAAAATTGGGGGCACATTTTAGTTTACCTTCCCCACAATGTAACAAAATCCCAGTGTTTTGGTAAGGATTTCACTGACGGAGAAAGTAGGTGCTGTGTCACTCCAGCAGTGAGAGGCGTAGGATGGCTTCTGGGAGACTTGTGCTATTTGGATAGTGCACTGTGATCCTTCAAGGTGAAATTTGCCACGTGGATGTGTATAACTAGTATCTGCCACAGGGCTGGGCTCTGTAGAAAATTTGAAAATAGATTAAGACCTTTGTTCTGTCATCTGAGAACAGTGAATCCCTTTCTTGTGCCCCTTTCCCATTTTATTCCTCTATCCCTTTCCTGTCGGATAAAATGAAAAGAAAAAAAACCCAATTTATTTATTCACTTCTCAATTCTGCCTGAGAGTGTTTTTTAAAGACCCTTCTTTTGTGAGTTTAATCAGATGCTTGATAACAGAAAAAGCATTGCTAACTAACCCGAGGTACAAAGAAGCCCCTTCAGAGGAACACATGACCTCATCCACAGGGTTACTCTATCACATGAATGCAGACTCCATTGCGCACCCAAAATAAATGTTAGGCTCTGTTTGCAGCGAAGTGCTTTATTTGCCTCTACTCGGCAGGGCCTATACTTTGCCAATGTCTTCCTCTGTCACTGGGATTAAACACGTATGGAAGTTCAGCCCAAGAGGCAGATTTTCCTGGTCACAAATAGCCTGCCGTGCCCTCAAAAGCTGGTGGCTGGACCGTGCCTTTGGGCCATTGCCCTCCTGGAACCAGTGAGCTCTGGCACAGGCTTGCAGTCGCAGAGCAAGTCTGGTTTTCGCTCACAGCTCCCATTGTCTGTGTTGGTTTTGTTGGGTGCTCAGAGCCTTGGCAGCCACGAGCTGGGAATGCTCCTGGGGTCACACACAGCGCTCCCGAGATGAACCCTTTGCCAGAAGGTGGCATGCATCCCTCCCTAATATGCAAGAAGTGACACCTCGATGCTCTCAGGGTTTCTAGCACCAAATATTGGACAGCATCAATATCCTTTTTGAAGGCACTTCTCAGGAAGAATGCAAATTTCTAGCCAGATGCTTTGAAAGCTGTCTGGGTGTAAAGACAGCTTGTATCGCTGATGTGAATGAAGAGCAGGACATGGAGAGCAGTGCAGCCTCCCACCCTGGCACGCTTTTGCTGGACATGGGATAGCAGCAGAGCCCTTATGGTCAGCAGGAAAGGCTTCTGCAGTTGTTGAAGTAAAATTAACTAAAAAGGCAAGATCCTGCCAAGTCACAGGATGGAGGCATATTTGGTATAAGCCACGTTATCTGTGGCTCCTGACTGAGCCATGAGCATGCTGGAAGGCAACACATCTGCAACTCAGACTGAGATGTGTCATTTATTTGTTTCTAATTATGCACATTTAACAGTGTATTACATGAGAGATTAAACACCCAGTTATGAGCATGGTCTGATTAATTCTGCATCTAAGTCACTCAGCAATTATCTTCATTCATTTTGAACTAAGATAATTTTATTAATTCTGGTGGTACCAAAAATGAGTTATTAAGAGCTTTTGATTCCTGTGTTTAGCACGGGTCTCTTCCTGAGTCTGGTAGGCTATGTATAACTATTACGTAATGCCACATTGGATGCTTCTCATATAAGCAACTGTGTTTAAATACTATAAAGCTTTGACACAAGCCAAGAGAAGCTGGGATAGTGTAGGATTCAGGAGATGCCTTTTCCTTAGGGTCTGATCCTGTGAACGTGAATTCTGCATAACACTTGTGACACTTGTTTTGTGGGACAAGAGATGTTGAAAACCCTTGTTCTTCAGGTTTTGCAATTGATATTCATGATCGTTTTGATTAAATGAAGGTTCAAGCTGTTACGAAAGCATCATGTTACAATACATGCTGTGCCTTTACATTCTTTAAGGGACACAGGCTGCTTTTTAGCATGACAGCCCAAACGTACAACTTTGAAGTTATCTGCAGGAGGCAACGTTCAGGGGTAGTGGCCCCTCATGCGTCCTGCAGGAGTTGTGCCTGGGCAGTGAGCAGAGCAGAAGGTGTGCTGCCCTGCACTGCTGGCTGTGCAAACTGCGGCAGGGGCCATCGCTGCCTGCTCCCCACCCCAACACAGTGAAATGGAAAACTCCTTATAGTAACACAAAGCATTTCCATAGACTAATCTTCTTTTAACAATGTTAAACACAGGTTTGTTATTTAATTTCCTCCAATGGTGGCTAACCTCTGGAATGGCTCCAAGGGAAGCATTGAGTTTATTCTATAAATAATTGTGTAAGCATGGCTTTAACAAGAGTGTCTTAAACCCAGCAGCCCTAAACAACATGGTAGTTGTTTCAGCACAGCTCTGCTCTAGCCAGATTTTATAATTTCCAAAGGCATCTCATTTGCCATTTTCACCATCAGTCTTGTCGACTCTTTATCTGTGGCCTGTTTAGAAGATGACTGTGATTGAACCTTTTTAAGAACTGTAGCTACTTGGCTACTATTGTTTAACACACTTGGGGCTTCCTCTAATATAGGCAGTACATAAATGCATTAAGAGACAACCTCTGGCATTAAGATCATAGAATTTAGGTAGAAAAATTGAGAGTAAAGAAAGTCTTTTACATAGGGGCTAAACTGAAGAATCTGTCTAGAGGAACAATTAGAAACATAAAAAGAATTAAGTAATTTAATTTAGTTATTTGCACTTTGTTTAGTGTGTAAATGTCCTATAGACTTAATAGAAATCAGGATGATAATTGAGTAGGCTAAACTCATGCCAGAAATTAGGAATGACCTCAGATCTCACAAGTCCCAGCACAGCGCCATTCCACACACCTGGCTCTCCTCTGAGTTCTTGCTCTTTTGCTCATGATGGAATAGCAATAGCAGCAGTACTATGTTCAGGCAGAATTTCTTTGTTTTTCTTATCATCAGCCAAGGTAATTCCTAAGAAACATAAATCAAAAAAGTTTTTAGGCCTATGAAACTGGAAAGCACCTCTTGGTTGTTGAGTTCAATATCCTGTTGTTGCAGGCACCTCATCACATAATCTGTTTTTCACTTCTGTTTAATTATTGTATGTTTTCAGCAGTCATTTTCTCCCAGCTGTGTCTCTGCCAGCTGACTTAATTTTTCATTTAATTCATGAGATTTGCTCATTATATTTAATACTTTATTGATCAAAGGTGTTACTGATCCTGGAAGAAGACCACCTCTGATCTCTGAACTTTTGCTCTGCTTTGAAAACCAGCCAAACTCATTGTTTAGTTTGGAAAGGTCTGTTCTCTCTCTGAGATTCTGAACAAGGCTAGACCCAGAGAGATTTTCCGTGGCTAAGAGTACAAAACTTTTGAAACAAAATAGTTTATAATGGAATAATCATGCTAATTTAACTCAAAATAGTCACTGTATGACAGAAGGTTTAGTCTCTCATGGTGCTCCTTTTATGCTTATCATTCAGAATTTACCATAGCTCTTTCACATTTTTGTGGATGTTGGCTTCAGTGGGTTATTTTTGCTTCCCCTTTTGTGGCACTGTCATGCTGATGGCTTTGAAATATGAGCCTTTGCTAAATTCTAAATTGTACACAAAGCAATTAATTAAAATTCCTTCCAAAACAGCCTCGGCAAAGCCCTTTCTATATGCTTTTCAGCCAAGGTAGAATGGGCGGAGGCTACAAAATGAATCAAAATGGTTTTATTTAAAGATGATGTACAGGAGGATCTGTGAACCAGAAACTATATCGCTTCCCTGAAGTAGAAAAGTCATCTAAGAGCTGAAGACAAGATGAAAAATTAACTGGAGTGAAGAGTTCATGCTTAGCTGAGTGATGTTTAATGCAGGACCTCAGGGGCTGGATGGGGCAAAAAATACGTGTATTTGTTTTGATTGCTGTTCTTTGAAACAGTCTGAGGTATAAATCTGACCATAATTTTAGTGATCACTAGGATCTACTGTAGGGTTCACTTATGGTAAATTTACAATTAATTTTGTTTATATTAGTATTCTAGTGGCATGGACAGGTCCTCAGAATGTATGATGGATGCATCCTGCACATGAAAACTCTAATCTGAGAGCTCAGAAATCAGTCATGAATTATGTGTGAAAATCAGTTCCCATCTCTCCATTCGAAGTGCCCATATTTGTAAGTGTTCTCAGTCCCATGAAGGGGGCTGCTTTTAAATGTACAGTGCCAGCACATGAAATACAGGTGGCTTCAGGGTGTATCCAGAGCTCTGAGTTGCGGGTGCTCACCCATGTTAAACACAAACTGCCAGTTTGCCCTTAAATAAAAAGGATTTAAGTCATAAAGGCAGACTCATGAAAAGGAAAGTATGGGATTAGGGTCTGGTGCTGTAAGGTGCTATAAATGCCTTCTGCAAGGTGCTTGTGTTTGAACTGCTGTGGTGGGACTAAGAAAAGCTGGATCAGCTTCATCAGTCTAGCAGTTGTTAAAACACTTAGGCTGAAATGCAGAGGCTTCTAGAACCTGGCATGTCTTGGTGCTGGCCTCTGTGTCTCAGTTTTCCATATTTGAAATGGAGGAATGGCGCTTTGTTTGTCTGCTATAATTACAAAATCTCTTGGAGAAAAAGGTCTGCCACACCTACAGCACACATGGATGCCATAGGGCCCTTGTTCTGGGGCTATGGACATCACTGAATCACTTTGGTAACAGAAAGTAGATTTTTGTACCTATACCACCTCGTCTCTTTAGACTTCATACTTCTCTAGTTAAACAAACGTGTTTTAAAACTTCCTTACCAGTTGTTTCCTCTTGCCTCTTTCTCCATGCAGTTGTTGCAGAGGCTGCTTTCTCCCTCTTTTTTGTTGTTGTTGGACATCCACAGACAGCAAGATCTTTTTTGGTCAATGCCTTTCTTTCCTTTTAACTTCCAGGAATAAGTTAGTTCTGCAAATCTGGAGCAGGGTGGGGTGGTAAGGGCTTTCAAATCGGTGCCTTTCACTGAGTCCAGATCCATAGTTGTTTGCAGATTTTCCAGATGTGGGATTTTTTTTATATAGAAAACTAGAGTATATGCAGGACATTTTTTCTTCATGAACTGGCCGCGAAGGTAGAAGTGAAGTTGTTTGAATATAGATTAGATGTAAGTCTTCACAGCTTATCACACTGCATTTTATCTGTTAGAACTTTTGAGAACGAGGGATCAGCTTCTTTCTTTCTTCTTTCATAGTTATGATCCTCTCTTCCTCTCTTTATGCAGTCGATTTAAGACCTTGAAGAAAATTTCTGAATTATGAGTATTTCCCTTTGGAGCTCCACATCCTGAGGATCTATTCATATCTGTGGTGTTTGATTGGTGTTGAAACAACTGCAACATTTCTTTGCACACATCTTCTCTGTAAGCCTTGGGGAATATAATGGATTTTCTGAATTACTCGAGATTTGGCTGCCTTAAAATTCTTCTCCTTAGAATGAATACAAAGTAAATAAAGAAGAAAAAAAAAAGCAACAATTTGGCTTTGATCATTTCTGCTGGAAAGATTCAGTACTGATGGTGTAGAACTGTTATAAATTTCTGCTTTCCACTGGGATTTAATGTAGTTTGACCTACAGTGAGTATCTCTGCTGATTCCTTTGCCCCGTTGGAATTGGGAATGGAAAGAAAATTATTTTCCGTAGTTATGAATGTATGGAAACAGCAGTGAGAGATGATGAAGTCAGAACTGTTCGTGTTTTGGCCTGCCATGTCAAAACTTTCAGGCCCCCCCCCCCCCCCAGTCTCTTTCTTTAAGAACATTTCAATTTACTTCAGACTTAATCCATCTGTGTTTGAGAAGATGCCTGAAGCCTCAAGAGTCACACGCTCTTGGCAAAGCTACATTAGCACTTTTTCTTTAAAAGGTTGCATCTTTTGAAGCCTTGCCTTGTAAAAACGCACTCTGGCAGACAGTGTCAATGTATTAATCCTCTGTAATAGCACTGCTTGTATTCCTTGTAGAAAATGCACAAATTCCCTGTGTCTGCAAAGAAGGAGTATTCCAGGCCAGATCCAATTCCTAACGTGGCTCTTTTGTCTGTATGGCAATAGATAAAGAGAAGAGCACTATGATATCATGATGCCAGTGCTTATACACGTGCACTGCTGGATACTCCAGTCTTGAGGCAACAGATGGCCGGATCATGCCTTGGTGGAAATCATTGAAACATAAAGTCTCTTCAGTTAGCAGATCACAGAAAACTATTTTGGGGTTAGCAATTAACAAACCTCAAAGTGCACTGGTTTGTGTTTTCTGTAGAGGGCTGTGGCTCTTCTCCAGCTGAGAGTCTCTCTCTGTCAGAATCCAGCCCATTGCTACTTTTATGCAGATTTTAACAAGATGTGCTTGAATCCAATATATGCTGAAAATATTTCATCTCTCTTGCTGTAACCTTGGAAGTGTCTGTTTAGAGAGGAAATTGTTTCCTTTTTTCTCTTTTTTTTTTTTTCCTGCCTTCAAGTCTAATTTCCAAGTCATGACATGTAGAGGGTGTCTGAGCAAATCTAATCAGCCTTCTGCCTCCTTTAAGAAGGACAGCTGAGATACTTTTAAACACCTCAATTTTTTCATTGCGGCAATCTGTTTTGGTTAAAATCACCCAGGGTTCTCATTTGCATATTTATCACTCCGCGTACACACAAATCATCTCACAACTCTGCCACTCCTGAATTGGCAAGAGAGACTGGAGTGGTACACCAGAACTTTAAACTACACAAACATTAATTTAGTTTCTCACACCTGCTGATTTCCAGCAAATATGTCTTTGGGGAAGGAAAATATTCATACATTACTTCTGCTTAATATTCCCTGGGAGTCAGGATTCCTGGGTTTTTTCAGGATTGATTGAAAATTTCCTATTAAGAAACAAATTTCTAATTAAATGGAAAGGTCCTGAAAAATTCTGATGTCAGGGGCGGGGGGAAGAGGGGAATGTCTAAACAAAAAAATAACCCTAACATTTTTGCAGCTTTTGACAGCCAGACTGTGATGTGCTTTCAGATCCTCAGATGAAAGGGCTGCAGTAGAAATGAAAATTATTCCTTTCCTTTGTGCTTTTGACAGTCCATCTTACTTCCACAAGATATTATTAAGAGTATTACGAGCTAGTGATCAGGTTTTTAAGGAGTGTTTTTCTAGGAACGGTCTTTTTTTTCTATTTCAATAACATCTAACTTTTACAGTTAGTGTTTGTACAAGACAAGAAATATTTTTTTTCCTGAAACTTTTTCTACATCAGCTGGTACTGCATCGATGCCATGATTAGCTTCTCAATTCGTAGTTTCTGTTTTTGTTAATAGGCCAAAGAAACTCTAAAGTGAATAGTAACATGCTCTGAGCCAGCCAAGACAGAGGAGTAAAGAGGAGACAGCAAGTTTAGCCTGTGGCTGGGATGAAAAAATGTATATTATCTTCATAGTCTTCTGACTTGAACTTGAACCCAACTCTCCTTGCAGAGATTCCAAACTATCAATACTATTACTGCCCCGGTGGCAGAGCCATTATCCTCTTCCCATGTCGCGTTGATACATACAGCACTTTTATCAGAGAAAGAATGACATCTCTATCCGCAGCACCTGGACCAACAATTTCATATGTATCACTCATTAAGTTTATGTGCTTTGAAGAAGAACTCGCACAATTTGAAAAAAAAGTACTCTTACGATGATAGCTGGTGCATCCAGTGTTAGTGATCCAAGGTTTCATTGCTCAGCCTGTACCTGCACAAGTTGCACTCAGGTGGGTAAGCCTACCTAAGTGTTCTTGGAAGCAAAGATGTGCACAGCAGGCCTCAGATGACTCTGAGAGATACACTCTTGGATCAATTTTTTATCTGGTGCCAGTATGCAACTCATTAAGTGACATGACTGCAAAATTCAGTCTTGCAGGAAGTCACTCCTGATCAAGGAAATTTAAGACACGTGTGAGAGGCTACAGCACCTTTTATTTATACTGTGGTTGTGCCTAAGGGAACAGGCATAGGCTCTCTGGTGTGAGATGCTGTGCAAGGAGAGAAGTAAAAGATAACTCTTGCCCAATGAGAGTGATGGCCATGGGAAGATGCCAGTGATCAGACTGGGAGAACAGGAGGTGCTAGACTTTATTCTGCATGACAAGCAGAATATTTTGCAGACCAACCACAAAAATACTGCCAAGATTTTTGAAGCAGTTGTGTTGTAGTTAGGACAGCAAGAAGGCATGAGGGGCACAGTTCATAACGGTGAGTAATATTCCTTATTAGACAAACTTTGTAAAAATGGACACATTCTTGGTCATACAAGCCTCTCAACATATCTGAGAGAGATGGTACAAACATCACCCAGCTCCTTTTGTATGTATTACAACAAGGCCAAACTCATGATAAGAAGGGTCATCTTCTTTTGCAAACTCTTGGTGCAAGACTTATAGGTGTCTGTAAATAATCCAGCAGCCCATGTCTGCAAAGAAAACATAGAGAGGATGTCTCCAAGAAGCAAGTTTAAAATATAGTCTACATGAACCATTCTGAAGGGAAGAAGATGGGGAAAAATGAAGGAACAACAGAGCCTGACAGTTGATGTGGCTTCCATTTCTCTCTAGAACAGCCTCCTCCTGGGTGGTCCATTGAGGTCTGAGCTGTTGTTTAGATAGGTTTGAGAGATGGGAGTTGGAAAGAAGGATGTCATCTTTGTTCTTCCAGCCAAAAATATGTGTAATGTATAAATAATTGTATGAAGGTATCTTGTTTTATAGATCTCCGATTTAGGAGTGGAACTCAGCTAATCATGCTGGGTCCTTGGCAGATCAGATGAGAAACACCTAATCTGAATTAGCTCAGACATCACACTAGGTGTCAGAACACAGAAGTCACAGATCAGACACTGGGGAATGCTTCTTCATAGACTTCAAAAGGATGTCAGCCAAGATACATTAAGTCTTCCAGTATCATCTGTAGGCTGAGAGGCTTGGCTAACTCTAATGTAATGACTATCCAGTGAAAGTTATGATGTTCATGTGGCTTTAATCAATAGTGAAGGTAACAGTGACAGTGGTTCTTGTGAGAAGTAGGTTTTTCATTTTCCAGGCATATTAAAAAAATCACGGTTTGTATTGTCATAAAATGATATGTAAACTCACGTCAGTCAGCAGAAAAAACTACAATCAATTTTCTTGGTTTGGGCAAGAACCATATTCTTGAAGGTTGGGATTTATGAAAGCCATAAGGAAATTGATGCTCAACTTTCACTAAAATTCGGTGAGAATTAGATGCAGAGCTGCTTCCAGTTTGTTCCATTTTCCATTGGCGATGCATCTGTCAAGCAGCCTGTCCCTTAAATAATTACTTGAGAATTAGGCACCAATTTTAGCCATACGACCTTGTCTCAGGGCAAAAATGTATAGTACATGGAATTGCATTGCATGGAAAGCAATCTGCAAACCCCGAGTGGGAGTGCTTGAGAGTAAAATGCCACTTCAAATACTGTCCTGAACATGTTTCATGAACTGGCAACACAATTTAGGGGTTGGCCTGAATCACAAATGAGACGTGGAGCATGTATGTCTCTGTTATTCTTTATTAGCTACCTTGTGATCTCTTCTGGTGCAGACAGGGGCTGCAGACATATTTGAACAAATGGGTTAAGTGTTAGAAATGGCTTAAAGCTGAATGCTTTTGCATGACAAGAAAAAAAATCCTCCACTGCTACTTGTTTACTTCTGATTTATTCCCCAATATAAAAGGGTGAAGTTCACTCTTTGTGAGCTCAACATTGTCTACAAAAAAATTAACTTCAGTAAAGCCTCTAATGTATTATTGTCATTTTTTCACAAAAACAGCCGGGATAGCGTGGGAAAAAAAATCATCTCTACATTTCGAGGGAAACAGAAGGGTGGAAGAAGCTAGTCTCCCATCTGACAAATGAATTATCATCAAAACCGTGGTGTTTAGAGAATAAATTGCTGTTTCCTCCGTTACTGGCATTTCACTAGCTTACAACTAGTGAAAGCACAGTCACTGACCTAACCATTTAACCAAGCTTTTCTGGGAGTAGAAAGAAAAACAAATGCTAAGATGACATTTATTAGGTGCACTTGTTTAGTCAGTCCATTATCTGCTTTTGCTTCTTACTCTACAAGCTGAAGGGTTGATTCTGCATGGAAGTCAATAGATGTCTTTCAGCTCCCCTGGCTCATATCATTTGAAAGGTACAGACTGAGGAGGAAGAGGAAATATGGAAGGTAATTGAAAAGAAAGAGTTTCAGGAAGAGCTAGTGCAGCCCAGCCAGGTGCTTGTAACCGTAAGCGAGCTATTGTATTATAGGTGATGAAAGATAAGGCAGCGGGAAATGTTGCCTAATGAAAAGGCATCTTGGTTGCTAAAAAGACTTTTTTTACACCTGTATTGATGTAAAGCTTTCTCTCTTTCTTGAAGGACTTAGATGATTAAAGGATTTCTTTTCCTCTCCCTTTTTCGTGTGAGTGTGCGCACATGTATTTCTATTGCTGTTTCCTACAGTTTGTCTCCCCTGTTGTGTCTCACTGCTCCTATGCTAAAATATTGATAGCTATGATACAAGCACTGACACCAGAACCTTCAACCTGCAGTGCTCTCCAGAGAGCTCCATTTATCTTCACGCTGTAGGCAAATCATCAGTATAGAGAAACTTATTATTGGGCTACAAGCCCTGGACTTTAGATTCCTAAGCAATCAGAATAATTTAAAGCATATGGAAAAGGGCTGCACTGAGCTTAGGGGTGTTGATATGCCTTTGATAATGTCTCAGGTTTCTTACATGATCCAGCCTTCAGGAGCTTTCAAGCAGTGGACTAATGGTGAAGGAAATACAGACTTCTAACATTAGTTGAATCACAGCAGAACATAGATCTATTTTATCCACCTCTGTCTGAAAGTAGTGTTTTCAGTTGAGATGAGACCCAGCAGGCTTCTTTGCTCTGATCTTCTGCGTGAGGCAGTTAAACCTTCCATACTCCACTGTACCTGCTCTGAATTGGAAATAATAGTAACTTCCTTCAAGATTCATGTCTTGTGACATTTTGCTCATAAGCACACTGAGATCCTGGAAAACAAGTTAATGCATTGTGATTATATACAAGAGCAAGCTCAGCAGCTTGGGTGAAGTGAGATAGTACATTGAATAGCACCCAGCCATGCTCTTTAAGGATGCCAGCGTGCATTCAGTGTCACAGGCCTTTTGGTGGGATGTGTAGCTGTGATTCATCACTTACACTGCTCCTTCTTCTTTTAGGGAACAAGTCTGCCAGGAAAGGAAAGAATATCTGACTTGGTTTGAACTGGCTCTCCAATTTCTGCTCCAGACTACAAAGGCTAAACATATATAAGACTCCACCAGCTTTGAAAAGGAACTGAACACCACAATGGGACTCCCCACCCAGGTTTTGGCCTGTGCAATCTTAGCTTTGCTGTACCAGCATGTCAACGGTGGACTCATCACACGAATTATCCGGCAGAAGCGGGAGACTGGGCTAAACGTGACCTTGCCAGAGGATAATCAGCCTGTGGTTTTTAACCATGTCTACAACATTAAGTTGCCTGTTGGCTCCCATTGCTCTGTGGACCTGGATACAGCGAGTGGTGACGCAGACCTGAAGGCGGAAATTGAGCCTGTCAAGAATTACGAGGAGCACACGGTGAATGAAGGGAACCAGATTGTCTTCACGCACCGTATTAACATTCCCCGCCGGGCTTGTGGCTGTGCAGCTGCCCCAGACATTAAGGATCTGCTGAGCAGACTAGAGGAGCTGGAGGGGCTGGTATCCTCCCTACGGGAGCAGTGTGCCAGCGGGGCTGGATGCTGTCCTAATTCCCAGGCAGTAGAAGGTAAGGCAGACTGGGGAGCTGCTCTTGGGGAAAATCTTGTGCTGGCTGTAGATCTTGTTTAGAGTAGATACTCAAATCTGTTTCAAGAATGAGCAAAAGTCAACCTGTTAAATTTGAAACGTAATCAAAACTTGGAATGTATTTGGCCAGCTTGCAAGATACACTCATTCATAGTTTCGCAGTTTTATGAATTGGTGGGTCAGAGTCTGCCTGGGCTGCTTTCTAGCTGTGGCACTGAGCATGTACGGCACTTGGGCATGGTGACAATCTGTGTTAGAGTTAAGATTAAAACTCATGCCGTCCAAGCTCTTGGCTCCATATTTTGTCCTCTTGAGTAAGCTGCCAATGTAACAGTTTTCATTTCCAAGTTTTCTTTAGTAGAGACCAATAAAAATACAGCAGGACATAAGGCAATAGACAAGCACAAATAGTTAGAAAAGGGGGGAAAAGAGGTATCCTTCTGGTTGTTTTTTAAACTGAGATAAGAGATTGGTCATACAAGAGAGAAAACACAGGTCTTCTCAGTAGTAATCTGTCCCTCTGAGCAGAGTAGGTATCACAGTTGATGATACAGAATACTGCCTGGCTTTTTATGTTCTGCAGTGAATGGGTGAATAATGCTTCATGGTGCATGGCCTAATGAAGCAGTCAGGAAAGCTGCTCGGTCAGGGGAAGAGGGATTTTGAGAAAGGCAGAGGAATCCAGCATGCTCATTTACCAAGTAGCTGGCAGGGGCTCTTCTCTGGCATTAGTGTGAATTAAAGCATTCCCAGTAAACTAAATCTCACTAGAGAAAGGAGGAATTTTCATTCAAAAGCTTTAGTGATTCTGAAAATTATCTTCTGCAGGGAGCTGGGAAAATCAGACCCTTGTTAGGTTGTGTGCGCCACACTGGCTTAATGCATCCCAGAGCGAAGGGGAGTAATGGGTTTTCTGGATTGTTGGTACAGGTCGCCTGGACACAACACCATATTGCAGTGGACGCGGCAACTACAGCATCGAGATCTGCGGCTGCATTTGTGAGCCTGGTTGGAAAGGCCCCAACTGCTCTGAACCGGCCTGCCCACGCAACTGCTTCAACCGGGGCCTCTGCGTCCAGGGCAAATGCATCTGCAATGAAGGCTTCACTGGTGAGGATTGCAGCCAGGCTACCTGCCCATCGGACTGTAACGACCAAGGCAAGTGCGTGGATGGGGTTTGCATGTGCTTTGAGGGGTACACAGGCACAGACTGCAGCGAAGAGCTCTGCTCCCAGGGGTGCAGCGTGCATGGGAGGTGCATGAGCGGGCAGTGCGTGTGCTATGAGGGCTTCACCGGCGAGGACTGCAGTGAGCCCCTCTGCCCCAACAACTGCCACAACCGTGGGCGCTGTGTGGACAACGAGTGCGTCTGTGACGAGGGCTACACTGGCGAGGACTGCAGCGAGCTCATCTGCCCCAACGACTGCTTTGACCGTGGGCGCTGTGTCAATGGGACCTGCTTCTGCGAGGAGGGCTTCACTGGGGAGGACTGCGGGGAGCTGACCTGCCCTAACAACTGCAATGGCAATGGACGCTGCGAGAGCGGGCTGTGCGTCTGCTATGAGGGCTTTGTGGGGGATGACTGCAGTGAGAAGAGGTGCCCCAAAGACTGCCACAACCGCGGACGCTGCATGGGCGGGCGCTGCACCTGCTACGAGGGGTACCTGGGTGAGGACTGTGGGGAGCTGCGGTGCCCCAATGACTGTCACAACCGCGGGCGCTGCGTCAACGGGCAGTGCGTGTGCCACGAAGGATTCATTGGGGAGGACTGCGGGGAGCTACGGTGCCCCAGTGACTGCAACAACCGCGGGCGCTGTGTCAATGGGCAGTGTGTGTGCCACGAGGGATTCACTGGGAGTGACTGTGGTGAGCTGCGGTGCCCCAATGATTGCAACAACCGTGGACTCTGTGTCAATGGGCAGTGTGTGTGTGATGAGGGGTACACAGGGGAGGACTGTGGGGAGCTGCGTTGCCCCGAAGACTGCCACAACCGTGGGCGCTGTGTGGAGGGGCGCTGTGAGTGTGACAATGGCTTCACGGGGGAGGACTGTGGTGAGCTGTCCTGCCCCAACGACTGCCACCGGCGCGGGCGCTGCATCGATGGGCGCTGCGTGTGCCATGAGGGCTTCACAGGGGAGGACTGCCGTGAACAGTCCTGTCCCAATGACTGCAACAACGCGGGCCACTGCATCGACGGACGGTGTGTCTGTGAGGATGGTTACATGGGGAATGACTGCTCCGATGGTAGGTTGCAATGTCCCTTTTCAATGGTTTCCCCTGGGTAATTCCCCGTGTCCATCCAGCAGCCTCGGAGGCTCTGTGAACCTTTGCTGTATAGCTGGGCCCTGTTGCCACTCTTCTTTATTAGAGTCCAAACAGCCGAATCAGAGAAGTAACACCAGCAGTAGCAAGATCTTGACCTCCCTTACTTTTCAGGGCCATATAGCGTAGTGGTTGCTGGTGACTTTTGGTGGTCAGCAAGACAACAGGCTGACAATGGTGGTGCAGTCCATTTGTTATCTCCAAGTTTGCTCCCACCACAACGTTAATGGAGCTGTAGCTAGCACTTACTGGGATTTGTCACCACGACCTTTCAAGTTTCTCATAGTACCTCTTGATACTAAAAAAAATGTGTCTGAAAGAAACTGTTTTAGCTATGGAGAAGAGGGAGATGTATCAAAAGTCTTCTTACTATATATTCAGCAGGATTAGTCAAAAGAATATGGACTGAATTTTGACTAAAGAATAAGGCTTTGCAGGAATGAGGTAATGTATGTCAGTGTATAAAGAGCCTGGGCATCAAATGTTTCTTACAGCCAGGTTCTGGTTCCCAGTCTCGTGCTGGATGGGTAAGGAAGGGGTTTGCATTTACGATGCCATCACTATTGTAGGAGCTGAAAATGAAACACACAGCACTGACAATATACACTGACAAATGCCAAGGGCTCAGGGACTTTGCTTTGAAGGTAGATCTCTGAGCTGAGGCCCTGGTGGAGGCAGAGGATGTAGTGGAGACAAGGCACACACAGAAAATAACCTTGTCCTATCTGAGTGATCTGTATGAGACAACTGGCATGATGGAATTGCCAGATGTTGCAAATATTGTAGTGCAAGCTTTCAGGATTATTACAGGGGTCTTCGCTATCTCTCAACTGGCCAAATAGATTTTTTTCTAGCTAAAGAAAAACTTGATTTTTTTTAGAGATAGATATATGTGTGTGTGTGTTAGAGTAAAATCATGAAATCAGCTGGAGTGGAAACTTAGCTGTAAAGCCACTTAGTTTCCCAGTACCACTGACTCTATGGAAATTGATAGAAAATTTTGGCATTACGCTATAAAAGAAGTAGGTTTCTTTAGTAAATCTCAGGGGAGAAATTTTGGAACGAAGATCTTTGTAGATTAATCAAAGAGTACATTGAACAGTATAAAACGTTATAAAACACAATGGATAGCCTTGAAAAGAAATTCCATTTTTCCTCTCCTCCTTCTAGAAGACTCCCAAGCCACATTTTGTGCTCTTGCACGTGCAAGTGTGGAGTAAACTATTGAAAGTATTTACAAAAATAATCATGTTTATTTTACTTTGGAAAATCTGTGCAATTCTGTGTATCCAAAGCCCAGCACTTCCAGCTGTGTTATTGGCAGTCAAATTAAACATCTGAATCTCTAGGGACCCAGTAGCCATGAGAGGAGGAGCTGGAACACAGTCAGTCATAGGTTGTGTGCAAGTGTATGAGTAGAAATTGGCTCATGACTTTTGGAAATGTCTGTAGTCTTCATCAGCTGAACATTCCTTTCTTCAAGTGGCTAATTTGTGTGACATGGCTTCCCCATTCCCTGTTTGTTAGATGATCCTTATAAACTGCTGCTGGGAAAATGCAAAACTGGGTAAGTCATTATTTTCTGAGCCCTGAAATCTTCCTATAAGTTTGTTTTGTTTTTTTCCCTTCCTAGTGTCTCCTCCAACTGAACTGACTGTGACAAACATAACAGATAAAACTGTAAATCTGGAATGGAAGCAAGAGAATCCTGTCAATGAGTACCTCATCACCTATGTCCCCACCAGCAGTGGTGGCTTAGATATGCAGTTCACCGTGCCAGGAAACGAGACAGCTGCCACTATTCATGAACTGGAGCCGGGTGTAGAATACTTTATCCGTGTCTTTGCAATCCTTAAAAACAAGAAGAGTATTCCAGTCAGTGCCAGGGTAGCAACGTGTGAGTTTAATATTCCCTGTGTTCATTCTTTTGTCTATTCTGCAGTATGTATTTATTTGCATCCCTTTTTTAGGGTATTATTTCTTTTGTATTTTCTATTTTCAATTCATCTCCTGTTCTGGACAAAGACAGCCTCCTGCACTTTCAGTTTCAATTCTTTTCCAACACCAAGTACTGTGTTAAAAGTACAGTTCACTAGCTCTTCTGCTCTCTGCAGTGCCTCCCGATGAATATGATGGGGTCTTTGTAAATTAAGACTCTCGTCTTCTTCATAATAAGGTACATTTTTACAATCTGGTAATGCTTCCTGAAAAAATATAAAAAAATGGCAGCGTGTAAAAAAGCAATACGAAATCACTTGGATTCAAACTGTTTTGACTAAAACAGAGTTTGTATTTGTTTTGCATCTTCACTGTGCTTTATCACAACTTACTTTCTATCTCGCTGTCTGTTCATTTGTTGTTCATCTTCCTTTTTGTATTGTGCACACCACAGTCACATCTAAACATCCCAGCCACAAGATACTCTCTGGCTTCTGTCACTGTGCTCATTTTTAAGACCTGGGGCAGGATTTATCTCACCTAACTTCAAATGTCCACACTAGGCTTCTTTCAAGAGGGAAAAAAAGAGTTTTCTAGGGCAAAACACGTTTTACTCTAAGGTGACGTGTAAAACAGGTCAGAGGAATGTCTCCCCAAAGACAGAATAAGTGGCTGTGAAGAGGTTTCAAACATCTTAGATGCAGATACCTACATGGCAAATATTTATAGTGGTGGAAAAATGTCTCACCTCCAGTGCCCTGTTTGTGGGAACTTGCTCATGTAATGATATCCTTTTTTTCTGTCACAGATCTGCCTGCTCCAGAAGGTCTGAAATTCAAATCTGTTAGAGAAACGTCTGTCCAGGTGGAGTGGGATCCTCTGAACTTCTCATTTGATGGCTGGGAGCTGGTCTTCCGTAATATGGTAAGGAAGCATTTCTTGTATAGAGGTCATATATAAGTGAAAGATCCTGGATTTTTTATATTTACACTAACTGATTGTTCTGTGTGTTACAGAAAAAGGATGATAATGGAGATATAACCAGTAGCTTGAAAAGGCCAGAGACATCTTATATGCAGCCAGGTTTGGCACCAGGGCAACAGTATAATGTATCCCTTCATATAGTGAAAAACAATACCAGAGGACCAGGACTATCCAGAGTGATAACCACAAGTAAGCACAACCTGTATTTGGTGTAGTGCCACCAATAAAACAACTGATGTTTGGTGGAGCCTAGGGGGTTCTTAAACAAAGAGAAAGCCAGTCTCTATACTGTGAACTGATGCGGGGGGTGGCGGGGTGGGGGAGGAAGTAGTGGAGCTGCTAATGAAGAATGCATGAGGAGAAATCAATTCCTTTCCAAATTACCTGTTTGAAGAGGAAAGGGAATGTATGTTTAGCTAGAGGGTAGCAAGCAGTATGCACTTTTGTTCTTTTTCAAATTGTACATCAACAGGAACTAGATTTTTTTTTCATCCTGGTGATACTTGCATGAAGAAACTATACAAAGGAGATATTCTGTTGTGCAGATGGGAATCTTGTAGGGTTCCTGCTTGCCTTTCCTTTTGTCAGTTTCTGATGCTAATGTATTTTGATGAATTTACTTCTGATGAATTGACTCCATTTGGCACTTTCTTCTACAACTATAGAAAGTAAAGGAAGAAAGTAAATGAAGATAAATTTCAGTTGTTAGAAGCTACTCATTTTAATTTTGCTCTGAATCAGCAATTAAAAGCACAAGAATGTGTATAATTTTTCTGGCAAGATTTCTTTAGAAAAACACCTTTTTCTCTCTTGTAACAGAGCTTGATGCCCCTAGCCAGATTGAGGCAAAAGATGTCACAGACACCACAGCTCTTATCACGTGGTCCAAACCCTTGGCTGAAATTGAAGGCATAGAGCTCACTTATGGCCCCAAGGATATTCCAGGGGACAGGACAACCATTGACCTCTCTGAAGATGAAAACCAATATTCTATTGGAAACCTGAGGCCGCACACAGAGTATGAAGTGACGCTCATCTCTCGTCGAGGGGACATGGAAAGCGACCCCATGAAAGAAGTCTTTGTCACAGGTAAGAGGCTTGGATACCAATCCAAACTTCTGGGAAGGTAATGAAGTCACCATCAATCTTCCTGTGCTATTTGCATCATGTTGCTTGAGTTAATAGTTACTGCATCCACACAGAATCAGTGCTGTTACAGAGGTACATGAAAATGGAGAGTGTTTTTCTGTGCCTTATATACCTTACTGGCTCAACAAAATATCTAGACCTACCCCCCCCCCAAGTATCTAAACATATTTTGAAAATGGAAATTATGTTATTAAATCACTTAGAAGCTTTTACTCATGATACCATAAAACTCTACTTCAGGAAACAAATTCCTCTGGATTGCTTGCCTGTCTGCTGAGCTAAATATCTTCCGTGGTTCCTGTTCCATCTAAGGCCTTATTTCTATTTTTCTAAATGCATAAAAGATTAGCAGAGAACTTTGCTTTTTTTTTTTCATTCTTCAGTTCTGCAAATGTTTTCTGTCATGCTTTTATAAACTTACTCTGCTCCTTAGTGATCCTGGAAATGCTTTATGAAAGTGTGGGTCCTTTAGCATGTTATCAAGGTTTGATATATTAAGGGAGCTGAGTAAATGGTACATAGAGAATTACCTCCCTTTTCATCCCAAAATGTAGTTGTTAATTCAGATTTAAGTCAACTATAGGTGCAAACAGTGAAAGCCCATTGAATTTCTACATGATATTCACCTTTTGTTTTGAGGCTTAGAGTTCCTTTCAGCCATGAATGCAAGATATATATTGAACAGAAATTCTGGAGATGATCAATTCTTTTTTCTTAGCAGCCTTTTTCCTTTCAAAAGCTGAGGAATTTATAAAGGAAAAATAGTATTTTCATCTAAATATGTTTTTCCACAAGCCTATTTTGTAATAAAAAATAACTATTAAAATTATAAATGTTATTTTTGTCTCAGGAGATAAAAGTTGAATTTCTTCTACTGATTTTTTTCCCAAAGCTAGTGAACTCTCCACTTCATGCTAAAAGAAATTTGCTTGATGTAGTTAAGAACATAGTGGTATCATGTGAGAGGAAACTTACTTCAGCTTTATAGATCATTTCACCTTCTGAAAAGCACTGTCATAAGAGACTGCTGTCATAAGGGATTTATTCCTATTTATTTATTTATTGGTTGATTGATTACAGACTTGGATGCTCCAAGAAACCTGAAGCGGGTGTCACAGACAGACAGTAGCATTACTTTGGAGTGGAAGAACAGCCATGCAAACATTGATAACTATCGAATTAAGTTTGCTCCCATCTCTGGTGGAGACCATGCTGAGATCACAGTGCCAAAGGGCAACCAGGCAACAACCAGAGCTACACTCACAGGTAGGGGAATGGAGAGATTGTCGTTAATGTCATGCCGCTGCCATCATGCTAGAGCACAGTAGTGTCACGAAAAACTGTCCTTTTGGTCACTACACATAAGAGGTACAAGCAGAGGTTACGCATTTTGAGTACAAACAATTAAATTAAAATACACGAGATGTTTATTTACACACCTGCAGATGGATAATTAGCCAAAGAAGGTGTGTAGCCATTTCACTTTCATGTGCAGCTCTGAATCTCACTAGTCAGTTCCCTGAGTTCTAGGTAGCTACATGCCTTTGTGGAGATGGCTTCACATCCTTGAGTTCAAAAGGCTTTTGCATGTGGTAGGGATGGTATTTACTGATGCTCGTCTGCAACTTTTTCTGTGTACCTGCAAGTTGCCTTACCAGCCTGCAAGGCTAGATAATGGTACTTTCTCCATGTCATATGGATGTCTACCTGCTTCTCTTTGGCAGAAGTACGTATACTGCAAGCTCTTGAAAGTAGAAACTATCTCTGATTATGTACAGTGTCCTTTGGCATGTACATGGAAAAAGATTTATTAACATCAGGTCAGCTAGAGGGTCAACTGAAACCTCGATTGTCTGCATACACAGGAAAGCATGTATCTTACCTTCCATACATGCAGGCTTCCTTATTTAAACAAATGCCCTTAGGCACATTCCATGGACAGGAACTCATACTTCTATTCCTCGTCTCTTAGGTTTGAGGCCTGGAACTGAATATGGCATTGGAGTGACAGCAGTGAGACAGGACAGGGAAAGTGCTCCTGCTACCATTAATGCTGGCACTGGTGAGTAGCTTGATCTGCCTTTGTGCTCTGGAGGAAGCAGCAAGTCAGTTGGAGCCACTCCTGATATTTCTTTCCTTTCCAAGTAATGCTGTAAGAAATATTTTAGTAAGTTGTTTATTTCATTTTGGTACCAATGGGACATTTCCCATCAAGGGAAAGAAAAAACATTTCCCTAGAGATCTTGACCTCTGAATCTGACTTCCTTTTCCTGTACAAGGATCTCTTAATGCTCTGGGAGTTTCATTTGCAGGTGAGCTCCTTAATGTCAATTATACTTACACTGATTACTGTGGCCATCCTCTAATTGTGGGAGTTTCTGGCAGGAATGGTGGTTATGGCCGAAAGGTTGATCTGACAAAGAGCACAGCCTCAGTGGTTGCAATAGTCCTGACTGCCCTTCGAATCCAGGATTTTTCTCACAATATCCCCCATTTCCTAGGTAAATTGTCTGAAAGCTTAAATTCTGCCTCTCCTTCATGCAGTGCCTGCTGAAGTGAGTGTAAGTGGGGGAAATTTGTTCCAGTGTGGTTTGTCTGTAAAAGAGAACTTCATCATCCTCTACCTGTATCAAGCAACGGGGCTTCAAAAGCTCCAAAAGGTGGATAAGTCTGAGCTGTTGCTAAACATCCAGTATAGATGTTGCTTTGTCTACAGATGCCTGAAAAACTGTCCCAGGGCAGTTCAGAGACACTTTAACTTTGCTTTTTTAACCTGTAGATCTTGATAACCCCAAGGACTTGGAAGTCAGTGACCCCACTGAAACCACTTTATCCCTTCGCTGGAGAAGACCAGTGGCCAAGTTTGATCGTTATCGCCTCATTTACGTTAGCCCTTCTGGAAGGAAGAATGAAGTGGAGATCCCCGTGGACAGCACCTCTTTTATCCTGCGAGGGTTGGAGGCAGGGACAGAATACACCATTAGTCTGGTGGCGGAGAAAGGCAGACACAAAAGCAAACCCACAACTGTCAAGGGTTCAACTGGTGAGTAACAGCTTTTGATGAGTGCTGTGCACCAGGTCATTGGGCAATGACTAGCCCAAGTACAAATTCACTTGATTTTATAAGCCATGTCTGGGCAACTGCTTAAGAGCATCAACTGCCTGCAGAGCAGACTTACCTCTGTCTAGCATGATAGACTTAACTGAGAGATAGCTGTGTATTTCCCTACCTGCTGTGTTTAGCTCCATGTTCTCGATGATTTCTTGCTTATCCTTTGAGAAGACTCACAAAGAATGCAGCTATTTGTCCTGCAGGAAATGCAGACATCATCCTTTGTTTTAAATGAAGCTGCTTTTTTGTGCATTATGTCTTATAACATGTTTTGTTTTCTACAGCCAAAAACTAAGAGGAAGAGCAACCAGAATGTATTCAACATTGCTTGTTCCTGCCTAACGAATTCTCTTCACAGCATGCCTCTACCAATCATGCTTCAGCAGGGTCAACAGGGCTCTGATGTTGCCCTTTTTCAGTTTTCTTATCCAAAAGCGAGAAAGGGTACTGTCACAAATCTGGTCACAGTCACCATTTCCATTGGACACCATGACTGTTACATTTGTCTGCAAAGAAGGGGTCCATTTCTGCCATCTCCATTTGTACAAACCACTCCACTTTACCAGTACCAGTGGACTACTTATTGAATAAGGTTTCTTTGTGAAACATTTTGATCCAAAGTTTGTTGCACACGGAATTATATCTCAGTATAGAACACAAGTACGTCCTGAATCTTTAGGTGCCTTCAGGCTAAATCCTGTGAGGCAAAGCCTTATATGCCATAAGTAAGCAGACAGTGAAATCAGAATCAGCTGGGCTACAATTATTGTCCTTAGCAGATATCAAGGTGTTTATCCTTTTCTCCCTGAAGACCACCTATGAGGTAAACACATGCCAGAAGTTGTGGATTTTACAAATTAATAACTATTCACCTTATCTGATCAAAACTGGTTTCATATTCTCTGGTAGTGTTCATGCCAGCAGAACCTCTGAATGCTTTACAGAGTCGAGTAATCCAGTACAGTAGAGAGTTATATGGTATGGTGTAACCTACAGAAAACCATCAGTACTGAATTCCTTGTTTGATGCATAAGTCAGGCCTATGCCCAATGTAGGAAAAATTAGGAAGCCTTGAGGAACACACATACAAAAGGAAGCTGAAGATTTATGTGGCAGAAGTGAATAGGCTTTGATTTTTCCACAGTTATCTGTTTTCCCATCTGTCTGAAGACTGAGTGGTCTGAAAGGAAGTATGTTTAGATGGTGAAAAGGCAGAAACAACATGCAGTACAATTTCACAGTCTGGTCTTTCCAGCACCAGCTTCCAAAGTCTCACAAGGTGGCTTCTTTTTCCTGGTTTGGTTTTTGGGTTTTTTTTAGAAATACATTCATCTGGCCAGTGTATTTGTTTTAAGTCTTTACTGAGATCAGCCAGTAAACAAAGATTTCTCTGCAGTAGGGTCCTTGGAAGCAACAGCAGTAGTTGACATAACCTGTCTTTGTGACCTTCCTCCTGCGTAGGAATGGACAAATCCAAACACATGAGCATGGGGAGACAAAAATGCTCTGTAAGCCTGTGGGGTATAACACAAGAGGTCTCTTCTTCAGTTTACTTTTTCGTCCACCCTCAAGTCAGTCCTCTTTATCCATGTTCCCAGTACTTGGGAGGTCCCGAAGTCCTCAGGCTAAGCCAAACAAACTTGTTGTTTTACCCTCTCTTGCAGAGCTATGGGGGACCTCAGGTCCACTGCACTGCTGGAGAGAGTACTTGGAGCAACCGGGGAGAGAGAGGAATGATTGAAGTGGGAAATGCCAGTAGCACGACTAGGACTGGATTAGCTTTTCTCCCCTTTTGTTTAGAGGGGTATGTGCCATCCCTGCTGAACAGGGGAGCCAGGGACTGTAGAAGGGCTGAGAGGTTTTCTTTTCAGAGTTTCACTTGCTTCTCCAGATTACCAGTTTTCCATCTTATATTCTTCCAGCCTCTTGATGGTTCAGTCAGGCTTCTCTGCCTGCAGGTATTCAGGAGTTCCCCACACGTTATTTTTATTTGTTTGCATAGTGAATTTTCTACCACTGAGGGTAAAGCTTCTTTCAGCCCCAGAGCTGAAGATCTTCTGTTGGTGCCTCCTCTCACATTCTTCCTGTTATCTTTTTATGTATGTCAACTCCCCACACACAGACAGCTGAAATGTTCAGAGCTCATGAACTCCTAGCAAAGGACATGTCACAAAATCTTCCATAGTAGAGGATGGCACCCTTCTGGTGCTTCTGTCTCTTCATATGGATAAAGTGCAGCTCAAGTGACAAAGTTTTTTTTAACTGATGTCCATGATTCTACATTCAAGGGATGGTAAAGCTTATGAAGTGAACAGTTTGCTAAATGTTATTTTGTTTTGCTGAAAAGGAAAGACTGAATATTTCATACTGCCATTTGCTTGTTTGTTTCTTTGTAGCTCTGTATAGTCTAACCCTAATGCAGGCAATGACTCCTGACCCAGAGGAGCTTTTGGGCTCTGGGAGCCCTCTTGCTCCAGAGGCCTCAGGGATGCAGGAGGATGCACTGAGGGACCTTGTGGTCTCAATGGTAACAGACCACAGCTTTAGTGTCTCATGGTATGCAAATACAGGAGTCTACAGTAGTTTTGTGGTGGAGTACAAGGAAGTGTCATTGGCAGCTGGGCCCCCTGCAGAAACCTTCCTGCCCAGAGAATCCCTAGGTGCTGTGATTGACGGCCTCCAAGCTAACACTTCCTATAAAATCAAGGTGTATGGATTGGCTGGAGAACAGCGCTCTTCTCCTCTGGAAGCTGTGGCTACAACAGGTACCTCCTTTCTGTTATTAACAAAGGTGTCACAAACGAGGGTATTGCTTATTTGTTAGAAGTCCCACCCAGCATTGCACTAAGGTTTTGGTTTAGAAACATTACAGAGATCAAAGAAAACGAGCCATTGTACTAGTTGGGGAGACCTTTCTGGCAGCATGTCTTGAGAATGTTACAACAGATTAACAACTAATCTGTAGGGCGAGCACGTAACCCAGCTCTGAGGAAGCTGAGCAGTCAGACTGCAGCTTTGTTCCTTCTTGCTCTGGTTCTGGAACCCTGCCTGCATAGCACAATGTGGGTCCTGGAGGGGGATGGATGGTAATACATCAGGCATGAGAAGCCAGTGGAGAAAAATGAGTGGACATTAGAGAAACCAAGCGCCAACCTTAAATTCCTCTGCTGAAGGACCCAGATTGTGCAGCAACTGCTGATGAGTCGTGGATGTGATACTGTCTTGTCTCTGGAAGTGAGTTGCACATAGGAGCATGGCTTAGAGAAATAACTGTTCCGTTCTGTTGAATGTTTTTAAGAAGATTTATGCTGTTTACCAAAGACCCCTGTCTGTGTTGTGCGTCAGTCCCTCTTCCTCTCCTGGCTTCTGCTAGTCTTAGATTGCGCCACCCTTTTTTATACAAACTCAAACATTAGGAAGAATGATTAGGTGAGCCAGTTCAATGGGAAGCTACAGTGCTGACCACTGGGAAAATAAATTTTCCAGTAAGAATTGCCCATTTCTTCAGCTGATTCCTCTGCTAAGAGTACCTGGAACCTGACTTCAGTGTGAGGATTTTTAGTGGTAGCTACTCCAGTATTTGTGGCTTGTGATATACTGCAATGCTTTCTTTATGAAATTCGGAGGTGCACAGGCACTGTAAGCCCAGTTTAATCAGCTGGTTGAGAGAGGGGAAAGCCATTTAGCCAAAGGGGTCTGAAAAGAATGCAAATACTTTGGTAGGCCATCATGTCTTACAAGTGTGCTTGAGCTGATGAGAGACTCCACAGTGAAACTGGCTGATAGCCCCTCTTGGAAAAGAATATAAAATCCAAGAGGCAGAAGCAAGAAGTAATACAGAAAACTGTTTGCTCCATCCCAGGTAGCTGGGGAAATTTCCTGGCAGGACATTAACATTCTTTTTAGTAAAATCTCCAATGAAGCATTACAATGGAATTCCTCAAAAGGCCAGCAACAGCAGTAAAGACATATTTAGGCCATGTTCAGCCTGAAGATTTTACTAAGAGAATGATATTGAGAAGTATTCCAGACTGAGAAAGAGCATATGTTTGTTGTCCATCCAGTTTCCCTCTATATAGCTTTCAGCTTTTTGGCATCTACTATTCGTTCATCTTGCCTCCATGAATCATTCTGTCTGGCTGTCATCCACCCACCTAGGGCTTCCAGAGCTCTCTTTCTCTTCTCCCCATCTATTCCTCTAGTTGCTAAGTCAAGTGCTTGAACTCCATTGGTGGTGTTATCCTAGAGTTCAATTGTTTTCCAAATTTTCCATTATCTGTTATAGTATTCTATCTGCTAAACAGGGAACACTGATACTGTCTGTGGTATCAGAGTATGTTCCATGTATTCATATAATTTTCATTTTTCTATCTGTTGTATGTTTGTACACAAAGCCACATATTCCTCTATTACACATGGACTTAATGTGCAGTATATGTGTGTTTATATGTGTGTGTGTAGAGGGTAGACCACTCTTTCTCATCCACAAATTCATTTGTGGACCCAAGTCATTAAACCCAAGGTAATATGCAGAATTAGGTCTGAAAAGAAATCAGAGGTGATGTGACTACATGTAATTACATATGCTCCATGAGACAATCTGTACATGGCAACCTCCCACGTAGCTGTCAAAGTTGGCACAATAAAATGAACTGACTTGTGACATCAAAATTCTGAATTCAAATGCCAATTGGGCAGTTGGTCCCTCAGTTTTCGTATAATGCAGTTGAACTGTTGCTGTATTTCCTGTTCAAATTAGAGAAACCAAGTCCTTGTGTGGTTATACTATAACTGGCAAGAATCTGGGAGAAAAGTCAGTAGGGGTAGTCAAATAAATGAGAGAAAATGAGAAGCCAATTTTGACTGATATTATACAGGGTTTTCTCAGGGATCCTCACTATATCAGGAGCATAATGCCAGCCTTGTTTTTTTCTTTTTTCCTTGTATTTTTGTCCTTGGTTTCCAATTCAGGGTGCATGGCAGTTTCCCAGTGGGACCATTCAAGCATGGAGCTGTCCCTGTGTAATGTACTGATGCCCTTTCCTCCCCACTGGTCTGTTCACTCTATCTATCCATGTCCTCTGCAGAAATACTCCCCAGTAAAGCCCAGCTACCACTATGCATGTTACATAGACAACCTTAAGGCTGAACAAGTACCAGTGCACTTGCTTGATGGCATAGTTTTCTGCCTGTTCCCAGAACAGGAAAGAGCTGGTTGGCATCTAATTGTGCACACGCAGCTGAGAGTCGCAGAAGGCTAACGGTTCCATGCTGCATGTCTTCCTCAGCTCAGTCACCCTGGTGCAGTCAGATAATAGTTCTGACAGTTCGTTTACTGAGAAAGAGGCAATTATGCTAGTGGTTACCATTGCAGGTATGCTGGTGTGATGACAACGTGGCTATCTGCAGGTTGCACCATGTGTAGGGCCTGATTCAGATCATGTGCTGGGGTAACTTAAGGAGGGTCCTTACCTAAGTCAAGAATATCAATGATTTATATAAATATAAATCACTGTTTGCCTCACTTATCTCCTTCCTGGAGGTGAGCAGAAAACACTGGGTTTACATTTGTATTTGTCCTGAGAGTATATTTTTAAGATAACATTTCTGTATTTATCTGAAAACATTTTTAATTGATCTTTCTCCTTTGAAAACTTTTTTTTTCTGATACATGTGTGAATTTGGAGACAGATACTGAATCCTGAGGACGTATTTGTGCTGATCTGATTGATGGTGGTAGATGACTTGTGCTCTCTTAATTGAATGCAAGTGGAGCATGAAAGCAAGGCAGTCATTGAGGTGTGAAATGATGTGGTTTTCCACTAATGAGAAGATAATTCTGCATGTCAGAAAAATCACCTGCCTGTTGCCTTGCAGCTGTGATCAGAAACACATTCTCTGTGATCTCCACAGTTCTCAGATTTTCAGAATCTGACTGTGCTACAGGATATGTTCACAGATCATTCAGCATGTTGAAGGCCAAGTCTTTTTCCCTTCAATTCCTTTGGATCTCTTTAAAGAAAGATTGCTCAAGTTCTTTCTGCTCTGGTTTTTAGGTAAGGATATGTGTCCCCCCCGCCTTTTTTGAAAATTCTGCATGTATCCAGATAGATAACTCCTCCAAGCCTGTTTTTGATTGGATAGGATGAGATTCAGCATGCTTCTGCTGTGGCTGATTTCTCAGTCTGGATTCAGATATGTTTGCAGTATTTGGCATGCATTCCACTTATGGTTTGTATCAGAAGCAGTAAGTGATGTGCTCTAGTAAAGATAAAAGGCATGTTTGAGCGACTTAGGCTTCAAATCCTCACCGATGTAAATTAGCAAAGTTCTTTGGAGGTAGTCAAAGCGTACTGATTTACATCAACTGAGGATGTGCCTGTTTCTCTGCTGGAAGCATTTCAGCTCATCTCTGTTTAATGGTTGTTGCTCTGGATCTGCTAGTTAGTGTTGTTATGTGAGAACCATGTTGTGCTTGGTGATGCTACCTTTGCTTGTGGCCTGGATTCAGTCTCCAAAAAAGAAGCACCCATCTGTTTTTTGTGTTCTTAGAGCTCTTCAATGCAAAGCACACAAACTGTTTTGTAGCAGATGTTAGCTGTCTTTTGGTGTATTTGGGAGTTTATTATCAGGAAATTTTAACTTGTAATTTACCTCTGTTTAGCACATCTAGTCACAACACCTGGAGAATCAAACAATGAAACGTCATTTAATCCTACCAGTCCTGCACCTACAGAGCTAAGTTATTTAACAAACCCCAGCACTGATTCTCAGGCTCTGCTTTCGGTGCCCACTGACCTTCCCATCTCAGAAGCCACTGGTGCTCTTCATGACCTTAATATAACACACAGGACTTTCAGTAGTTTCACCCTGTCTTGGGCAGCACAGGATGAGGTATTTGATCAGTTCTTTATCACTCTGAAAGACCTGTCCAGTTTAAACAGAACACAGGAAACCTTTTTGCCGGGAAACCATCGAGAAACAGAAATTACCAATCTCACAGCTGGCACACAGTACCAGATTAACCTCCATGGAAGCACTCAAGGTCAGCTCTCTTGGTCCCTGGAAGCCCTAGCTGCTACAGGTATTTTCTATGGTTTCACTAGCCATCTGTTCCTTTTCTGCTTTGAAATACAGAACTTCATTTCCATACTGCTGTTCCACTGCAGAAATGCCAGGCTTTGTGAGTGATGCCTCTCTTCTTAGGATTTTTTTCTTTCTTCCTTTTGCACGGGATAAAACTCTTATTGCTATGGAATGAGAGCCTTGAGTTGGTGTGGCATGGACAATGCCCCAGGCAGATTTTAAGGTGATGTAGCATCAATTCTCTCTTTTCAAATTGCATGCGAAGAGAGACATTGATGCATCTGCTATTTACAAGGCATGTGGAAATAGCGAGATGCTACAGATATTTATCTGGATTGTGGTTCAAACACAAGGAAGATTGCAAAGAGGTTGCAGGTTGCAGCTTTGGCATGGAAGTGGTGATGTGAGAGAAAAAAAAGATTGTAACCCATTGGGAGCATACCTTTCTGAAAACTTCCACCTCTTACCCCTATTACATGAATTTCATGAGGAAACAGACCTATAGCCACAGGGCTCCATTCCATAATGATTAAAGTACAGTGTGTAAGTTCATATCTGGAGAATCTAGCTGGAGACTAATGACTGCACCTGTCCATCACCCAAAACCAAATTCACAACATGAGATAAAACATTTACATAGAAACACAAAGATTATTTCACACTTACTACAAGGCTAGAGCAGTCTCATCTCTCAATGGTTTGTTCTCTTTTTTTTTTTTAAGTAAGAAACATCATCCATTGATATCATTTGCCATGACGTTGTCATTGTTTTGTCATATATGTTGGATGCTTTATGGATGAGGCTTTTGGAGGTCTCCAACAGTCAAATTTGGTGCATGATTTTGTATGAGGATTTCTTGGTCCCTAGAGAGCATGATGGGGTTGTGTGTGCTTCCGATTCAGACATGCATGAGAAACAAATGGGAGGAAAAGGGACTCTGCATCTTGGAGGCGAATGAAACTGAGCACTCTTCAGAGAAATCTTAGTTGCTTTTGAGCTGTGATGATTACTGCATTACTTATTATAATCGTGCTTTTACTTAAAAGGTTTTATCTTACTATAACTTTTGGTTTGGTTTAATTTTCATTTTAAGGAAATCTGTTTGTTTTATTCATTTCTGTTGCCACCAAAAGATCATTATTTCCAATACAATCAGTTCCTTTTCTGTCCCACTTTCTCTTTTTCAGCTGAACAGTGCTATTTTGACCGGATTCGTTTTTTGCCTCAATGAGTCTTATTTCTGTTCCTGATAAAGCAAAACAGCTCTGGATTCCTGCATTTTTTTTGTTGAACATCCTTGTGTTATTTCCTAAACAATCTTCTCTTTCTAACAGGATGGGAAAAGCTCGTCAAAACTTTTATGTTCCTGAGTAGCAGCAATTTACTATACATTAGTGAATCTCACTGACGATAATTGACTGTGATCTGAGTGCTCAACCTCTGAAAATACAACCCCAGCTACCTATATAAGGCTTTGCAGAAGTCATGCAATAAGCATTCTATTTTTACAGGGGGAAAATTTATGAGTAATGTTGCTGTGCCTATTTTTCATTTATTCCAGAGCGCCTTTATCTTCTGCCTTAAAGGTTGAAGTTTACAATTGACAAATCAGATCCATTTCACTTCATGCACCATCTCTTATAAATTCTTAGTCATGCAGATTGAGATTAATCAGATAGACTCTGTTCTTATTATAATGCTTATGCATATGTGTCAACAATGCACATAAACAAGAAAAGTGCTAGAAAGTCATCGCAGTCAACAGGCCTATGACAGATCATATAGCAAAATATTTCCATGTAGAAAAAGCAGGTATTACTCTGTCATTTTCCCATATGACTGTTAATTTTAAGGAATCAATTGTATTTCCTCTGTAACAGAGGACTTTCTATTCTTCTTGAGAAAATGACCTAAATTTTCAGATTTAACAGCATCAGAGAGTTAGATCTGATGGTTCCCAGCTTCCATGGCCACCCCTGTGATGGCTTATGAGAATGTTAATTTCTATGAATATAGATTTCAATTTTGGATTAATATTAGTAACTCTGAAAAACAAAGCTTCTCTGCCCCCAGGAAGGTTTGGTGGACAGAAGAATGTAATACAAGGAAGACAAATCAGTTAAACTAAAGACATGCAGACGTGGAGGAATTTTCCCCTTCTTCATCATTTTGGTTTAGAAACGGTTTGGAAGAATATGTAGCACCCTTCATGTGGACACAATTAAAAGCATAAACATCTGAATCCCAACTACTCTAAACTCAGTGTTTTCCTACCCTTACAACAGGCATTATTGCATATTCAGTCACTTCATAATGGCAAACACTGAGTTGTTAATAGTGCAGTAAAGTGGGTATAGTAATACTTACTTGTCTCATAGGGAGTTGTAATTAATTTCGGCAAAACACTTGCAGCTGTTAGATGGTCTATAAGCTGCTCTCTGTAAGCAGTCATTTAGCATTAATGTGATTATTATTTATTATTACAGTTCTTTTCTTACTGTTCTGTTTTGCCACGTCTCTGAAGAGACTTTACAAGTTATCCGGGACAGCTGAGAATGTAAATGGGTCTGTGCGGGTGCATCTCCGTGAAATTCATTAACGCGGAACATCGTTAAATAATACATCATCACCACTAGTCTGTAATCTGAGTAACTGATTGACTCTTTGTCCTTATTCAGAGGAGGAACCTGAGCTTGGACAATTATCAGTATCAGAGACTGGCTGGGATGGTTTCCAGCTCACCTGGACAGCAGCCGACGGGGCCTATGAGAACTTTATCATTCAGGTGCAGGAGTCTGACAACCCCGAAGAAACCCGGAATATCACAGTCCCGGGCGGACTGCGCTTTGTGAATGTTACAGGCCTCAAGGCCAACACACCTTATAACATCACACTTTACGGTGTGATTCAAGGCTACAGGACCAAACCCCTTTCTATTGAAACCATGACAGGTATCTTTTCAAGTCACTCATTCAGTCTCATGGCTCCCTTTGTTTGCAGACAGGGATGTGAGCCAGAGCTATTGCAGCTGCTCGGCAAAGCTTGCTCACTTGGTCAGCTCTGCATGGGGTGCACTGGACTCGTTAAAGCTTGGCTGAACATCTCATGGCATGGAAATGTCTCATGATCAGACTTTCCAATAAGACTCTCAGTGCCCCCATGGAGCCCTTCACTTTTAGGAATGCTTTTGTCCCCTCACCTCAGAATGGCTTGTTTTGTTCCCTTTACTTGCTTTTCTGCTGGTTGACACTAACAGAAAAACCCAACTGGCTGTTTTACATGCTCGGGAAAGCCCAGGTTGCCCTGTAATATTATAAAAATCCATTCTTTGTAGCCTAGATATTCAAAGCCCAAGAGTATGTTTAGTTTCTACCCTTCAGAAGCTACGTCTGAAATTATGCACTAGCTTCTGTGTAAATACCAGCTCAGGGGTATAGTGTGTGCATCTGACTCAAGGGCAAGGACAGACACTTTCTATATGTTCTCATATAGAAAACAACACAAATTAATTCCTACCAAGAACAGTATCATATATTAAGCCACATAAAGTTGTTAAAGAGTCTGATTGGTCTGAAAAAGATATAATGCAAGAAGACCAAATTCAGCAGAACTGCCCTGGCATAAAGCTGACCTGAAAGAAGGAAGGTAAGCCCCGCATTATCAGAAGGTTGCATGAAACTGATCAGGAGCCACAAAAATAATTTTCTGGCTTATCTTGAAAAGTTGGCAGTTTTAAATGAGAGCTTATCGTGAGCTTTGACTGTGAGGTGTAAATACCTACTTATGTCTGTCCTGTGTGGCTCACTGATTCTTCCAGGTGTTATGATCATTGGTAATGAACAGGGTATGAATTAATTGGCAATAAAGGGGCACCAGTGGCTCTTCCTTTAGATAATTTCTTGTAGACAATATCTGCTGCCTCTGAGCTTCCTTCCAGGCCTTTGCAACCTCCTGTGATTGTGAGATAGCCAGAGCTTGCTCATATTTGATCTCCCCAAGCACGTACTACCCAGCATAGAAGGGGACAAAAGTACAAATAAGAAATAAACAGAATTAAAACATGAAACACAGTAGAGCTTGCTTGTTTCAATAATGCTTTAAGCAGCCTGGCTTAGGTAGAAATGTGGCTGGCACAAGGCACTTGCCTTGGACTGTGTCCTGCTGCAGGCTAGAAATCCTGTGCTTTGAGAGCGCCCTGAGTGTGAGCTGATAGCAGATTGTCCATTGAAAATAGACAAATGTGGCCAGACAAAGGAGGCTGTACAGGGACAAACAAGAAAACAGACAGCATGGGTGTCCTGCCTAAAGATGCAATGTGCTTTCTTTTTATTGACTTAATGAAAACAGCAGAAGATGCCCTGCTGAGGTTTTCCCTTCCCTTTCTGGGTCATGCTCAGCACCCGGCTTTTCAAAATTTTCCCTTCTGGGGACTTCCAATTGTCAGAATTTTTTGATCCTTCCTGTAACACATCAGGGATGTCTACAGAGAGGAAGAAACCCCAAGGCAGCTATCACTGTTCTGCATTTTGGCTCCAGCTCCAAAATTACATGCCAGCTTTCATAGCCTTAAAATGAAAGGGAAAGTAGCAGAGCAAACAAAACACAACCTTTTCTTTTGGATAAAGCAATAGCTCTAGTTTTAGCTTCTCCTAAAACTGGAAGCTGACTTTTCCAAATGCCCTGGGGGCATTTGTTCTTTTGCAGAAAAGTTCTTTTGCATCTGCTTTCATGCTCAGAGCTCAAAGACACATGGCTGCCCCTGGAGGTAAACAGCCATAGTTTTAAAGCTTATTTTTCTGGTTTTTTGGGGTTTTTTTCTTTTTTAACATTTTGAGATGCTTTCATTTGATTTCTTCGTGTTAGTACCTGTCTGCTTGTAGCAAGCTTTTACTCAAACCCTTTTCTCCAATGGCAGCTTGGAGTGTTGTCAGCATGAGCAGAGAGAAGCACAGCATTTCTGAGCAGGAGGAGGTACAGGGCTTTCCCCTTCTGACCAATGTTGTTTCCCTCCTCAGGAGTGCACCCAGAAGTTGGTGAGCTAACCGTTTCCGACATTACTCCTGAAAGCTTCAACCTTTCTTGGACAACCACCAATGGGGACTTCGACGTCTTTACTATTGAAATTATTGATTCTAACAGGTTGCTGGAGCCCATGGAGTTCAACATCTCAGGCAATTCAAGAACTGCTCATATCTCAGGGCTTTCCCCCAGCACTGATTTTATTGTCTACCTCTATGGGATCTCTCATGATTTCCGCACACAGGCAATAAGTGCTGCAGCTACAACAGGTATATAAAACCTACCTCAGTGCTAACTCGCCTTTCTTCTAACTCTTCCTTACAGGTTGTGCCCCTTTCCCTGCCCTCAGCTACCCCATCAGTCAACCCATTACTAAATCCTCTACCTCATTGTTTGACACCTTCTAAGGAAGACCTGCCGGAGACATTTTGAACTGTGAATGTTAATCCACCCTCCCATCCAGCAGTCAGTCAATCACATTGTGATGTGATTTCATTCACACAATAAGTTTGCTCTTGTTCAAACATTAAGGTTGGGGCAACCTCTGATGCAGATGAGAAGCAAAACAAATTTCCCAAGAACCAAGTGGGAGATGATTCATTATGTTAGCCTTGCATGTGTTTGCATCTGTCACACAGCATAGAGGAGACACTATTTCTCTCAGATAAGCTGATTTCTAGATACAGTTTTTATCCTGATTCTCTGAATAGATTTCAGGCACATTTCAGTCTGAAACAGCAGACTCCTACAAAGCAGATGCATTGCTTGCATTCAACTTCAGAATTCAGTTTACAGCGGATGAGAAATTGAAAGAGTCCATTTATGGACTTGGTGTTGGTGAATGAAATAGGTAGGCATTTAGTTGTTAGCACTTTGCACATCTCAAGGTTTTACAGTTGATAGTTTTTCCAGAAAAGACAGAAAAGTCAAATGTTCGATGTGCTCTAGCCAATGACAGTATGAAAGTGGAAGGAGAGGACTAGACTAGCAGAAGGTGCATTCTCATAGTAGGCAGATAATAGCTCACATTGTGATCATCTAATATCTCTACCAAATTTTGCCTGTTTACACGATCTTAGGAAAAGTTGTCAAAGCAATTTGTCATAGCAATAGATTAACGTGGTCAATGACATTAAGCACAATACCAAATTTGAGTGATCAGATTATAGAGTTGCAGTTTCTAGCATCAGCAGATTGTGAATATCCTCACTGAATCATGGGTAACGTGGGCAGGGTGACTGCAGGGGTGGTGATATGAAAAACATTGAGAAACACAAGGCTAGATGACCTTTGTGACCTGTGGTTCATGTGAATTCAAACTTCTATTTATTTTATTTTGTTGCTTTGGGTTTTAATAACTGCAATACATTTCCATTTGTTTTTCTTCCCGTAGTAGAGGAACCTCTCCTTAGCAAACTCACTGTATCAAATGCTACCTCAGGCAGCATGTCACTCACGTGGGAAGCGCAGGACAATGCCTTTGACCATTTTATTCTAGAAGTCAGAAACTCTGACTTCCCTTTGGACTCCCTGGTGCACACAGTGCCAGGGGCCTCCCGGCACTATGTAGTCACCAACCTCAAAGCTGCCACTAATTACACTGTCGAACTCCATGGTGTAATTGATGGGCAAGGTGGTCAGACCTTGACAGCACTGGCAACCACAGGTATTTCACTGTTTCACCTTCCAGGTTTGCTTTTTTCTTCTTCTTCCTTTTGCTGTCCACCGAACTGCTCTAAAACATGGCTCCAACTCATCATCGTTCCTTTGGTAAATTATGGTGAAATCACTATGAGGGGAGGCTGAAATACGCTGGGCTTGAGAGTGCATGGAAAAACAGAGATCTGAGACAATGGAAAAGGCTGAAGAAGTGCCCCCAGCATTAAGGGAGCCAGTAGTAAACCATGATTGGTTTCCTTATATATACACTTATCTGTTCTGTGTATATATAATTGACTTGCTCCAGATGGTTAATATTTTTCACAGAGCATCTTTGCGCTTGATCTGGAACAAAGTTCTTGTTCATCCCATCCTCACTTGCTTTGTTGTGGGTGGGAGGCATTCATGTCTTTGTCAGCCTCGAGAGGCACCTGCATGCCGTTTTGGTTCTTCATTCTTAAAACGAAATGTCTTCCAAGATGTTTGCATCTCTTGTGGGAGTTTCATGCAGCATGCTAAACGACCAACCAAAAATGCATGGAGTGATCTGGCCACCTTGTGCTGTTTCTGATGTTCTTCTCTGACTAGCATTTTTATGTCTTCCTAGAAGAGAGCAGGGCTCAAAAAGCAAGTTCACCCTTTCTTTACAGTCAGTCCACCACTCTGTCACTTGCATTGCTACCTTTGAGTGTCTAAGACTTGTCTTGTTTCACTGGATGTCAGAGCTTTTCCTACGGTGGTGGTGATTCGAGGATGGTGGGAGATCACTAAGACTTGCCTGAAGAGATAATTTCAACTTATTTTGCATGTAGTGTTCTTTGGAGTCTGGGTGTCATGGTGTGAACGTGCCTGGGGGGATGCAAGTGGCATGTGAAGGAATGTGGCCATTTCAGGATGAGATTGGAAAGGATCGGTTTGTCCTCTCTGACCTGCATGCGGGGCTGATGGCTCCATGCTCGGTTTCACTGGGTTCTCCACCCAAGCCTGTTTGCTTTGTGGATATTTTCTCATCTCCTCCTCTCTCTTTGGAAGTACCATGCTTACATGGTGACATCTTCACTGTCAGCCATGAAGGCATTGATGATCACTGGTTGACAGCATGACAACAGCACGTGTCCTTAATTGGGGCCACTTGGATTCACCTGTTCCTAGGCAATTCCAGAGAAGAAGGTGGACTGTTATTTAAAAGTCTTGCCATCAGGGACGGGAGTAAAAGTTGGAACATCTTGCAGCAGTTCATGTTTTAGTTAAGAAAAGGATTTCATTCTTTCACTGTTCTCTTTGTCAGTGGGATGCATCCTTACTTTTCTCCCAGCATGAATCTCTTACATAGTTGTTCTCCTGTATCTCACTGGCTGCATTTCCCAAGGTGTTCTTGGTTTATAATTAGTTGGCAAGAGGGAAAATAGAAAATCAGCCATGAGAGTAGCCACAGGATTCTCTGACCACCTGGCTGTTGGGTCATATGTGTGCTCTCTCTGTGCTCTAATGAATCTGTAATGATTTTATGCTAAATGGAATAGCTTTAAAACAGGATGGGTAAGGAGCTCTCCCCCTCGTATAGCCTGAAGAGGCCAAGTTTCTCCCCTGGCAGGGGGGAGATGTGGTTTTGAATTTCCTCTAGCAGAAAAGGAAAGTCGTTGCTTCTTAAGGAAGTGACCTGACCACTGAACAGTCAGAAAGGAGAGCAACAGCAGCGTTGTGGGGATTTTTTGTTCAGTCTATTAGATATTCTCTGATTGTGCCTAATCAGAGGATGAGGAACACCTTATCTGTGGAGTCCAGGGAGGTTTTGGCCTGAGATTAGTGCTGAGATAATCACTGTTAGGATTGAAACCTGTTGTAAACTTCAGGGTCCAAAAATAAAAAAGTATCTACAACTCCAGGCAACAGAAACACTAAACAGAATCTGAACTGAGATTTCAAGGATGTCTGTTTTGGACTCACCTAATTCCTGCCTGAATCCTACTTGATCTACTTTGGAATTGCTGTGGGTTTTTATTCCCACCAAATTCTCAGTGCAGAGTTCCTGCAATTTCTATAGTTTCGCCACAGGACTGTACGCTATTGGTGTTTCTGTAAATCAGGCCCACATTTCATTAGGAAAATTGAGTTTATTCAAGAAAATTGAATGAAAAAATAAATTAAAAGTCAGCACTAATTTCAGTGGCTTCTTTCCAAAAGCTTACAAAATAGCACTTGTGATGCTCCTTTTTTCCCCTTCCACCACTGCAAAACAAGGCTAAAACATTCAGCCTTATCTTTAAGCATCTATAAACCTCCACTGCTAATTCCCCCAGCCCCCCGAGTAACACTGTCTCTTCACCTGTGTTCCTTTCTCCTTCAGAGGCTGAGCCACAGCTGGGCACGCTCACACTCACAAATGTTACCCCTGGCAGCTTCAACCTCTCATGGACCACAAGAGATGGGCCTTTTGCCAAGTTTGTTATACACATTAGAGATTCCCATGCAGCACATGAACCCCAGGAGCTTACGGTGTCGGGAGGTGCTCGCAGCGCTCACATCTCAGGCCTGCTAGATTACACTGGCTATGACATTAACATTAAGGGGACCACCAGTGCAGGTGTTCACACAGAGCCCCTCACTGCTTTTGTCATGACAGGTACCTGCCTAAAGGTTTGCAGTCTATTTATTGGCTTATAAAAATATATATTCCAGCATGGATAAAAAGAAAGACTCTCTACAGCACTGAATATCTTGTCCAGCGGCAATGGTTTTGTTTGCAAGCTTAGTGCAAGGATGGGTCAGACCAGTCATGTTGACCTTAAAAAAATTTTCTAGGAGGAGTACTAGTTTAAAGTGAGATAAGAGCCCTCTGGAGTCTTTCTCCCATGTGTAATAATCTTTTTTAACTCCTGAAGTTTGAGAGGGAAATTTGCCTAATACTCAGTAGTTACATCTGAAAGATCCAGAGGACTGGATTTTAGAACACCTCCTGTTCTGTGAAGTCCCCTCAAAGCAGCCCTTATGTCTGAATATTTTGGCCAGATTTTGACTGAGAACAGATGAACATCACATGCATCCTAGATGACCAAATAAATGGCACAGAGTTCACCTTCCATGTATTATGTGGCTAGTGTGAGCTACTAGAGCTTGTCACACAGACGTATGGATGCCCTAAATGTAATTAATGGAGATATTGAGGCCTTTTCCTTTTTCTCCTCGCTTCATTAACACGCAGTGGGAATAGCAGTTGCAGAAGCAGCATCCCTCATAGCGTCTGGGCTGACAGTTTCTGTGAAAGGAAATGTCCATGATCATTTTCCTGGAGGCAAGTGGTTGCATTTTGCACCAGCTCTGACCTGCCCCTGATGACATGTAGTCAACGTAGTTAGAAGTGAGCAACTGTTTGCTTTCAAAACCCTTGCTCTTTTGCTCCACCAGAGCACAAATGCTTCCTTTTTGAAAATAAACCATGGATGTTGGTATTTGGAGAGGAAGCTTCCCACAGCTAGGTAAACATGTGGCACTCTACACAGCAGAAAGATGTGCCAGCAGTTCACATAAACCTGCTGGGTTTAGAGTGTTGGTGTCACTCAACACCTATCCCAGGAAAATAATTTCAGCATTTTAGGCTCTTGATTTATTTACCCACCCTCCCAGAGACCAAACCAAAATGTGAATCTTTGGGGTTGCTTGATTAGAAGCAAGTAAGCTGCAAACATGTCTCCAAATGGAGTAAATGCGAACTGAATCTCTGGCACCCAAATGTGTAAACATCAAAACATAAGGACTTCCAAATTATAAAACTTTAGGAGGGAATTTTTATGCCAAATTCTAACAGAACATCAATTTCAGCGGTTGTGAAATGTCAAAACCAAACCCAAAAACTCTTTCCCAGAGAAAGTTCTGTGTTTAACTGATATTTTCTTAAGTGAGTGGAATTTGAGTGATTGGAAGATCAAACGAGTTAGTTCCTCAGCCAACAAAGTGAGGTTTGTCAAATAATTTAGAGAAATACTAGCAATGCCTGGGATCCAGGATCAAGGCCAGGGCTTAGTAGAGACACTTGATCTTCCTATTTGACTTGTCAGATTTTGAGCGAGCAAAATACACTGAGAAGCTATCTCGTAAAAATTTGGCCTTTTTTTTCAGAGACTTGGGAAAGTTTTGAGGAGTTGATCCACAGCCTCTAAACTTTGACAAATGTCATGCTGATGTGAAAAAACAGACCCCTCACTGGAATTTCTTTAAGTTGTCAACATACCACACTAGCAGCTGCCTGTGAAGCTCTTTGGACAGATTATTTCTCTGTTCTGCAGTCATTAGCCCCTGACCTCAGCCAGTGCAAACTCTGGCTTCTCTCCTATCCCCAGCAAAAAACAATCTCGCAAGTATTTAGTGCTTGCACTGGCTATGACCCTGACTGATCAGTGTTCTGCTTCTGGCAGTCTTTCTGACATGTCTGATCCCTCCACCATTGAAAAGAAAAACTGGAGATATTCACGTGAAGTAGAGAGGTAAAGAAGCAAAATACAGGAATTGTGAATGCCAAAGTTGAGGCTTGTCCCTAAAGCACTGATGGTGGACACAAGTGGAAGGAAATGGAAGCTTTATGCATAGCATTTCTAAACCAGTTTTGGTTATAACTGTCTTACAGTGCATGTGCAACAGAAGAAATGTGCTTACACAACTTGGAAGGAATTTCAATGGAGCTTGTGAGATGGGGTGCTGAGACACCCTTGATGAAAATTAAGAATTAAGCATCTAACTTCTGGAGTCTCCATTGAAAATCCTAGTCTTGTGGTCCTGGCTATGCACTTCTATTAAATCCATGCTTTGGGGAAAAATGTGATTTATGTTTGGTGGAACCCGTGACACTTTCTAATTTGCAATGTTTTTCGCTTCTTTTTTTGTGTGTTTTTGCACCTTCCCTTCTTTTAGAGGCCATGCCCCCACTGGAAAACCTAACTGTCTCTGATATTAACCCTTACGGGTTCACAGTGTCGTGGATGGCATCGGAGAATGCCTTTGACAACTTTCTAGTAGTCGTGGTGGATTCTGGCAAGCTGCTGGACCCACAGGAGTTCCTCCTTACGGGAGCCCAGCGGCAACTGAAGCTTAAAGGCCTTATTACTGGCATTGGCTATGAGGTTATGCTTTATGGTTTTGCCAAGGGGCACCAAACAAAGCCCCTAAGCACTGTGGCTGTTACAGGTATTTTAATGTGAACAAATTGTTCTCTTCCACCCTTTCTTTCTTGCTTTTCTTCTCACATGGAAGATGTTTTATGCAGTCCATTTGCAAAGCAAACCTTGGCTTTTGCATCCTTTTCTGCATCGTGGCTACACATAACTCCTCCTGATTTATGATAGGTTCACCAATGAAATTATGTTCCTTTTAACTTGATGTTTCCCTTTTGTCTTTATGAGGGATCCTGTAGAGGCGCATGAGATGGGTTGGGGGGTGAAAGTTTCTGGTATGGTCATGCAGGTACTTCTAACCGAAATGTTTAAAGAAAAATTGCTGCATGCGGGAGCTCGTCTTGTTAACAGCTGCTGGGCACATCAGTGTTCTCCAACTTGCCAACCGACAGGTCCTTCAGGAACAGTCATACTGGATTTCTTGCCCATGGCCTCCTTTCTTTCACCCTCTATGTGGGTTCCACCCACAGACCATCGAGTGCTATCATTGCCACCCATGAAGTTGGCATTTCTCTCCAGAAAGCCTTATCTTATGTTTTCTACCTCATCATAGCTGCTGTTTTCCAGCAGCATTTGAGCTTTCTTGAAAAATCATTGCAGACTGATTTTTAGCCCCATAACTATCAAATCTCATTTGCATGTTGCTGACTGTGCAGCAGTAAAGCTGGATGTTACTTGATTGGAGGTTCGTGAGAAAAAACATAGGAATATCTTTCTGTGGAAGAAAGAAGTGCATTGGAGATGCTGTAAGATAGTAACCACTCCAGCAGCATTTCTCTAGGTAATGATGCCTGACCATATTGAGCTAAAGATATTTTGCAGGTAATTAATAACTTGCAGCTCCTGGGATCCTCTTGAATGGGTTGTTCCACTAAAGACAGTAGGCCTTGCATTTGGATTTAAGTGTGCTGTTTAAGGGATATGAATTTTCATGATTCCCCTTTGCTGCTTCAGCGTTTGTTTAATATCGAAGCAAAGGATTCATCTGATCAGAAGTATCACAGATGCCAGAAGTGCATGAAATAAGGGTTTTGCATGAAGAAAAAGACTCTTTCAGGTGGCTTCTATGTTGTCCTCCTAACAGAGGGAGACCTGTCAATATTACAGGCATGCCTGCAGTTCTATAACAAGAGCTTGTTTTTATCATACATAAAGGTTTCACATAGGTAGCAAGGGAGAAATGCACATGAAACTTACTGTTAGCATGTGTAACTTTGCATGTCAGAGGCAAATGGTGTATGTCTATGCAGTGGATTTGCTATTAAAGAGTGAAAGTTTGAACGGGCCTGCACACACTCACATATATCTTCTTCAGTATGTGTATAATGCTAACATTCTTTATTTTTTTTTTAATAGCTGGCAGATTGTTTCCCTTTCTTTGAACTGTGGTTGGATTCTTGCAGTATGCTATATCCAGACCTTGGGCAGGTCTCTAATGAACTTACTAAAAAAACATTTCTTTTCCCTACCGCTCTCTTCTCCTTTTTTTAGAAGCAGAACCCGAGGTCGACAACCTTCTGGTTTCAGATGCTACTCCAGATGGCTTCCGTCTGTCCTGGACTGCAGATGATGGGGTTTTCGACAGTTTTGTTCTAAAAATCAGGGATACCAAAAGGAAATCTGATCCACTGGAATTAATAGTACCAGGCCATGAGCGCACCCAGGATATAACAGGGCTGAAAGAGGGTACTGAATATGAAATTGAGCTGTATGGAGTTAGCAGTGGACGGCGTTCCCAGCCCATAAATGCAGTAGCAACCACAGGTATTGTCTTTGCAGTAGGAAAAGTGTAACATGTTCATGTCTGTTTCTTTCAGCATCTCTCCTTTTCATAGCCAGCTTGGGCTGTTACTGAGGTGTTTGAACTGTCTCCTGCATGTCCCTTATCCAAGTTACTGGTTCAATGGGGTGTAGTTATTTATAATCAATCATCTCGGATTCCTTAGCTTCATCATCGTCTATTTAATATGGTTTTATTTAATTACTTTCATGATCTGGAATTAGGCAGCAGAGTCTAGCAATTAAAGCACTGGCTTTGAGAGCCAATAAATATTGTCTCTGTATGAGCCTTTTTCAGTGATTTCCTGGGACTAATTACATATCGCCACTCCATAACAATTTACTTCCCTAGAAAAGAGATATGAGAAAATGAGTTTACCAGAGCTATTGAGAAGTTTATTTACGGGTTGATCAGCAAAGGACTAAGCACCATTAACTTAGACTGGTTTTACCAGAAGCAACATGTGCTCAATAATTCCAAATAAGCTTGAGTTTCTTGCAAAATCAAAGTTTTGAACTCCCTCAGCAGAAGTTGCTTTATATTCTCATTCTTGTGTGTCAAAAATTCTGATGTAAATCAGCTGAGTAACTTACCCAGGTAAAATCATTGAGAAGAAAACATGCAGGTATGGCTGCCAATTCATGCAGTTTTGTTTTAAAAATACCAAGGCCTAAATCTTCAATTGCAGCATGCCAGTTCCACAAAGCTGGAGTTCTTGCATTTCATAGGCTCACACTAATGAAGAAGCATTGTAAACATAACTGCAAATGTCTGCTGTCTCAAGTTAGCCTAAACCTACATATGTTTCTGAAAAATTTCCACCAGAACAGAGCCTCATTTTCTCAGTGCCAGAGAGAAGGGAATTTTTGCTATTTGTAACTGGAATATTTTTTTCTTACATTATTTTTCTAATAAAATAAGCAGATATTAGTCAAGTAAAAAGTTCTCGAGGCTTAGGTTTCATTCCTGAGATTAATTTAAACAAAAAAAATTTATAATTTGAAAAATTTTATTTTGGCACTTTTGAATGAAGCTTTTCAATTTTTTTACAACAAAATCATGGTTTGATTTTGAAACATATTTAAATCTAAAGCAAATGAAACAATTTCCTGTGAGCCAAATTCTCCCTTTTAAAAATTTTGAGCTTGCTGGTATGAAAACATAATCGTTTCAAATCAATCTAATTCCAGGAGGAGGGGAATGAGAAGGGGACAGGTAAGTTCAATGTGTGAGGAAGGCAACAGAAATGCATAAAAGCAGCATTTGCTCAGCTGTACTCCAGACAACGCACAGAAAAGGGACTCAGTATTAAATAACTCAGTAATGAACAGCTTTTCCTGAAATAGCATGGCCTCATGATTCACCTTAATGGCTGTGGGGCCAGTTGTTAGCAGGGAAAGGCACATTTCTGACCAGCTCCACTGATTGCCATCACATCCCCTGAATAAACAGCAAGGGCATATATACACTCACCCAGACATTTACATGAAGCAGAACATGCATCCATCCAAACCACTTTTCTCCAGGCTCATGCGGGTTGACTCATAATGGAAAGGGATGTTTAAAGTCAACTGCACTTGTTAGCAGCATGTCCCCATTTTCACTGACTTGCAGGAAATTTATGGTAAACCACTAAGAGTTATCATTTTCTTCATGACTACATTCTTATTCAGTTTTTTCAGAGAGGTTTAGCACATGTCACCTACTGAAGCAAATAGCCCAGAAGATGTTTGTCAGATGTAAATAGCCCATGGATAATTGATAACACAGCTGGAGCCACAAAAATCCAGCTAAATAATTTGGTCTGCAGGTTACTCCACATTGGGTAGCTGGGGCCACCAAGGCATCTCACTAGTTTCTTATTTAGGAGTTGATTATTAGACAAACATATGTATTTTTGTAGCATTTCCACTCTGGTTGCAAAGAAACATTTCTATCCCTGAAGGGGGTAGATCGGGCTTATATTTAGCCCTGCTTTATTCTGGCCTGTGTACAAGATACAAGTGAGCAAGGAATAAATTAGCTAGACAGTCTTTAGCTTTAGTGAAGGAGACAGTAAAATAACAGTTGGAACAAAGCTAGCAAACAGACCAGCAAACCTAAACCAAATGCTGCTGTGGAAAGGAAAGCATGAAAATAATCTAGACTGAAAATCCTTCTCTGTATTTATCACTCACAGTTTCTACCTTCTTCTCTACCTGGGCACGTACCCTTGTTGACACAAATGCAGTTTTAAGGGATCGGGTCCAGAAACAGCGTAATTGGTGCAGTTGAGAGAATCTGGTTTGAGCATTGCCAAGCAATCCTCACCGAGGGTCTGACTTCTTATCTTTGTACAGCAAACCACCCACCTGCTGTGAGGAAGGAGGCAGAGGAAGGGTCTTGCAGCGTTCACCTTTTGCTGCCTTATCCCCTCTGTGCTTTCCTTTCCTTCTTTATCTTTTAAGAAGTCAGCAAAGGCAGCTGATCTAGTGACAGCCATGGGCTTTGCATGTGGAAAGGATGAGTAAGGCAGGACTGGCACTTGCAGTTTTCTCCGTGTAGCTTGTGGTGGTCCTGCAGCTGGTAACTTGCCCGGAGGCTGAGATGATCTCCCTTGCTCCCATCACACCAGGAGTGTGGTGTGAAACTGCTGGGTGTGGGAGTTGATGATAAAGTGATATCTTCCCACATCCGTCACACTAGTTCTTCCTCCATTATTTACTCGTATGTACAAATAAATAGTTTTTCCCCAGAACCACTGATGATAATGTTGTTAAAAGGTTATCCTGTTTGGGGTGATGATGGTACCCGCTCTCCCTGCCCTCTGCATTTGTCTGTCATTTTACCCTCATCAATTCTGCTGTAATAGAAAACATTAATTGTAAAATCACTGTAGTGCAAGGCAGTATCATACAGATCTGCAGCGGCTAATCAAGTTGGCACAAGGGAGTTTGTCCATTGCTTCTCTCAGAGGGACAGTCGATGTCTTTTGCGAATTCATCTGTATAATGTCTGTTAAGGTGCAATTCAGCCCTCACCAGAGGACCACACCATGGCTATGTGCCACTTAATATCCTTGGTAGAAAGTGTGGTGCTGCTACTTTACTCTTCTAATGGTGTTTTGCCACACCGTGACGGCATTTTTCATCTGAGAGGATCACAAGACACTTCACATGCTCCTTAGACATGACAAATGCAACCTGATGCTTCCTGTTGCTTAGGAGAAGAAAGCCAATGAACTATAGTCTGTTAGTAATGAAAGAACAATTTTTTAGAAAAAAAATCCCCAAAGAACAGCAGCTACTTAGGTATCATGGGTGCCTTAGCAACCTCACAGGAAAGTTCTCTGTCTCTCATACAGCTAATGGGGAATGATGCTGGAGGATAATGCTAATTACCTGTATCTGCCCAACAGATGAACTGGGATTTTTTTATGATTAACAAGACAGAAGCATGCTGGCCATTTTTTATGCCTGCTTAATTTTGGCTTTCAGGTAGCTTGAGAAGATGCTTTAATTTGCTCCTTTTTAATTTCCCTCTACTCAAAGGTACCCCTCTCTTACATCTCTGGGACTCATTCCAGGACTGATGCTTGCTCTGATGGTCTGTATACTTTCTTTGCCAGGTTTTCTCCCAGGAAAGTAGCTGCAGATGGGGTAGTTGGGGATGTAGAACTCTCACATAGTCAAAGCTCTTCTTACTACTGTTTGTTACACAGTTCACCTGATACAGAAAACATGCATGAAGCCCATGGAAGTGCGCACAGCAGAGTCCAAGTGGGATGGATTGGGTACTTTATTTTCTGGGAAAGACTGGAATTCCCCATGTGTATGAAAACCGAGTGCTGGTCTGTCTCTTCGGTCTCCGGAGTCATCACTAGCACCAGTCACTAAGGGCATCTACAATGTGAAGCAAAATCAATGTGATTTTCACTTCTCTCTCTTTCCCAGGTTTTCTTATTGCTCTTCTGTTTCCTTCAGACTGTACCTAAATCAGTACTAACTTTGTGTGCCATGTAGCTTTACTAACCACACCTTGCTTTCTTCATTATCTTTTATTCTTTTCCTCCTTTCTTTGGCTTTTCCATGTGAGCAAACCCCACAAACACAACATGTCAAGTGAGCTCCAGAGAAATACTTTACATTTCTCTTGAGAGCTCAGTTGTTTTTCTTTCCTTGCCTTTCAGTTGATTTAGTGGATTGCTGCTACAGCTTTGGGGACGCATGGAACAAACAGCCCTCTGACTTCTTTCCCGCAGACACGTTCTTTCCAAGCTATTTCAAGCACAGGCGCTTTTTTTCTCCTCTTGCCCCCCTTCTCCTGCCCTCAGCCTCTCTCCACCACTCTTAATGTGGCTGATGTGTGGTATCTCTCCTCTTTGTGCTAATGGCCTACCCTGTGTGGGCTGTTTATTTTTTTTAACACGTGTCAGGGTTGTTTTGGTTACAGTTAAAAAAGCAAATTGGAAGTGAGATGCTCAACGTAAACTTTGAAGTGGCAGATCTCTTTACCATGTCCTTCCAGAAGCCCTTTCCATGCTTGTTTTGCAGTAGCTTGATTAAGCCTTCAACTGGAATGTTTCAGATACATGTTGGTTTGCATCTTAAGATTGGGTCATTTTGGCAAAACTTGGGCTTTGTTTGCCCAGCTTACTGATCCAATTTATGCAGGCAAATGTAGTGCTCAGGTTTATACAGGGAAAGGCTGGGTTGTATGACAAAGAACTGCAGTGTAACCACAAGTGCCTTCCTCATGATGTTGTACTTGGATGTCCTCTGGATGGGTGTTCTTGACTGTACCTAAGAAAAATCATAGAGATTCTCAGATAGAGATTCCAAGAAGAAAATCTTGTTGCTTCTAGTTTGAAGCCAACAGAAGTTAGAGGCAGTCAGTGCTTGAGAAGATTGACCCTTGATGAACTCACACAACTGAGTCCAGGTCTTTTTTAGGCATCCTATAGTAGAAACTTTATGCTGAGGAAGAGAGATCTCTCCACTGCTAAGTGCTGCCACTGTTGCGTGTCACAGGTAGGGCTCTGAGACTCAACGGAAAGTCTAAAAATCATCCAAGTGGAACTAGGGTAGAAAAAAACCTATAAATACAGTAACTCCTGGGTAATAGGATGGCGTTCCTGTAAGTATTCCTCCATACTTTTCTTTAACACTGAAATCTCTGTTACTTCTGTGTACACGAAATGTAGATATATGTCTGGGGTATTTTTAAGCTATGCATTACTGTAACATTACTGAAAAAGGAAAATTTAGACCAAATAGATTGTTGCTGTCAGTATGTGATAAAATCATTAACTGTTTGGTACTCCCTGCATTAGTGTAGTTTAGGACAGAATATTGACACCATCAGCTCTTGGGATAGAGAGATAAGACAAATCAGTGTTCCAGCACTAAGGACTGATAAACAAATGATTTACCTTTTCTTTCTATGTGGTGTGTTTGTTCTCTGTTCTCCACTGACAGCTGTTGGATCTCCCAAGGGAATTTCTTTCTCTGACATCACGGAAAACTCTGCTACAGTCAGCTGGACACCCCCTCGCACCCGCGTGGAGAGCTACAGGATCTCCTATGTCCCTGTCACAGGAGGTGAGTAACTGTGAGGAGGAACAGGGAGGAAGATGGTAAAAGGGAGAGCAGAAAGGGTTTGTTGTGCTGATATCCATCTCTTGGTGCATCTCCCAGATGATCTTACACAGATCACCTCTTTTTTTTCTTCAAACTGCTGACCAGGAACATGGGTGTGCGTACATGGTCTCAGTAGCTAACCTCTGTCTGAATGTAGTGGCCCACATCCCATGGACAAGACTTGTAAGGGAGCTCAGAGCTAGATGCTGGAATGGTTGTACCTCTAACAGGGCCATGTTCACAAAAATCACTGTTCCTGCTGAGCCTCCTAAGTAAGGCTTTATTTCCAAACTGTCTCATTATTTTGTAGGCACTTTATGAGCTAAGCATATTTGAAAAGATGGCCCTTGGAAATATAATTGTAATCCATGGTTATAATAGTTTTCCAAGGCAGTGATTTTTCTTAGTACTCCCCAATGTTGTTTCATTCCATCCATTACATCTCTGTCTTAGTGTTCAGCTTGAAAAACTTCCTGTACTTCCAACAGATTTTTAGCTTAGCTTAGGGACATCTCTGAAAGGAAACAGCTAAAGAGCAAACACTACAGACGTCAGGACTATAAAAGACATGCTATTGACTAAGACAAGTAAAGATATAGGCCTTAAGACAATATAGTGTGTAAGCACACGTGCAATTTTAAATATATAGTGATCCCACAGAAGAAAAGGAGCAATCCACAATCATAAAGTTAGGCACTTGTCTAACTGCTTTCCTGGAATAAACCCAGAATTTAAAACAAATATGTGTTCTAAATCCTCACCCACATATGGCTCACCTCTTAAAATAATATGTACTATATCTTTATTTGGAAGGAGATGGGTGAAAGAGAAACTTCTAACCCTTGCCAGAAACAAAGCAGATCTAAACTGCAAGTCCTGTCCTCACAGGTGTATGAACTTCCATGTAGAGAGTGGTGTGTTTTCACCTTGTATCTCATTTGTAAAATTATATTTGTCTGAACAGAAATGTTAATTTTTTCTTACTGTTGCCATACCACTAGGTATGAATGCAAACCAATGTCTTAGATTTAGGTGTCATGGCAGCAATATTGTTTCCCAAGGCCGCCCTTTGACATCAGTGGTTGTAACTAATGGGAAAATTCACCTTCTCCTGTACAGTATGTCCATATTGGTCATAATGTCTTTAACTTGAAACACATCCTTCAAGCATTTACTGCAATATTGTGTCACTAATCCCTTGATGTTTGGCTTCATCCTAGGTACTCCAAATGTTGTTACAGTTGATGGAAGCAAGACAAGGATCAAGTTGGTGAAGTTAGTCCCAGGTGTAGACTACAATGTTAGTATCATCTCTGTGAAAGGGTTTGAAGAAAGTGAACCCATCTCTGGCACTCTGAAAACAGGTAATATATAAAGAAGAAATAGCAGGTTTTCAAATGCAGTGTATGTGCTGTAGGAGAGACTCAGGAACTGGAGCTGAACACCCACTGAGATCCCAGTTTTGCTGTCCACACAAACTGTAGGACTTTTTTTGCTCACTCTTTCTTTGTGTCTTTGTATTTCAGGTGAGCGTAGAGCTTGTAAGTTTGATCAGGCTCCCATTTGCTAAGTGCTGAACCAACTTGCAGTGAGACAGAGACACTTCATGTATTTATAGTCCTAATACATCAGAAAAAACACAGAAGTTTAATTAATACCATTTTACAGATGAGGGAGCAAAGGGCCAACTCAGCTGAGCAGTTCAGAACAGTTTCTGTTGTGGACTCAAACTCCACATCTCCCAGGTTGCAGACTGTGTTCTAAGCATAAAAACTTTCTCTCTCCTGTTTTTCCTTCAGTACAGCTTTAAATATCCCTGGAGATAAGGGTCTGCTATAGTCCTGCTGACCCCACCCTGCAGTCTCATTCATTCATTCTTTTTTTGGGGGCTAACAAGTATTCAGAGAACTGAGACAAGGAACAAGATGATGAGTATTGGATAATACCATGACATTTATAGCCCATTCCAGATGTACTGGAGGCAGATATCTACCCCAATTCAGGGAGAACAGAAAACTATGTGCAAAATAGAGTCCCATGAGGAAGTAAGGCAGGACGTGTGGGGATTTTGGGTGGTTGGCTGGCTGTTTGATTGGTTTATTTTTAAACATGCAAGCTGGTGGAAGGTCACGGTGGCTATCAGTTGCTGTCACATTGGTTATTTTTCCCAGCTCTGACTCCTGAGTTTGCTCCAAAAAACAGTCCAGATTTGAGGGTGTTGAGAGAAATATGTCAGCTCTGACAGAGCCGTTAAGATTGATGATATCAAGACTGATCTGAGAACATAGTTATGTCTGTTCCCAGTGTTTAATCTTTTCACACATTGACCTTCCTTTCCAGTGGAGGCATTTGGTGTCTCTTTATAGGCACTGACGTCTTTTCTGCAGAGCTCCACTGTTCCAAAGGGGATCATAAAAGCTGCATCAAGCAGCAGTGTTAGTGCATTTTATGTCCTATATTTACAACAGAGCATTGCACGTTGAGCTGAGAACGTTTGTCAAATTCCTTCAACCTGTTATTCTCTTTCTTTCAGCTCTGGACAGCCCGTCAGGCCTAGTAGTGGTGAACATCACAGATTCTGAGGCTCTGGCAACCTGGCAGCCAGCAATTGCTGCTGTGGATAATTACGTTGTCTCCTATGCTTCTGAGGATGGTAAGAAGAGTTAGTGATGGGTCAGGGAGCTGACAGCATTGCAGCTCTCAAGAGATGCTCAGAAATGCGTGCAGCAATGTGACTCCAGGAGGATGGCAGGGGGCTGTTACTTGAAGGAGATGCCTCGCTGGAAGCATTTTAAAAATGATCATTTTAGTTAAGCATTCCCAATTCAGACGTGAAGAGAGATGATAACTGATATTCTTGAAAAGAAAAGATGGTGTTATAATTCATATGAACACTAGAGAGTGCTAATACTTTAGTAAAAGAGATGCCAGCTAATGCCAGATAAAGGACTCTGGCATTAATTCAGACTCAGCATAGGTGTAAGCAGAGAGATGGGCTCTGGGCTTTTACTGGTTTGTGCTTGCTCCCAGCTAGTGAAAAAAAAAAATCACTGAGTGGAGCATGGAGTTGAGTACATCATGACATGTCTGAATAATGCTGGGACCTGTTCTCTTCTGTGTTTTCTTCTTAGAACCAGAAGTTACTCAGATGGTATCAGGAAACACTGTGGAATATGACCTGAAGGGCCTTCGACCTGCGACTGAATATACGCTGAGAGTCCATGCGCTGAAGGACACGCAGAGGAGTGAGACCCTCTCCACCCAGTTTACTACAGGTGCTATGTCCCACCTCACTGAGGGGAGAGCTGCCATCTCTTCTAGTCCCACCTGGCTTACATTTCTCTAATACCATAAAGTCAGCCGGTACATTGTGCTTTTTTTTTTAGTAGAAACCTGAATTTTGATAGCATTTGCACCAAATTTTCTCTGGTGGAAGGCTAGTGTGACTGATCCAGAAGGTGATTTTGTGTCACCAATCTACAGATTCTCACACAAAGCAGGAGCAGGAGCTCTTCTTTGGGGACGTTTCTCATTTTCCTGACTGTTACTTGACTTGTCCCAGGGTGTTAACTAGAGATCCAGGAGCTGAGCCATACAAATTCAGTGTTATAATTACGATGGAGAAGCAAAGCTGTAGCCAGACCAAGTATGAAAAATTTTCCTATTCAAAAGAGGCATCACTGGAATCAAAGTTTTTCTTGCTGGGAATGTGTAAATACCCATCTATCTTCTGGTGTGAAATAACAAAAGGCACAATTTTATTTCAAAAGCCATTTCAGTGCAACTGTTTATAACCTAAAGTGCCTGAGATAAGCCAATATTTTAACTTAGATAAAGTAAATACCTTTATTTTAAAACTTACAATGGGAAAATTACTTTTTAATCACAAAATTTAGGTTGAAATATTTTTTAATTTCAAATTTCTGGGAAGAAAAAAGTTTGCTTTCCTCTCCTGTTTTAATATACTGCCCATAAGATAGCCTGTGTACTAAACTCCATGTAGATGTGATTGTAATTGATCTGTTGTCTCCTTCAGAACTGGATGTTCCAAGAGATTTAAGTGCCACTGAGGTTCAGTCAGAAACAGCTGTGATAACTTGGAGGCCTCCACGTGCTCCTGTCACTGGTTATCTCCTGATCTACGAGTCCATTGATGGCAGAGTCAAGGTATAGCACTTGTAACCAAACCAGAAGCGATGTGCCTCAAAACTGGGCAGTAGAGATGCTCTGAAGTGTCCAGCAATGGAAGATAATCATGTGCCTTAAGTTAAACATGGTAAAATACTAAGTACCTGTTTCAGTCCTAGCTTGAACACAAGCACATTTAAAACCTGCTTAAGTACTTTCCTATATTATATCCTGAAACAGAAGCTCAGTTACAGCCTGAATTTTGACAGTCATCTCTCCACAATACGGATAAAAGCATAAGCAACCATTTTCCCTCCTTCCAAACCTAGATCATGGAATAAACTCACACACCCCAAACAATGGGATTCCCCTTCTAAACTCAGGAGAATCCCTCCCTGTGCAAGTGAGGTGTCTGAGGCAGGATGAATCGCCTTTGAAAGTGCCTCTTGGTCTCCAATAATTTTATTATGTTCCTACATAACTAGATTGCACTAGATGCTTAACTATGAATGAGGTGAATCCCAGAAAAAATGACAGATAGTTTTGGATGACCAGCCTGGTACATCAGAAAGGGTTCTGATTTTCAAGAATGCAAATTCCGTAAGCATACTGAAAACCAGTCTTTTAAAGTTACAGAAAAACAGCCTTTTGAAGACTGGAGTATGATATTTCCTTGTCCTAAAGGGTGGTTTTTCTCAATTTTTTATGAGTTTCACAGAGACATCTATACAATGTGTACATTCAAGGCATATAAACATTTGTGCTCACTTGCTTTAAACTACACAGCTTGTAAATTTGATGGTAAACATTCAATTCCAGGCAACTTTTCTCCAACTTCTAAAGAAAGTTAGCTTGATAAAAATCTTAGAGGAATAGAAATTTTGTATTAAATAATTTAGATGGTTAAAAATACCATCAATAATTACCACAAAAAATAATGTGATAAGCTAAAGTATGTAACAGTTCCGGTCATTACGATTTTCTCACTGAGATTTTCCTGTGCTATTTCTCCTTGCCACAGGAAGTCATCCTAAACCCTGAGACAACTTCCTACAGCCTGACAGAGCTGAGCCCATCTACCCAGTACACGGTGAAACTCCAGGCGCTGAACAGATCCCTGAAGAGCAAAACGATCCAGACTATTTTCACCACAAGTAAGGACTTCAGAGCACATGCTCTGCAATAAGTAGACACAGACCTAATAGAAGATTTTTAATCCAATTGTCTGTATGCAGTTCATTTGCTTGTAGTGTCGGTGCAAAAGTCCTTGTTCCCCCTGAGCTGTAGTGTCATCTGCTTTCCCTGGACTGGCAGGATGAACTTCTTTTCTTTATATCCATCCACATCACCTCTATAGTCCTCTCTCTGATGGAACATCCTGCCTTTCCCATGTAAAATATCGAAAGGAACATTACTCTTTAAAATCCGAACTAACATCCTGAGTTACCTTTGTGTTGATGCATAGTAAGCTGTTAAAACAAATCAGTGTTTTAAGTTGAAATGAAGCAAATCACACACAGAAACACGAATCAGTTCAGTGTTCTGAGGAGATGAATTTCTGGGCAGGTTTTTTTCTCCTCTTTCTGAATCAGTTTTCGCAAAGCCACATGGCATGTCTGTTCCAGCTCTAACAGGACAGCTCTCCAGTGAGCTGAATGCAAGAATAGATTGGCTTCTCTGAAGGTCACTTCACAGCTGACATTAAAAAGAAAAATAAGTTGTTCAGCATTAACTGTGAAACCTTGCCTGTCATTTGTCTCGCTTTTCACGGGTTTCCAGCCTTTCAGACGCAGCAGGACTTTCAGCCGTTCCCATTCTCCCTTCTGCCACTTGTACCAACTTCAGCCCAAGGACCCACAGAAGTGCTAATAAGTCACACAGCCCCGAGACTGCTCACAGTCACTCCTTGTGTAGAGCAGGATGAACTCCACCAACAGGCAACAATCCACAACCAGAAATAGGAGAAGAATTAAATCTTAAGTGACGTTTGGCAAACTGACCATAAGGAGGGACTGAATCGTGTGCTTTCACCCATACGAACGCAGTGTCAGCCTCATTCAGGCAGATGCTTAAGCCTGGCCTTAACTCTAAACATACATTTGTGTGCTATTTAGTGAGAGGGAAACACTGAAATAGCTCGCTGCAGACAGCCGCTTTTCTCCAAATCCCAAAGCTGATGCAAACTCTCTGTAGCTGAGGCACAGGCAGGGATGTGCAACACACTGGAAAGGGAGCAACAGCCACTCCGTGAGCAGCCACAGTTAAAAGATCACCTATGGACACATCTAGAACATCACTTCATTAGACCATTGGCTGAAAAAAGTTAATGGCCTAAGTGAATTAAAAAGAAAAAAAAGAAAAGCTTTTTTGGGAGTTAGAAATTGTTCTGGCTGCAATGATGCTATTAGGTTGTTGTCAGAAAGAAATGCTTAATGACATTTCCCTGTAGTTTCAACTGTTATTGTTTGCTTTGTTTTTTAAAAGCTTGGGTTTATAACGTGTTTAATATTGTATTTGCTAGCAAAATATTCCACATTTATTTATTTATTTTTGGTTGTAGTCCTGTCTTTGTATTTCTGCCTCCCTTTTCTGTCACATAATCGGAGATTGGTGGATTTGATTTTACCCAAAAGCTGCTGTAAATACAGCTCATGCCATTTAAATATTCAGCTGGAGGATGCACTCCTGTCGTAGCAGGGAGTAGTTATTTGACATTGACAGCACTTCCAAAAGTGTAGACAGATGTGCAAAAGTATATTCAAAAGAAAAATGTACATCGTCTGCTGTTTACTGTGAATCTTTTTTGTGCAGGATAGCAATTATGAGCCTGTTCCTGGGCTCTATACCTGGCTGTGCCATTGACCCACAACAGATTTTCATGAGTCATCTGCATTCAACAAGTTCCTTGTAATTGCCAGTTTCTTAAGGACTACTTTCTCTTTTTTTGTGTGTGTGTGTGCAGCTGGTCTTCTCTATCCTTACCCTAAAGACTGCTCTCAGGCTCTCCTGAATGGAGAAACCACCTCTGGGCTCTACACAATTTACCTGAATGGGGACAAGGCTCAGCCTCTGCAAGTCTTCTGCGACATGGGCGAGGACGGGGGCGGATGGATTGTGAGTAAGGGGGAGAGGACCCCCATCACCCTCACGCGCATCTGCCTGTGCTAAGAGCAGGGGTAGCAGATCCCATCCCTGCTCATCTGTGGCATTTGCATAGTGCTTTATTATCAGAGTAAGGCTGACTTGTCTATAAATTTGGGGAATTTTACCTTGCATAGGACACCTAGGTGCCTCAAACAAGGTTACCAGCTCTTTCTGTAGTTGGAGGAGAAAGAGGTGTCTCCAAAGGATGGGTCAAGTCAGTCATTTCAGCACCTAGTAAAAGCACTGATCTCTCTCCACTGGCTGTAGGGGGTGCTGAAATTACCATCTTAGATCAGATGCATACCTTGTAAATAGCTAATTAGGTGAGAGGAGGGTGGACTGACTCTATTTGAATGAGAAAGAGAGTGAAGGAGGTTAAAGCCCAAGGCCAGAGAAAGCGTTTGTTTAGCAGCCACATGGCGTGGTGGCTAGCCAGGCTTCCCAGGCCAAAATACAAGGGACACATCCCACCCAGACTACAAGTGAATGGCAATAAAAATGCCAGCTCTCTGTACTGATGTCCTCAAATCTGAACATGTCAGAGGGACCCAGGGCATAGAAAGGAACAAGGAGCTGGAGGAATGCAGGGCTAGGAGACTAGAGGATGTAGGAAGTCTTGGCTGAGAAATACAGAACTGCATGGGGCTATTAAAAAAGCAGAGAGTGGGAACTAAAAGGCCACGTCACTCAGGGGAGTCTGGGAACCCAGTAGGTAAACTAGAAACTTAAAAAAAGCAAGGAGCATTCAACAGACTTGGTACAATTCAGTCATTGCAGTGAGATTGCTGCTTTGGCTGGTAAGACCAGGGGAGCAGCAATGCCAACCTCTGTGTTTGTAAAAGCCACATTGCTAGTGCCCTTTCTGTCAAAGGCAGTCTGTTGATGCCACTTCTTGCATGTGGTGTTTGCAGGTGTTCCTGAGGCGTCAAAATGGAAAGGAAGATTTCTACAAGAACTGGAAGTCTTATGTGGCTGGTTTTGGAGATCTTAGGGATGAATTCTGGATAGGTAAGTGGCAAGAGTTTGTCTTTTTTTTTTTTTTTTAAAGAAAACACAAAGCCCAAAAGACTACGAGCTACTTTGAAGCCTCCATTTAGTTGGCAAGAGTATTTGTAAATGGGAACATAATCTGCTCAAAGGAGGCTAGGGACAGCATGCTGCAAGGGAGATCAAAATTGCCATGTCCAAGCCAGTCCCACCAGTTGCAGTTCATACATGTCATGCTTCTTGGGTCACCGAACATACCAAACCAATGCTCACAGGAGCTCTGTAAGAAGTCAGGAGGTAACCTGAGAAGCAACTGCAAACTGTCTTCTTCCTGGGCTCCTAGGACACCACCAGCAACAAAAGGAAAGTGGGGAAAATAGAAGTAAAAAGCAAATTTTCAAAAAGATTGCGCTACATTTTATTTGATTGTCAATGAAAGACAATGATGATCACACAGCACAACTTCAATTACTTTTCCCAAAGGCCTACCTGCTACTGTGATTTGAAGGGAAGAGGTCTCTCACTCAGCCTGTTTTTATCTATTTGTTTTTGTGCTAACATTACCCTACAGCTGAAATAGCACACTTTCCCCACCAGTGCTTATACCCTGGTGTATCTGCGCAGGCCAGTATGACCTCCTTTATGGGCTAACATGATGGTAGACAGATAAACATGGGGAGACAAATGGATTGTTCATTTATTTCTACAGGTCTGGAGAACCTCCACAAAATCACTTCTCAGGGCCAGTACGAGCTGCGCGTGGATCTGCGGGACAAAGGTGAGACAGCTTATGCTGTCTATGACAGGTTCAGCGTTGGAGACGGGAAGAGCAGATACCGGCTAAGAGTGGATGGGTACAGTGGCACAGCAGGTGAGATTAAATATTTTTTTTTCTTATTATTTGTAATTTCCTCCCAGTTGGCTCAAGGTAACAGTGTGTGAATGTTGCAGATCATCATCACAGCAGGTACCTCTTATATGTCAGGTGTTTGGAAATATGAACATACCAATACATTTTATGTGTCTGTTTTAAATCCTCCAGTCATTTAGGTGCCACATTTTTATGGCGTGCTTATGATAGAATATAAACAAGTATATTAAAGAGCCACATATCTCATTGGGCCAATGCTTTATTGGCTGTATAAATGTTATACAGCTAATAATAGCTTGGCACAGCCTCATCTCTTGTCAGTGGAATGTGCAGCAGAGTCCTGCTATAACATGATTTGTAATTTTGCTGAACAAATCATCTGCCTTTTGTAATCATACTGGGGCAAACCCTGGAGCCCTTATTGAGTCCCCTTCAGGGCTTCAGAGGATTAAGAGATAAATCCAGCTCCCCAGGATGTCTTAAAAGGAGTTACTTTTCATGCTGCAGGGTGCATAAAACGGACAGCAGAGATGTGTGCGTATGGACTCTGCCCTGTGACCATCACATGAACTTTATTCACAGCTCAGAGGAATACAGACAAAGGATATGCAGCAGTAGTAGAATTAATGTCTATTTAAGGCAAACACACTGATGCAGAGCAATAGTAGCTGCTACAGCTAGTAGGATTCAATCCTACTACTCCCTCTTCCTAAGCATTCAGGTCTAAGATTAATGAATGGAACAACACAGATCCTGAGGCATGAATGTGAGCTCTGCTTCAGGCATATGCTGAAGGCTGCTCCTATTGCACCCATCAGTAAATGGGCACCCAGACCCTGGGAGTGGGAAGTCAACAGTAGGCAGAGATCTCTCTATTTCTGTTTCCAGCTAAAGAAGACAGGCAGCTTTACTGCATGGACCAACTAAGTGTGAATACTCCTTTGGTCTTGACTCACTCCTTCACTCCTTGCGGAGGGCCCTTTGGACTTGGTTTATCCACACTGACTTCTGTACAGGGCCAAAATCCAGCTTTCAGCAAGAAGTGCAGAAATTGAGCTGCATGAAAAACCGTGTAATAAGCTGGGGATTATAGACCACTTGGAAAAATATTTTGACTTGCCTCCAACAACAAAAATTGTGTGCTTCCTTCTGTAGTAAAACAAGTCAATTTTTAAAACCTTAGATACACAGCCAGGCTTTACAGATGGTGCATGGCCCAGGACAAACATTTTCTGCAGAATAATCACTCCCATGTAATCTAAACTGGGCAAACCACTGACTTTGCTCTTTCTTTTGTCTCTCCCATCCAGGTGACTCCATGACATACCATAACGGAAGGTCCTTCTCCACTTTTGACAAGGACAACGATTCTGCCATCACCAACTGTGCTTTATCATACAAGGGTGCATTCTGGTACAAGAATTGTCACCGAGTCAATCTGATGGGCAGATATGGTGACAACAGCCACAGTCAGGTGAGCTTGGTGTTTGGGGGCTTCTGTAACGCATTAGAAGGGGAATTGCAATTATGGATCTGTCTGGTGGTTCAGCTAGCCAGACATCAGAGCACCAACCAAGCCCACTCTCCAGACCAAAGGATCATAGGGAAAGATAAGGGCGATTGCTCACAAAACAAGAATTTAATGTCAGCTGGTGAAATATTGATGTTTTTGTATGATTTTCCAAGAGAATATCGCAAGTGTGCAGGGAACAATTGTAGTTTTCAACATGTGAAACAAAACGTTCTTCCTGCCGTGAAAGCCAGGCAAAGAGTGACAGCTCTGGGGGACAGCACGTGGGTTGGTTTGTACAGGTTGTGCATGCTAGTGGCCAGAGCCCTGTGCTTCCCAGAGCCCCTCTACTTTGTTGTGCCTCTGTTCCCAAGTCAGAAAACAGCCTGCAAGCTGAAACGAGGGCAGTGAAGGCTGACAACAGGAGAAGTGAGTGTGTGACCTCCCACACTTCATCTTTGTCTTTGCAGGGTGTTAACTGGTTCCACTGGAAGGGCCATGAATATTCCATACAGTTTGCAGAGATGAAGCTGAGACCCTCCAGCTTCCGAAACCTGGAAGGACGACGAAAGCGAGCGTAAAGCCCCAGAGGTGGTGAAGGGGCTGTGGGCTGGGTGATGGGGGGAGGGATATAGAGCAGGGGTGTGGGGGGATCCTCTGGCATCACTGGGGTGGTGGGGTGTGAGGAGCTGGTAGTCGTACCAAAGCATCGGTGTCCCTTGGCCCAACAGAGGCTTCTGCAGCAGTCCGAACAACAAGCCTTAAGTGTCCCAGCATTTTCATCAGAGCAACTCTGGCTGCCCATCAGTAATGTCCTCCACACCAAAGACAACGATCTCAAGGGCTGTATGTAGTTTTATTAATTTTTATTTTCTCAGAAAGCCTCTGGGATAAAGTTCCTCCACAGTCTGACTGTCTCTTGGTTGGCCCAGGGTAGGGGAGGGAAAACAGTTTTGTACATTGGTAGTTTGTTTTAGAACCAGCCATATTTTACACACAGAAATGTGTACGATTAATTATCATTATTATTATTATTAGTTATAATTGAAATTCTTTGGTCATTGGAAAGCCTTTTTTTATATATATCAAGTACCACAGAGACGGAGGGGATGGGAAGGGGAAAGCAGTATGTTTTTAAACTTAAGCATAAGATTAATATTATTAATATAATGACAAAGTAATAATAATAATGATAATAATAAGCTAAGTTTTTGTCGTTTTTGAGAGAACCATGCTTTCGGAAACACAGCAGGACAGTGTCTGATTGTAAATTTTTTTTATAAATAAAAGCACAATTACTTTTAAATAAATTTCTACCTTTTTTCATACATGTTGGGTTTGTGCATGTCCAGGGTATATTTGCTTAGATGGGGAAGTAAAAGAAAGTCTGAGAATGATTAGGCTGCTGAGGCCGTAACGAAAACTCTTCCCTTTGTCAGTGATTGGTTGTAAGTATTCTGCTGGGTTTGTTACAGTGAAATGCCCATAAGGATTTGGTTTCTTTTTTTTTTTTCCTGCCCAAAAGCTTCTTACATGTTTTTCTAAGTGTTACTGACCAATGCTTGCTCCATCTAGGTGGGAATAACTAACAGAAGAATACAAAGAAAATACAGAGTTGTTGTTAGGTACCATTGGTGACTTTGAACACTTCTGTAAATAAAGGGCTCTCTTTTTTATATTTTTGAAACCTACATGTAGTTCCTCTGTATCATACTCTCCAGTTGAAGACAATAAAAGATCTTTTGTTTTGATCCAGTCTCTCTGCCCTACTTCAAGGTTACACTCTTCAAACAGAGCAAATGTTTCTGCCTCCTCCTTGGCGATCACTGGAAGGTGTCTGGGAAAGAAGATGCTTTCAGTCAGAGCAATTATGGTCAGCTCTGCGAATAAGACTTGCTGTGAAGTGTTTCAGCATTACTTACTATTAAGTAAGGTCAGATATTGTTGATTTGACACAGGGTGTGAAAAATGTGCATGCATGGGAAATATCACTAAAAAGCTTCAAAATCAGGAGGGAGGAAAGAGGGAGGGAATCGCTTCCCTTCACCCTTAGGTCCCATCTTCCTAATTTTTATATATATTTTTTTAAAATATTGTTATTATTTTTAATTACAATCCTTTGATAATTGCATCTCTGAGCTTTCGCTGAGCATTAGCCCTTGGGAATGGTTATGTCCCAGGGCCATCTTGTTCATGGTCTTGGCTGAAACTTTGGCGTTGCCCCGGAGGAGAGAGCCTGGTGGGGACCCCCCATGCTGGGGTGTGCACTGGGACCAACTTTGCTGTGAGAGATACCTGGGACAGCAAGAATTACTGTGTTGGAGACACAGAAGGTGCTGCAGACGGGAGCGTCAAAGCCTGTGTGCTGTGCTTTATTAATAGTCAGTCTCAGCAACTACATTTCAGAAATGTCCAGTTTCTGTAGGTATTTATAATGCATCTCCTAGGAGCCATCTCACAGAGTGAGCAGCTATTCATCTCTAAGCAGACTTTAGACCCACAGACTACGAGAATGCACGGGGATGGTGCAGAGGATTTACCGGCTGGAACAGGCAATACCTGGCTGAGGCAGTGGGAGAAGTTCCTAACAGAATTAGTAAAACATTGGAGGTCTTCATAGTTTCTATTCCAGCATCTCTTGGCAGCCCTGCTCGCTCTCTTTGCCCCTTTTCAGCCTGGCTACCGGCAGATGGCACGCGGAGCCCGTCTGCCTTGGCCTGGGCCTGCTCTGTGTGGCGGCTCGTGGAAATCCAGCAGGTATCCAGCATCAGTGCAGGCGCTGCCATTCTTCACTCTTGTCTTCTCATACCGTGACATCCAGCACTCCGAGCTTCCTAGCTGTTGTTGGTGTCTCTGCAGCAGTGGTCTTTGCTAGGAAAACTAGCTGCACGGAGTGAAGCGTTGCACTATGGCTGCATGGCAGGAACTTTGCAAGGACACCTCTGAGAAAAAGTTTATTTTTGGCTTGCAGGAGTTAGGTCACAGCAAAAGCAAGTGTGAAAGAGGAACTCCTCTTTACTTTCTTCATGAATATTACTTCACGGACTTTGAATTTCTTTCTCCACCACCCCCCTCCCCAAAGTTAGGCTAGTGAATATCATTTGTTTTGCACAGGGAGCACAAGTTTCCTTTGACCTTCCAGAGCACTGGCAAGAGTCTGAGCTGCAGCACTATATTAAATTAATTCTCTACAATTAATAGCCCATCTTTGGTGTTTGTCAGAACAAATGATTGGCAGTATAAAAGAGAGCAAATCCCAATGAAGAAATATTCTGCACTCTCAAGATACTTCTCAAGTTACTAGGAAATTGCACTAAATCTGTATAACTGGGGGCTTGAAAGCTCTTGCAGTCTGTTTGCAGACGTTCAGAGGAAGGATTGACATTTATGAAATTATTTCCTCACTTCTACTAACATCTCAAAGGTGACTTTATCTGGCTGTGATGTCGTTTAGCTTGGTAGATCCAAACAGGGCTGCTGGAGACGGGCTCAGATTTGTACCTCGCTCCAGAAACGACATGAACACACTGCACAGAAGAAAGATGATACTTCCTGTAATTGCTCACTGACAGATGCCCTGCTTGGTATTTTTCATGATTGCTACTGCAAGAGAGAAACTGGCGTATCCTTGAAGTAACACATGCCAAAACACCCTTCAGAGCTGACACAAGCTTGATTCGGTACCAAGAAGCTCCGCCATGGGCTATTGTAAGGGATATTTGCTTTCCGGCTTTTCTCTCCCCCCTCTCCTGATTGTAGCTCCCGAGAACAGCTTAAAAACACCCTCAGTTTTGACACCTGCCAAGGGTGCACCAAATTACTGTCTGGTTGGTTTGTCAGCTTAAAAAAACATAAGCCACCTTAGTGCTGATGTTAATACCTGACATGACGAAGCGGTTTAGGAGCCTCAAGGGACCAGGAGGGGAAGGATTTCAAAGTATTTAGGCAGCAAAACCCAAGGTCTCAGAGCCACTGAAGGAGATATTTGGGGAAGTGAGTGGGATTTATGGTGTTAGGACTGTATCCATAAGGGTTATTTTTGAGACATGTAGATGGCAAAGCATCTTTTCCAGTGCCACTGCACTCCTTCAGGCAATGTACATGCCCAGCCCTGCAGAGACCCTTATTCATGCTGCAGTCCTAGCAAGATCTCAGACTTGGATTTCTTACTCAGGTTTGGGTGAGGTGAGCACCTCAAGCCAGCTGGGCAAAAGACAGCTGGATAGGTAATTTTTGGGGACTGAGGCTTAAGTTGGTGGCAGCTTTTAACTTATTAAATCCTCTTGGGGATTTAGTGGGACTCGGACTACTAAATGATGTTTTTTTCTGAATCCAGGCATGTGTGTGCAGCCACAATGAATGCGTGGCTAGAGCACTCCAGTGTGGTGTGGGAGATGACAGATACTTTAAATTCCTCCTCTGCCTGAACCAGAGTAAGACCCTAATGCCAGCTCAGTTTGACCCCAGGAGAGCACCTTCCTCTGCTGCCCCATCTCTGGGTGCAGCTCCCTTACCTCTTCTCCTGAGGATGTTCCATTTTGTTCATTAATCAAGGGAATCGATCTCACCTATTGGTGGGCTAAATGTAACCACAAAATCAGGGCATCTTGCCCGAGCCTGCATTAGTGAATAACATTGCAGTAATCTGTAACAGAAGACACCTTCTATTTCTCATCTTTCCTGTGCAAGGATGTCACTTCATCCAAAATTCCAAGTTTGACTTGCTTTTCTTTAAGAGAGGTTGGGCATAACTGGAGGTTAAAGACTCTGTAAAACTAGGAATCGAGTATAGAGTGATCCAGTGGCTGCCCCCTCTACCCATTTGGTCTCAATCTTCACCATCTGAATCCAAAACTGCAGCCTTGAGAAACCTTCTTGCAGCTGCCACGTTAACTCAGGGGGCTGTTAAACTCTCTAGGAGCAGTACTTTTTTCTTTATTTGTCTTTTTCTTGTTTCCTTTTCTCTTCTTCTCCTTCTTCTCCTTCTTGCAAGCATTCTTTGTGCTTAACCTAATGAACCTTCTCTGTCAGACATTGATTTGTAGAAAGGAAAGCTGAACAGAAATGTTTAGGTGTCATCAATAAGCAGCAGCTTGATCCTCCACCCAGAAAATGGCAAGGCGGTGGCATCAGCCTCATAGGTACCTTGCCACTTCATACTTCTGCCTTCCAGGGAAGTGGACAAGATGACACAGGCCTCTGGAATAGAGCTGGGATTGCTGAGACAGTGCTTGGCTGGTTGCTGCTGGTTCTCTGCACTCCGTCAGTAGCTGTAGGCAGGTTGGAAGTAATGAGCAGATATGAGACACCTTCATATAATGTTACATACATAGGATCTTGACAAAATTGTCAGGCAAAAGGATAAAATGTATTTTTATGGGAGTGGGGGGTGGGGGAACCTATATAAAATTAAAAAAAAAAAAGAAGACATGAACCCTTCAGCAGTTTTAGAGCTCCAGGTGGGGATATCCCCTGCTGAGGACTGCCTCATCATTTTCTTCAAAAAAAAGTCTGCTCAGAAACCCTCCTGACTCTAGTCTTTGTTCATATGCCTTTTTCTTGGGTATTTCCCCAGCAGCCTCACCAGGTAAGAAATCTCAGCCTGTAGTGCCATAGCAGCTTTGTGTGGGTACAACATATGTTTGTCTTGATAAATAAGGTGTGGTTTGTCACCAAGAGACTGCAAACAAATATCAGCGAAAGACGCACATATGAACTTTGTTCTTGGAAGGCTGACAACCCTACTGTAAAAAAATATATCTCAATCAAACCTTCAATCTAGAGAATAACAAGACCTCTCTGTGGTGTAGCAGCAGCTGGTTTAGCTGAGAGGGAAACACAGTTCTCAGAAAAAAAAAGAATAAAAAGATGATGTAAGAACAGCTCTGGCTTTCTGGGTCATCCTCAGCTGCTCATAAGCTGTTCCTGGCTCCAGCCCAAGAAGTTTAGGAGCAGCAATACAACCCCGATGGTTGTATGGTGAAGAGGTTTTTACTTGACTAGCAACCTTGGTGAGGAATTTCCACGGGGTTGAGAATGAGTCTCCATCCGGACTTGTATCAATCATGTTCCTTCTGCAAAATGAATCAGTCCTATTTCATTTTGCAGTGGAAATGACATCCTGAGTGGAGGATGGAGCAGGAAAATATAACCATATACAAGCATTTCAACACCTCTGTAATTTAAAGGAAGGTTTTCTGGAGGTAGTAGGAGTCAGAAAAGAAAAATAGAGGAAGTTATTGCATTATAGTTAAACACAGAAGCTGGTGTTCTGCCCAAGTATACAATCTCTGTCTGTCTTTCATCCCTTCTACTCCTACATTTAGACACATGCACACTGAAAATCCCACTCCAGTTTTAGTCACTTCTAAAGTGTGGGGAACTCACAGTCTCAGTGAGATGGTATCTGGAGTTACTCACTTGTGCCCTTTTGGGTGACATTGAGGATAAGGTTTGGGGTTTTTTTTAGGGTAGAAGTCCCTCTTCAGGACCTCAGAAACTGCAAAAGTTTGGGCTGAGCTTTTCAAAGGGGTCTTGCAATATAGGAGGCTCAAGTCACATTCCTTATTGCTGATGTTTTACTTCTCCAACTTGGCTTCTCAGAAGACTGCGGAGAGGAGCAGAAGGGAGAGATCCAAAAAGGCAGCTATGGCTCTGCCATACAGACAGGGGCTTGCAAACTGCCTCCCCCTGCCCAGTACCCCCATTGCAGCTCCCAAGAGCCAGCCTGGCAGCCTCACGCTTGTCAGTCGCTGGATACGTGGGGGAGCCTCCAAAGCCCATGTGCTCTGTGTAGAATGACCACTAGTCACAGTGTATTAACGGTTAAGAGGTATTTTGGGATACAACATGCAATGTAACTAATAGCTGCTGTTATTCACAAATTTAAGGCTCCCTGTGCTTGGATTGCCACTGGGGAAAATTCACACCTCGTGTACCTCCCGCCCGCCTGCCACGCACTGGCAAAACCACTTCAAAGGCGGCTTGTTGCAACATAACGTCTCTGCCTGAAACCATTGAGGATACAGGGGTAGTGACAAAGGCAAAGGGCCTGATGATTTCACTCGTTCACCTCTTTGTCAGGTACTTTCCTCAGACGAAATCGTTCAGCTTCCTGTGTTTTTACTGTAAACTATATGCTGCAAAGAGGAAAGAGAGAAAGAGACCAAGACAGACAGATTAGGAGGGAAAAAACCAACACACAGGTGGTTTCAGTACACATAATCCCTTTCACTGCCACTTTTGTGGCTCCCTTTGCCAAAGGCATCCCCCTTCTTTATAGTTGTGCAGAAAGGGTTAAAAACAACAGCCAACCTGAAATTTTGTCCACTGCTTAAACTGAAACTACTTTCAGGACTGAAAGTGCTCATTTCCTCCCTGCCCTTCCCCTGCCTCTTTCCTTTTACTTTACTTACTGCCTTGTCCTTCTATTTCTGTAACTGTCAGAGAGCAGAAATAATGTGAAAAAGGCTGTTTCTTGTCCAAGTGGAAGAAAAAAAATCCTGGCTATGTCACTAGAGAGCACAACCATTCAGATTTATTCTCAACGATCATTTCCTCTATTTCATCAAACCGATTGTTAAAGTCTCAGCTTTAGGAAGAGTTGGGACTTTTTCATTAATGAGATGTTGTAGGTTTCCGTGCAAATAAGATGCTGCTTGCAAAGAAGGTATTTAGGCCAAAAAAAAAAGCTATCATCTTCCCTATAAAACAGTTTTGAAGGGAATTTTTGAAGTAGCCCCACCCTGAGATGTTTCAAGTCCGTTATGATAGACCCAAGAAGTGTAACTGGCTGAGATAGATAAACTGAAAATAAAACCCAAACACCAAAATCCATCATATTCTGAGTATGCATATACCCTGAGCCATTTGACTTTTCCCTAGAAGATAAATAGTAAAAATGAGCTTACCAGTGCAGGTGGAAGACAGAGTCTGTGTAGGTGTGCCGGGGGTGGAGGGGTGGGGGGGGTATGTGTGTGTGTATATGTGGCTTCGAGCACCCTTTCGCTGTGCTGCCTTACGACTGCCATCATGCCATCAGACCAGGGGAAGAATTCAGACAGGAAACTCCCCTGGTAAAATCCCATGTGCTGGAGGATGTAATAAGTCACTTCAAATGACACATCCCTGGTCACTTCTGCACCACCCCACACCGCTATGCTACAGGGTGCAGTCACTTTAGCTTGTTTTCTTTCCTGTTTGCCTTGGCTGTTGTGGGGTTGTAGAGGTCCTTGGGCTATGGCTCTGCCAGGGCAAAGGATCTCCCAGACAGCTTTAGGGACTGGGTTAATGTCCTGCACCCTGCCAGCCTCCCTTCTAGCAGTTTAAATGATTCCCCAAGCGCAGGGGAAGCACTACTGCGAGCTGCCAAATAGGTTCAGCCTTCAGTGATTCAGCTGTACTTCAACAGGTGATACACAGGTGTATATGTGTGCATATATGTGTACCTGTGCATACGTAGAAACTATCCATGTCTGTATATGCATTTGCCCACAAATATCCATCTGTACTAGGGTGTATTCATTGTGCACGAGAGAGAGAGAGAATATATATATATATATATGTGAACAGCCTGTACACATACACACACATATACATATAGACATAAAAAAAATGATCATTGCAAGGCTGGAAGGTGTTTAGCTGAGCATCACTGGTACAGAGACCCCAAAGTGCTACCAGCTCAGCATAAATTTCAGTATTTCTTCTTGCAGCATAGAAAGGGAGCAGAAACCACTGAGGTTTCAGACGGCAGCAGGTACCAGGATCTCAGCATTGGCCCTGGTGAGCTGGTAGCAACCGCCTGTGGCTGCTGAGTCCCACCAGCCCCACACTGCCTGCAAGCAGAAATCACCAATGCTCCAAAACATTTTGATGGATACCCTCTTCCACTCCTCTGTTCATGTGTGATAAAAACACATTTATCTTTCTTGTTATAGTGTGCTTATGAGTAGGAGTTCTCTGATTTCTGTAGCAGTCAGTTCATTCACTTATGTATATGCTTCAAAGCACGTTACAGAAAAAAAAAAAGGAAGAACCAAAGAGGTGTCAGTGTCCTGGGAGGGATTCCTTCCAGATCAGAGATTTTTTCATGTGCCTAAGGCCTGAGCAGGTGGGGAACATAATCCAAGAAAAGGAAAAGTAAACATGTATTTCTAGCTTTGTTTAATGCTCCTAGCTGGAAAGTTTTGTTTCTCCCAGAGAAGGATTTTAGCAATCTGTGCCTTTAGTTTCTCTCCTTGCTGCAGCCTGGCAATTCTCATCAAAGTAAGTTCCCGTCTCAATAAAGCATCGATTTGGGAGGCTTTGCAACGTACTGGGTTCTGGAGAAGTCTGTTTTCTTCATCTTAGCTGAACACTGAATAAACACCGCCTGAGCGTGTTACCTATGTGGGTACCCAGGGAACTTTACAGTAGATCAAAAATGGAGATGTGTGGCACCTCTGAGACCAGAGACCAACTCTTCATTTAAATGGGAGGCAGTAAAACTGAGGATATTACCTTGGGCTCTATCACAAAGGCAACAAAACCAAAGGCAGCTGAAACTGATGGGCTGTCTGGAGTTAGAACATAGCAAGAAAGCAAAACATCAGCGTGCTCAGCTGTCTGAACAGTTAGTGCCCAGATTAAAAGTGGGTAAAAGTTGTTTGTATGTTTGGTTAGACCATGAGTCTGGAAAAGAAAAGGCAGAAAGGATACACATGGCTGACAAGCGACTTTTATTCCAACTGCAAAGCAAACAACAACACGTGATGAGAGTTTAAGGTTTCCATAGCAAAAAACTCATGAGCTTTGCATACAGTACTGGCCAAAGAAACATCAGCTGCTTTATTTTTCAATTGAAGTCTGCATGATCAGCTGCAAAACCAGAACCTATTGCTAGGACTTTGCTCCCTCCCAGGTGGTCAGATTTCCAAAGTGCTGAACATACAGCAGATTTTAGGGGGCTGTTCTGCACTTAGCATTGCTGGAACTAAGAGCACCTTGCTAAGTGGCCATCTGGAGATTTAAAAACCTGCACTGAGAGTCTTATTTTATGTCAGTTTAGTCCTGAGATGGGTATGCATGTGTATACAGATCAGGGATCAGATTAAGTATGTGTGTAAAGTGAATATATGGTAATAGTGTGTGCTGTTCCTGCTGGGAAATCACTTCTATTTCAGACAAGTGGGTGTATAATGATAGTTTTTCAATCTTTTATTGGCAATCGGCATATGTGAATATGTCTGGGTATATGTATTTTATGTGTGTGTATATATATGTATCAATCACCGAAAGATGTTATCTATCATCTCCTGTAAACATCATGGCAAGAAATGTCCCATCAGCACTAAAGTATTGTGTGTGATTCTTCAGAGTTAACAACAGCAAGAATATTCTGTGAAGTTTTATGTTTCAGTGCAAACATTTCACAGAAGTCTTCAGTTATTATTCTTTGCCATGCAATACTTCCTAGAAGCGCCAATGGAGATGATATAGCTTTTTAGGGGGACCGTTGCATGAGCATCTAACACCCTGCCTGGCATTCAGCCCAGCTACCCTCTTCTCAGTATAGGACCGTTGGAAAATGCAGGCAGCACATCCTGAGTACGCCATCCCTTAGTGCACGAGGGCATCTGTGCTCAGATGTTTTTCCACTGACAAATCAACTGGACGCCCAGGCTGGTGTGGCACTGCCACATTTCTTTGAAAAACAACCTCTCCTTCCTGGGAAGACAACTGGTGCCGGGGTCAAACACACCGAACAGGCCAACCAGCCAAGGGTGTTTGCAGGGTCTGCAGCAGCAGCAGGAACTGGAGCTACCTTTTGTGATCATCACAGCTCGCCCCGGGAGAAATCAATAGAGAAGCTGGCAGGCATTGTGTCTGCAAGGGGCAAAGTGAGCAAATAATAAGGGAAGGCAGGCTGTCAAAGAGGATTTTTAGCAAGCAGTACTCATGTTAATCCTCTGACCTAGTTTCTGAAAGGCCTATATAAGGAAGAATATTCTACACTGAGCAAACAGCTAATAAGCAGCGCCAGCATTTTAAGAGTTTGGGGTGCATCAGTTCTGAGATTCAGCTATCTCTTCCTGGAAAAAAAAATAAAGCACAGAAAACAAACACTCTGCAAAAAAAAGTCCAACCCCTTACCATCTATTGCTAACAAAAACTTTGCACCTTAGCAATGCTGTGAGTTGGCACCATGGCCCCAAAGACATTGCTGTGAGTTGTGGTTTAACCCCGATGGCAACTAAGCACCACACAGCCACTCGTTCACTCCCCCCCAGTGGGATGGGGAAGAGAATCAGAAAGGTAAAAGTGAGAAAACTTGTGGGTTGAGATGAAGACAGTTTAATAGGTAAAGCAAAAGCCGCATGCACAAGCAAAGCAAGATAAGGAATTCATTCACCGCTTCCCATGGGCAGGCAGGTGTTCAGCCATCCCCGGGAAAGCAGGGCTCCATCAAGGGTAACAGTGACTTGGGAAGACAAACGCCATCACTCCAAACGCCCCCACCCCTTCCTTCTTCTTCCCCCAGCTTTATACACTGAGCATGACATCATACGGTGTGGGATATCCCTTTGGTCAGTTGGGGTCAGCTGTCCCAGCTGTGTCCCCTCCCAACTCCTGGTGCACCCCCAGCCTTCTCACTGGTGGGGTGGGGTGAGGAGCAGAAAAAGCCTTGGCTCTGTATAAGCACTGCTCAGCAATAACGAAAACATCCCTGTGTTATCAACACTGTTTTCAGCACAAATCCCAAACACAGCCCCATACCAGCTACTACGAAGAAAATAAATTAATTCTTTCCCAGCCAAAACCAGCACACTGTTGTTTGCCCACTTGTGGGTAAGCTGCCAGATGGACTTCACCAGAAAGGAAAATTCCTCCCCTCAAATTACCACAGCCTGTTTTAATGGAGTTACTGCAAACATACATCCCTTTGAACCACGTGTATGTACAAGCAGCCATTAGTGCAGTCTTGGCACCATACTCTTAACTTTCTCTTGTTGACTTTTTCCTTTTTTTAATGGTTTAAAGCTGTTGACCACCTTAATCATACAACCTGTGTAGGTAGGTTGAAGTTGAGAAAGGCCTCTCACTTCAGCCAGCGTGACTGCTCTTTGGAAGTCACCTGTGACTTCGGGAGTTTTCATTTCCACTTGGGCAATGTGAGACAGTTCAAAGCTTCTTTCTTCATCCAGGCTTAGCTGTAGGACCTTCCCTTTGACTTCCAGTGGGGTTGAAGGTACTCAGCAAATTAGTATGAAGTTTATCAAGTTAGACTTCAAAAAGCAGGAAACCTAGAGCTATTGTCTAATTTTGGCCAGTTTCTACATCTGGCAGCTCTTATTTCACTGCATACATTGTTTCTAGCTGTGTGTACAGCAATAAATGGCACTGGTGTTACTTCTAATTTACTAAGCTGAAAGCTACACAGTTAATCCTTGTAAGAGTCACAGGGTTATTTTTCATGTCATTGTCCTTTCAAGAGATGCTTCACATATTCTAGTGTAAGAGACATCATAGTGTTTCAATGCTGCTTACCCATCTATCAAGAAAGAGGTATACCAGAAATTATACAGAAGTGCTTTCCCTTCTGAGAGCCCCAGTCCCTTTCTATAGAACGAGGTACAGAAACATCAGCTCGAAACACTCGGCTCCTCGGAATGAAGATGTTTTCAAGGCCATTGGGAGAAAGTGAAAACCCATTGTGTGGTGCTGTGGTTGGAGAAGGAGAGATGGTTTGGTTCCTTAATCATCTAGTATCATTCATTCTATAATTTTCTTGCTTTCTTCCTAGGTGAACACTTACAGAAGAAGGCTTTCCTTATATCTTTGCTTCTATAATTGCAAAAAGCATAGCCAGATATAGGTCTTCTCCAGGGACATATGGGCATGGGGAAGAGTGCAAAATAAGAGCTACTTACTGCCATTCTGTACTTTAAATGTTTTCCTAATATTTCTTCTCCTTACATTAAATTTTTCTTCTCATAGAGAAATCTGCTAGAAAACACTTTCTCTTGGAACCTCTCAAACACCCCAAGAGACAGCAGCCCCACAACACACTTCCTTGCTCCTGGGGATTTCCATTTTATCTGTGTCAAAACCCAAGCACAAAGACATGAAATGCCCAGTCCAATATATACAGGAAATCACTGCCAGAGCCAAAAGCATCATCACCTTCCTCCCTCGACTGCCATCCCCATTGCTTCAACCGTGCGAGCATCTGCTCTTGTCCTTGGCTCTCTCCTCCTCAAGGCACAGGGATCGGGAGGAGCTCAGCATGCAGACGGAGGCTGCCTGCCTCCTTCCTACGATGCCGCTGTAATAGTTTCCACTGAATGTCCCCTGTGAAAGAAAAAAAAATATAAAGAACTCTAAAGCTTTATTTTTTTTTTTTCCAAAAATAAAATAGTGAGCCCCAGGGGAACATATTACACAATCATCTCCCTCCTCCTGTTCTTTCTGCATCATCTTGTACAGCGCACACTGCCTTGTGGGAGGACCTCTGAGAGGAATTTGCCACAGGTGCTAGTAAAACTAACCACATTTTTCTTGCAGCTTCATAACCCTCCGCCTCATCGGTATGTCTAAGTCCCTCGGTGCAGCTGCAAGTAACCTCAGAGGGGGTTTGCTGCAAGGGGCCGGCAGATGAGCTGACCATGGCAGCGCTACTATTTTTTGCCCCTCTCTAACCTTTCACAACACCTACCTGTTTATTAGGTCTTTAAAGCACTTAGGCACACTTGTGGGTTTCTGTAAAATTGCAAAACAAGAAATGTCCTCTGATTCTCAGGAAACCATACAAAACCACACCAGAAATCTGTCAGCTAGGCTGAGGTGTGTTCTCGCTGTGCCTGCCTCAGTAGGGATGGGGGACTAATAGAGATCAAAAGGAAAACTGATCTGATGTTAGCTGAAATCAAAACAAACCTAAACACCTGCCTCAGCTCTTTTAACAAGTAAATATTGTTTAATTTTAGTTTTTCTTCATAATTTTTGACCAGCTTGGGATTTTCTTCTCTTGGATAAACCTCTTGAGAAAAAACAGGGATGCTCAGTGTTTCCCCGCCGGGTGCGTGGGGCAGTGCCCAGGAAGGGCTGCGTCCTTCCCGGCTCTTCGTGCAGAGGATGGGGCGTGCAGCTCTGGTCCCCGCATGGGGACAGGCAGGGAGTCCTGCCTGTGGCGCTTCCTCCCAGAGACCCGCAGTGACACCTTCCCCTCTCACCGTGCTCAGCTTTCGTGCCTTTTGCTGCAAGCCAAAACACCGGCACACAACTCCTTTTGCTCATTGTCTCATGGGGTTTCGTTAGCAGCTGCCGGGGGCTGTTCCTGGGGGTCTCAGCCCTTCAGAGCTGGCTGCCCTGCAGGGTTCATATCAAAGAGCACACCTTGCTTTTGTTTTTTTCCTTATTCTTTCGCATGGTCTGAGCAGGCAGCTGCTCCCCTGTACAGCCGGGCTCTCTGTTTGCCCAGACATTCAGGTGTCCCGGAGATGGAGCCCTCTTAGCAAAAGCGGACAGCAGCTGAGTCCCTGGAGAGAGACGGCTACTGCCAGGGTGTGGATCATGCCCTCCTGAAGAGGACACGTAGAAAAAACTAGACAACCCCCTTCTGAATGGTGTCTATTTTTCCCTCTTGATTGCAAAGTAAAGAGCACAATATACAGGCAAGTCCTGTTGCAGGTGTCTAAAGCTGGGTGAAGGCAACTCTCTCGTGTCCTCCAAAGCCAGCAGCAGCCAAATAAAAAGGCTCTTGGTGCTCTCCCAGCTCAGTCTGCATGCCATAAAAACTGGAGCACAGATCTAGGGGTCCTTTTGGTTAAGGGAAAGCTCCTCATCGACATCCATCTCCTGCACCCAGAGAGCTGCAGCTGTGATTTTCTTGGGAGACTCTCTTGTACCACGGTCTGATCACAGGGAAAGCCTCGCACAACGGGGCTGATGCCCTTAGCTATTTTTTTGCCAACAAGTGTTCGGGCAACATTATCACATCCTGGAAAAGGCACTTTTTGGTGCTGTAGCTGCTGACTCACCCCATGGGGAGCTGGAAGGTCTGGAAGGGGACCAGGCAGAGGGGACAGTACAGTGAGGATTAGAGGATGCAACAGATTCTTGTACTTAATTACTGTGCTTGCAGATGGTGCATTGGGCTAGATGGGTATTTGGTCTGACTCAGTGCAGTGACCAAAGACAGCAGTGACCTGTTTGACATTTTGTTAAGTGGCTTTTGGCAATCTGCATCTGCTGGCTCCAGAATGGTTTAGTTGTAGGTATGGAGCACACTTTTCTACTGCCGATTGCTTCTGCTGCTCCTGGCATGAAAATAAAGTGACAGTTCTCTCCTTATGCAACTAATATCGAAAGGGTTGTTGATCTGCAGGGTCCAGGTCATAAGTTGTTGAATTCACAGACTTATCTAATAGATACTCATCCTGTAAAAGTGAGTCCCAGGGAGGGAATTTTAACTTGCAGTTTTCGGGAAATTATTATCAGGTATTTTCCCACACTTTCATGCAGCTTATGGTATTCTGGTTTGTGCATGCTGTCTAATAACAATGGTTTATTGAGGATGGGAGAACATTGCTCAAATCTGTGGTCTGAATTGCTCAGAGAGGGAGATCATATCTACAGTTATTATGGTGTGCGTTGGTACCTTAATCAAGCCAGTTGATGGGTGAGGAACAATGTTTCCATTACCTAGCTCAGGTTCTGGCAAGAATCAAACCTATCAGAAGTGTAAGAGCAATTAATCTTGGATCCAAACCACTGTTTAATCTTGTCTAATTCTGGTGTTTCAGCACTTCCAAAAGTTTCAGTACTTGTGGTTTCAACCTCAACCATTCAGCAAAATTCAACTCAAATTCATGAACTGGCTTGGCCAACCCGAAAGTGCCTTTTCCAATGAATTGATGATTCATTGAACCAGTGTCTCCCAGCTTTAGAGCCACAACCTTTCATGGAAGCCAGTTCTTTTCTCAGAGAGATGCCTATCACAACAGATTCCACCGTAGGAGTGTTGAAAGTGCAGACTGTGGGCTGTGCAACCGTCTAGGACTATCTTCTGTGGTAATTTGATCAGTTGTGGTACCTCCTCCTCTACCTTCTTTCAATTAATCTAACAGATTTATTGCTATTCAACTACTGCATTCAGCAAACTATTTACCAAGGTTAAACTTATCAGACTTTGCAGCCTCCTTACAATTGGGATGTGCTTTGATTTGTGGGTCTGTCATATCCTCTATCATTTTGCTTTCCACTTGGTTGGTTTCCCTTCCTTTACACTGCACAGTCAGCTGTAGCTTGGGCTAAATATTCAGATTTTAACATTGTAAAAAAAAAAGAGAGGCAAGAATTCTCAAAGGTGGCTTATAGAAAATTCCCCTTCATGTGGAGAACCACTGGCTTTAATCAGAAAAACGGTCCCCAAACAAACCATTTCCCAATGAAATAAAGCACAGTCACCAGTGTCTGTCTGCTGCTCTGCTGGAGTACTCACCGGAGGAGCTGCCCGACCACTGCCTGTCTCCATCCCCAGTGGCATTTGCCTGCAAGGATGGGCACCTGCTCCTCGTGCCCAGGTCCCATGAAGCCTGGCCAAGCTGTTTCCCCCCACTGCTGCTCACTCTTCTCCACAGCAGAGAGGTGAGCAGCGGCGGTGGGGCTGGGTCTTCCCGGCTCCTCCAAGTCGTGCACACATCCTCTGCTTACAGAGTGACTCACCAACGGTTGGGCTGTCCAGCTCCTGTGCATCACCCTGGCGTCAGCTCAGGGCACACATCTGCTGCTGTCCCCCTGCTCTGCCTTTATCCCCAATCACCTCTTATTCTCTATTCCTCTTCAATCCCCCAATCATATGTGTAAATGTCCTCTCCAGTTCCAGACCATATCCATACTGTCTCTTCATCCTTGGTTTGCCCTCACACCCCTACCTTGACCGCTCATCCTGGGCATCCCATGGCTATCCCATCATCCCAGCTCTCTCCTCCAGCCCTCTGCCACTCTCAAGTGCTGCATCAAGAAGGGCAGAAGCTGTTCCTTGTTGGCAAGGCAACTCAGTCTCTTGTTGTTTTAATAGAGTCACTGATAGTGCAGCAGTTCATCTGTGGTGTGTGGCTGCATTGTGACTATCATGACCCTTTGGTGGCCCTACACGCCTTTTCCAGTGCATTTGACAACATTTCCAAGTGAGATGTAGTGGTGGCAGAAGTAGGAAGCCATGGTTCCCATGTCATGGCAGACTTGTCTTCATGAAGAACATCCTTTCCATTTCCATGGACCGATAAACTTCATCTTTCAGCCACTTAGTCCCTCACCTATTGTTACAGCTCCTTACTTCTCCAGCTCTTCCTATATTCTGCCAACCTTGCCTGTCTGCTAGTCCCTGACCCCTCTCCCCATGTCTTTGTGCACCATCGTCTAATCCGTATTGCACTGAGGTCTCTCTTCCGCAAGTAAAGTGAACCGATCATTTTTCAAAGCATTATGAAATTCACTACATTGGCAGTAAGGGAAGTCTTCCTGAATTAGTAAAAGTGCTGGCAGAGGTTGCTATCACTGGAGAATCACTGGTCATGCAAATATTTCTTCAGGAACTAGCTTTTGTATTTGGGTTGTAATGTTGCAATTTAAGAATAACTTCTATTCAGAAAAAAACATCCTAGAAAAGTATCATCACAAAGAAAAAGTCCCTTTCTCCACCACTGAAGTGCAGCAAACAAAGATCAAAGGGCTTAATTTTTCCCATAGTTTCAAACTGAATAAATACATTGAATAAATAAAATAGTATCAATTGAAATGTTCCGAAACAAAACGTCATTTTTATAGAAAAATGAAATCATTCTGTTCCCAAAATGCTGAACTTGTGTCTTTCGAGCTTATTAAAGTGTAAGGTTATTTTTAATTTTCCGACAAGTTTTATCAGAATTGCCATCTTTCTGAAAAAGGGGTTTGCTTTTAAGGAAACACTATTTTTGAGTGGAGGGGAATCCACGGCAATATTTCCAACTGATTTCATGCCATTTTGGACTCAGACTCGGAAGACCAGTGCCCCGGTATGGGATCTGACACAGACCTGCAGTATGACTGTCACAGGTCACTTCCTTCAGGCTAGCGCTACCCTGATAGTTAAGGTAGCCGTGAAGGACACTCTAAAGTCTGCACTGGCCAGATAACCCCAACTATGCCATGGCACCCATAGGATTAAGGTTACCTTGGGTGTGGTGAACCTACTGGCACATATCTACCAGTTATCACTTGCTGAGACTCTCCCCCATGCCTGGAGCCCACCTGGGCATGCAGAAATGCCTGTGGGTGCCCCAGGAGCCCCATCTCCAGAGTCCCTGCTCCTGCCAGTCCTCCCTTTCCCTCTCCCCAAAGCCAGACCTGCTCCCTGTCAGATCATCCTTCATGCACCAGCACTGAAAGGATTTGCTGCCCACCCCTGGGGATGCTCCAGGCAAGCAAGGGCAGTTCATGCACTTCAGGCTGGAAGACGGAGCCTTAAAGACCAGATAACCGGCGCTCCGTGCTTTTGCTTCCTATCAGACTTGGTATCGCCCGTTCAGACTGCAAATTCTCAAGACTGCCTTGTAATATGTTTGTACAGCAACCAATACCGCATGTTTCCACTGCTTTCTGTTACCATGACACAGGCAAGGCTTTGTCAAGGCTAAAAAGCTTTCTTGAACAAGTGCACCGATAACCCTGCCTAGCTGCTTATCGATGCTCTTGTATCTCATTGCTAGTTTTTAGACTTTGAGGTCTTTGTGTCTCTAGGTTGTCTTTTGGCAAGAAAAATGCTCACAGGAATATAGATAGTATCGCAAATCAACCATAATCACAGCCACACACTAGAGGTTCAGCTGTGCTGTCCCTCCTTCACTGTAGATGAGTAAATGACCTATATTTGGCTTGTGGCTAGCCCGTACCTGCTACATCACAGCCTCAGCCCCTGCCCTCCTGTTCTTCATATTGACTAATAATAACAACTTCTTTACAAGCTCTTTACCACCCTCCTATATCTACCCCCAAAAAACCCCAGAGGAAATAACATGAGGCAACATGTTTTTTCTATTTATAAACAGAAAAAGATGATTCCCAGTAATAAAATAGATAGATGTTTATCTGCTACAGCAGAAATGTTGAGTCGATTTTTTGAAATTCCAAATGTGAAGTTTCCTTTGCTTGTGTCAAAGCTGTTTCATCTTTTCTCACAACCTACACTGCCACCTCCTCTTTCTCATTATCTTCACCAAACTCCTTCCCTTATTCCTTGCCTTGCCCAGCCACATGTGAAGAGACTGCCCAGACCTAGCTGGGATGGCAGGGGCAATCCACCATCACAAGCACCTGCAGAGGTTTTCCTCAGCCCGTGATGCTGTTTCTGCAAACTATTTGAGTTCAGGGTAGAAACCCACTGCAGCTCCATGGATCTCAATTGCCCAATGTATCTGGCAAAGGCTTTGGAAAGCCGTGGGCATCTCTGCTCCTTTAGTTACTTCTCCATCCTCTGCCTCAGTTTTTCTGTCTGTAGAATGGTAGAGATCAGATAGATCTTTCTTGTAAAAGGATTTGAACTCTGGGTTGGAAAAGGCTGGAGTTAGGTATATTGCAACAGACCCAAAGGCAGGTCCTTCTGCTCAGTGCTGGGTTCAAACATGTCTCTTCCTGAAGTGTCCACAGGAGAAGCAGACAAGTTCAGTGCCTGCGTTGCTGGCTTTCCTTGCAGAGCAGTCATTCACTCCCCTCCCACCCTCTTCCCTTGGGCTTTTGGCCTAAGAAACTCAAGGCAGAGGCATTACCATCTTGTCTAAAATTATCCTCCTCTTTCAAGGGATGCTGGCAGATGGCGAGGCCGTATGTTTCCACAGCCCCCACCTGGGTGAGTGTGCTGCTTTCCTCCTGGGGACCCTGGGGAAAGCGGGACACAGTGGGTGAGGTGGCACCGGTCAGGCAGGACGGCTGTGGCAGAGACCAGACGTGAAACCAGATTTCCTTTCAGTCCGAGTTTTACCCACAGGCCTACCCCCTCTAGAAAATAGCTGAACCAAAACAAAACAAACCAGCTTGTCAAGACACATCCTGAAACTGCCTAATTACATTTGACAGTAGCCACAGACAAAATGGGATATTTTTGCCTTTGAGTGGGTGCCTCTAACTTTCAATTGTTTGCTGTGTGTTTTTTTTTCATTCGAAGCACTGTTTGAAGCTGCAGTTTGCAGTTTCCCATCCTGTATGTTCTGAGAAACACACTCTGATTTTCCCTGCTAAACAGTTGCAGCGGCAGGAGTTAGCAAATGATTTGGGGTCTAGAAAATACCTTTACTGAGAGAAATTTGAGCAATTTGGTTTATTTCTTTATTCAAACTGAGGGAAGAAGGAAATTTGAATCTGGGGCCATGTGAATTTAAGTTAAGGAAAGTTTTGACCAGTGGAAATGAGAGTTAATGACAGATGAGGCGAAAAAAAAAAAAACCACAAGGCTTTCCTCTTTTCTATCTTTCTGTCTGACTCTCTGTCAATCCAATAGAAAAGAGAAGGAAATCCGTGAGACTGACGTTAGTTAAACATTGGCGTGACTCCTTGAAAGAAATGGTAGGTCCATCGTGACTTGAAGTCTTTGAAATTAAAGCTAGCTGTCTTTTAAAATGAAATCTTCCAGTCTAGTTGAGTTTCCTGGGTCAGCTGTGCTCAATAAGGTAATTTCTAAGGAATTCAGCAAGAGTGCTGATGTATCCTGGATGACAGAATTGGCTCAGTAGGTGAGACACAGCCTTCGGAAATGGATCCAGCAAAAATACACGCATTTGCTTGTGTATCACTAAAAATGCATTGTATTTCAAGACAAATTTTCTACAGTATAATATATCTCTAGTACTGCCCATCCTTCTTCTCACTTCTGTTTTCATTTGTCTACTGTTTGACTGCCATGAGTTCAAGGCTGAAGCTATCTATCTTTTATGGGCACAGCCCTTGCTGCACCACACTCCCATGTGTGCGAGCAGCCTGAGCTAGCAAGTGCTTGATGAGTTCCCTGGCCTGACTTAGAAATGGTTCAAGTTTTATTCTCTACCAGAAGAAGCTGCTGTCAATCAATAAGAAAGAACAACACTAGAGTCTTTGTATTTTCCCAGTCTCTTTAAACCCTAAGACATAAAAGACATAGACTTGTCTATGCCATGCCCATACCATCCATAGATTTCCCACCATGACAAAGAGAATCCTTGATTTTTGTCTTCCAGGTATGTATTCAAAGCTAACAAGACGAATACGAGGGCTAAAACCAAGTCCAAAACTCAGGAGCCAAGGAGAGCCAATAAACCAACCTATTATTTTCACTTAAAATGAACTGGGGATTCACACAGTGCAGAGAACTGCCTCTTTGCAACCAGGCATCTGATAGTGAAGACTTGCATTGTTAACCATAATATTCCCCATAGATGAAAGCGTATGGATAGCATTTCAAAGTGCTTAAACTTCATGCTTATTTTTTTTTTTTAGACTCCATGAAACTTTCGTAATGAAACCCCAAAAAAATAGGTAAAATGTATGGTTTGGTCTGGAAACCATGAGCAATTCTGTGGTTTTGCTTAGGTTTGTACTGAAACTAGTCCAAACTAGGTAGTTTCTTCTAGCTGAATTTTACCTAAAGATTTTGAATTCATTCATACCTGAAACTGAGAGCGAAATTTAGGGGGCATGAACCCATATAGTCTAAAAGAAGGAAAAAGTGTTTGCATGAAACCGCAGGTCAGGTTTGCTAATTGAGTTTAGCACCACTTCGAGTTGCTCTGCACCGTGTTTGCTGCTGATTCACTGAGCCATGGCTGCTCTTCAGTGGACCCCATGGCTCTTTGGCTACTTGTGAATTGTCAAGTTGCTGTGGGAACATGCAAGTACCCAAGTGCAGCTGTTTTCAAGGTAGCACCTTTGAATGCATGGCTGAGCCTTGACTTGTGGCATTCCTTCTGCCTTGCTCTAATCAGCTAGAAAGCCACATGTAGGTTCGCAGGCCTCCAGTGTGGAAAAGTCTGGGGAAAAAGTACGGAGAAGCAGTATTGCCAGAAAAACGCTTGCTTTTTGGTACAGTGGTTCTTGTGATGAGTTCTCTTGATTGTCCTTTGGGCATCGCAGTGTCCAACTCTACTGGGCAGGGTGAAAAACCTTCTTTTCCATCAGCAAAAGCTGCTGTGTGTTGTATGCCCAAGGATGTACTAAGACATTTGCATAAAGGCATCAAAGAAAGAAATAAAGGAATTCAGGGGGGTGGAAAATTCAAGAACAGACAAGATTAAATTTTTCAGCATAAGCCTGCATAAATTGAGACTGAAATTGCTAAGGTTCCTGGGTTATATTAATTCAAGAGAAGTTGAAGTAGAAATGATATGAATATCAATGGAAATGCACAGAGCTTTTGTACGCTGTGGTTGGAATCAAAGACAGAAACACCAAATTTAATTCCTCGCAGGGCAAACAAAATAGGATCCATGGTGGATATGTCCTTCTGTGGATGAGAAATACAGCTTTGATAAAAGCTTTGGGTATTTTTAGGGTAATTGTTCTACCGAAAATACTGGCAGATGCAGTATTTTGCTTGACATTTACTTTTGTAGGGACAAAGAAGGACTGTCATTCAAGGCTGAATATTTTGATTTTGCTTTTTCATTCTCCTGTGACTTAAACGTTTTCTCTGGCTTATGTAAATGAACAGCCCATTTTTCCAGAGATGGTTGTGCCCTGGCAGTCATGGCTGATGTGTGACACAGTGATGCCTCAATTTCCTTATCCTGCTGTTACCACTCCTCCCTGGATGCACCAGACTGAGGAAGCTCTAAATCCGTGGGTCATCTCTGATTAATGATGGCCTTTCATCATTTCATTCCTGAACATGGTGCATTATGCTTATTTGGTGGCTGCCACCCTCAGAAGGGTGATGTCAAAAGGTGGGTGTGATTTTTCACCAGAACCGCAATGATTAACCTCCCAGCACTCCGCCTGCTAATGAGGCTCATGCTTCTAAATCACAAGCACCCCGTCATTTTCCCTGCCTTTAGCTATCTGAAAGATATCTAGACCAAACAACTTGTCTAGGCTGTTTCTGTAATCCCTCCGTGATATGGGTTGGGGACACAAACAGTACCAAACTGATTCATCCCACCTAACTCAACTATTACCAGCCAGGATGAATCACTTACCAAGAAAGCACAGTCTAGCTTACACCGATGCCAGCCTTCAGAGTTGGCTTGGGCGGGCGAGAAGCGTTTCGTCCAACACATTTAGAAAATCTTGTCCCTTGTCAGTGAGTAGACCTTGTGAGAAGCCAAGCAACTCTGAAAATTCACTGCAGAAAAATGCTCACCCAGAGTTGTAAATTAGCACAAATGTAAATTAGCATAATTGTAAATTGCATAGGGCTGGGATCTGGACAGCTCTGTTTAGAGATGTTGATTGCAGCCAAGTGCTACATGCTCCAAGGAGGGAACTTGCAGCTTTTCTTATGGTGATTTTTGACTTGGACTATTGTTATGGGAGTCTAGAAAGCAGCTACTTTCTAGTCAAAAGCTGCAAGTAGCTTCAAGCTGACCTTGTGCTAATTGCCATGAATAAATAGCTCCAGATGACTTCCATCATTTAAGGCTTTTTGAAACATCATTCTTGCCTCATTCTTAGGATTTCTACCAATTCCACATCTGGAGAGAAAGCTCCTATCTCCCTGAGGAGATAGGGTTTATTTCCTTCTTTTACCATTCATTTTTCGTGTGGATTTTGACAGATCACTTAAGCTAAGATGCCCTTGGCTGCAGCTTTTCTGTGTGTGCTCAGGCTCCTGAGCCATGTCATGTCAAGTCTGTAGAGGCCTGGGGACCTTTTCAGGGAGCATTTGTGGGCACCAATGCCTGAAGAGGGTCTCCAGACTTGAGTGCACAGCTGTATTTAACCACTGGGCCCATATAGAGGCACTTTCAGCTTCTGATGCTTTATTACTTATCTTTAACAGGGAGACAGAGAAGAAACACCAACATTGACCCACCTTAAATAGGTGCTGTGAGGATAAACCCATCTCAGACTATGAGGTGACCTAAGGTAGCTCTGGTACCCAAGGCAGTTAACTCTATCACATACGTTACAGTGGAAATTTTGCAAGCTCTTTCCTTCCTTGCACTATAGGGATGGAAAAAATAAATAACTTCACAGTTTCTGCCCTGAGAAGAAGAGTGATGGTGTTTTACTGTTTTGAGAAAGGTGAACTACTGAAGACTTTCAGCTTGCCAGAATTATAAATATCCTTTCACCCTACACTCCTGCTCTTCCCATGATGTATATACTGCATTTCAAGCTAGGTGCGACTTTGGCTTTTTGCTGGTTCTCATATTATTTCCCAATAGGGTTTAGTGTATGAATACCACGCTGAGCGGACTGTATATTTCCCTCTTTGTAAGACACAGGGAGATTTAGTAGCTGTCAAATGTAGAATGCCATCCTAATCTAGATACGTTATACTGTCAGCTGAATTCAGTCGTGATGTAATTCTGCTCTTCTAGTGAAGTTTAACCGGAGATGATATGGTCCCTATGAAGGTTTCATTATTTTCCATCTGGCCTCCAGATCACTCGTCTCTCTTCAATCAAAAGCTTTCAACACACTTCTCATGCACAGGGAACACAAATAATACCTTTTGACATAAATCAGACCAACTAGTCATTAGTTCAGGATTCCACTTCTTACCATGGCCACTTACTAAAAGTTTAATAAAATAAATAAGAAAATTCTTACTTATTACAGCCTAACATTTCCAGAGCAATGCCTTTCCTAACCTAGACCCTTATATATCTATGTCTCCAAAGACATCCGAGTTCCCCTTTCCATCCAAGAGGCACTGTCATCGTTTCTGACAGCATTGCTCATCTGTGTCCCCAGGTGTCTACACGCCTCACACTCTTCCTTAGGTGGGGTGGGAGGGCCACACGCAGATGCAAAACACTGCTCAAGTCTGATCCTGTCCCACAACTCAGCCCCCACCTGACGTTTCTTTGCCTAGTTCATCAGCATTATTATTTTCCAGGTTTTCCCCGTAAAACCGTATGCCCTTTTCCTGAATATCACATCAGATTGTGTCATCTAAAGGCCCCCTTCTGACCTAACATCTGTGAATCTCTTACACACAGCGAGTGTAAGATCCTTTTCTATGATTCCTTGATCGCAGTGCTGCATTTCCCTGCCAGCCCTGGGTGTATCTGGATAGAGCTGGTTTCAGTGCCGCTTCCCCTCAGAGAACACATGGTCACAGTGGGTTCTCTGCAGACCTAATCCAAAGGTCTGGATTAGGGACCTGGAAGGGAATGAAGCCATTCCCTTCATTTCAGTGGGTTTCTTTGCTTACAGTTATTTCTTCCTCCCACTCAAATCCATCTATTAAAACTTCTTCCTGCTAACTCAAAACCACCTCATGGATTTGCTCAGACCAAGATTTTCAGGTGTGTCCAGAGACTTTAAGCACCGTACTCAGAACAGCAAGTGTAAATATCCTTTTCCTCTCTCTTAATGAACTTGAAATTGGTACAATCTTTTTCTTTTGAATTTAGGCTCCCAGAGTAGACACCAGAGTCTGAATATATTTCTGGGTGGCTCAATTATTTTAGTATGCTGCTTGAATCACACAGAAATGGCCTGGTTTTCAGGAAATTATGAGAACCATGCTGGAAATTAAGATCCTTCTGGTGTTTTGCAACAGAACAACTGGAATTTCAGGTATCTGAAATCTCTAGACATGCCTGAAAATCACATTCTAAATAATTCTGCTTTTTTTAAAAAATTTAAGCTATGTTATTAATTATTCCATTTCTTCCAACCTTGCGATTCATGCATTGTCTTCTTCATCTTACTCCCAAGTCATTAATCAGAACACAGAGGGGTTTAGTACCCAGAAAAGAGCTTTTCCACTTGGATTGACTCTTACCTGCAAACGCTGCTGAAAGACACCAAAGATTTACCAGCAAAGCAGGCAGCTCCCTTCTTTGGGGAGGATGCTATGTGGGAAGAACTGTTCCTGTTTGGGCAGACAATAACTCCGGCTGAGCAAATGCACTCTCTGACAAATCTTCGGAAGTTATTGCACTTTTATAACTGTTCTATTTGTACTGCTTTATTATTGCATTTTATTATCTATCCTAATGCCTCTGGTTTCTACCTGCACTTCAAAAGAGATGGATGGTGAATATCACCTACGGTATAAAAAGGCGGTTTTCCCCCTATAGCCAATTTTCAGTTAATTTAATATACTTGTTTTTCTACGTAAGGCTGAGTGATATAATTCTTTTGAACAAGGAAGAAAGTTGCACAGCACGAATAAACACTATGCAGCTTCCCAAGGAGATAATAGTGCAGCTCTAACCTTTCTTTTTTTTCTATTATTTTCTTCCCATTTGATGTCTATTTTTATTCAGTAATTCTGCTTGAGAAATAAAATGAGAAAAGAACACTGCTATTCTTGGAAACCTCCCAATATGTTTCAGGAGCAGAAAGGCTTGGATGAGAGATAAGCAGCTTCTCCCTCAAAAGACAATTTTATGGCAACCGCCAACAAGATCTTCACAGTAGTGTTAGGAGTGTGATATCAGAGTGTCACTTACTTCATTTTGCGACCAACCTTTGGATCAGGATCACGTAAATAGACATAGATTCCAAAAAAATGCAATTTAAAAAAAAAACCCAAACAATCCTGTCAACCTTGGCCCAGGCACTCATCATCCTGGGCTTGGGCTGAGATGTGCTGAAGCGCAGTACGAGAGAGTGATTCATCGGAGGAAACTTAAAAACCTCCGACAACAAGGTGATTCATACCTTGAGTGCTAATGGTGTTTTGCAGTAACCTCAATTTACTGATTTTGCATTTCCATATCAAATTATTTACAAGCGTCTGCATGCGCTCACATGTTTATATATGTGCACTCAGGTGGAACTCAGCTGAAGTTAAATAACCCTATATTTAATGGGGTCTCTCTTTGAAGATGAGAAGCCCGATAGCATCTTTGCTATCTAAGATCCTTAATTAGGTGGGTACTAGGAATCACTCAAGGTAATAAAATATACATTACGGTGCATCTTCTCTGAGCTCTCTTAGATCGTGAAAAGCTAAGGACAAGGTCCTGGTAGCAAACTACTTGGGTGTAAACATGAATGATAGTTTTGATGAGAAATGCACCCAGTTCCCATTAAGGATAAAACCAAAAACTTCTAAAGGCACCTATACACTTCACACCCCTGGATTTCAGTGGCAGCTGCGCAGCTACGCATCTTTGAAGGATTGGCCGTTACTGTCTTTCAGAAAGGTTTTCAGTTCACACAGACTTCAGTCAAGGGTGAATTTCCATCGACCCCGTGGATGGGTTTTCAGTTCTCAGCAAGTTTATTTTCTTTCAGCAGAGGAGTAGATAAATAAATATTAACAAGGGGCTGTGATATTTTGTATTTTTCTGCTAAAGACAGTCACTTCTAAACTGTACCAAGAAATAATTAGAACGGTTGGCTTTGCGGTTCACTTGTTTTCTCCCTCTTTGTCCTTTTATGCAAAAATCTTTGCCGCAGAGGATGCAGCGTGTGCCAATGCAAATACAGGGCAAGCACCTGCTATTTAGCCTCTTGAACTGGAGCTTGTGAGAACTGATGCAACATTGGTCACAAAGCATGAAAGCAGTGAACTGTGCTCTGGAAATCAGGCATAATCAGGCAGATAATGTGGTAGAGTTTGTAGAGTGATGTTAGGCACTACAGGGTAACAGATCATCGCACTAAAGTTATGTTTGAAAGTGCATCACCACCTATAAGCCAGGATATATAGCCACAGTACCCCAAGAACACCTATTTAACGGGGAGGTGCAGTGGTTTATTTACCGCCTAAGACAAAGCTACAGAAGTATTCACTCATTCTGCAGCATTATCCTGTTTAAAAATTACTGGTTGCCTTAACAGTATAGCTGTCTTAGCTGAGCAGCATTTCACTTCTATATTTCAAGATATTTCACCCATCACAAAAGGGGAATCATTCATAGATCCTGCTGTCATCACCTGGGGCAATCTTAGGCGTTTGCCTTTGCTGTGTTGGAAGACTGTACTGCATGATATCACTGCATGAGTGGATGCTCTGTGCTCCTATATATTATTATGTGACCTTCCCAGCAGATTTCAGCATTTCCAACTCACTAACCTGTGTGGGTTTCTGATGCTCTACTAGTGGGCTAAGCAAATTTAGCTTAGAAAGTAACAGGCTAAATTTAATCTGGATTGCACCTGTTTACACAAGGGATGAATTTGTCCTGTTTTTCCCTCACTGGTCTTCACAGATCCTTTGGCCTTCACTGATCTTCACTTTCTTTTGTAGTCATCACCACTACAGTGTCTGATTGTCTATTTGTAAGTAAGTTTAGCACAAGAGTTCTACAGTTTGAAGAGCTGGCCGTGCACATCCATGTGCAACCCCAAAAGCCTACAAGCTCACAGAGGACCATGCCCTCCTCATGATACCCAGCATGATGTGACATCCTTAAAACCACACCACCATTATTCTCTCAAAGATCATCTTCCTTGCTGAGGTATGTATCTGCTCAGCCATGAGCAAGAGATGCTGAACCGTCTTTTCAAGAATAGTAGATGCTGCCGGTCACTGCAAGATCTTTGTAATTTGATTTGTCATGCATTTCAGAATGGCCACGTTGTCAAAGAAGGTTGGGGAGAAATGACAGTGTTAGAGAACCTCCACGTTCTTCTTCCCAAAGGGTGGTTTGCTGCTCTGCAGGACTGGCCACTTCAAGGGGTCAAATGAACTTTCATGGGCAGGACTGTGTAAATCTTTCCCTTGCAAACCAAGATTAATTTCCAGTACAAACCAGGGTGAGTGAGAACCACTGCTGCTAGGAGCTGTCCATAAGTTTTGCATCCACCAGGCAGGACCCAGCGGGTGAGGATCCACCTCATCCAACCTGTCAGACCTGAGTGACAGATTCCCTGAGGAAGGCCTGATCAAGCATGTTACACTATTGTCTCATCCTTAAGGAGAGGAGCAACAGTAGTAGTTACCGTAGTAAGATGCCAGGACTCTCTAATGTCAGGGGTGTAAAGAAGAATTGGATTAAAATAGAAAGGTACTACCTCTGGTTTGGGAGTGTCACAAGCCCAAATCAAAGGAAAGTGGAGAATTACACTCAATAAATATCTGCTTTTTCTTTTCTGATATTCTTCCTAAGGCATCTCTTGTTAATCCTTACTGAAGGCAAGATGTTGAGCTAGATGGACCATTGGTGACCATTGGTAAGATCCTCCTTGGCCTCTCTGGTGTCCTTGTATTACCAAACCGTGAACAGCTGAGACAAATTGGTTGGTTAACAGTTAGACTTGATGAACTTAAAGGTCTTTTCCAACCAAACCAATTCTACGAAATAATACTCCGAGTCATTTTGATCACGTTACACAAATTAACTGGCTTGCATAGATAAGAATCAAAAGAGGACACACATCTAACTGTGAAAATTTTCAGAAACACCCAAGCGTCTTTCGAGTTGGACTGGCCAGAAAGCAAGGAGTCATCTCACGTAAAAAATGCAGGGTCAGGAATGACTGATCCTTCCACATGGGAATGAAGTAGGAATGTTTCCAGTTAAAGAAATCTCGTTTGAGTTCTGTGAGAAGCCCCGTGGCTGGGTGATAGTCCCAGGCTAGGACAGAGGAGAGGCTTGTGGACAGGACAGAAAAGAGCATTAATTCGCTAGCTGCAAATAAGCCAGGCAGGAAGGTGCCTACAGACACCTGCCGTGAGCACATCCTAACATCATGCTTTCAGCTACTTTGGTGTGACCGCTTTTTCTCTATGCCTCTGCCTAGAACTTGCATCCTGCATCAAAGATGTCTTCCTGACACAGTTCTATGAAATGCTTCAATGAAAATCTCACCCAACATCTCCAGACCCTCACAGGCAAGAGCAACAGTCGCCAAACTCAAAGCCAAGATCACCCTTGAACACAGAGCTCTGGAGATCGCAGCTCTGGTATGCTACTGGTAATAAGAACAGGCTACTCTGTGCAACAGGAAGGCAGAGCTCTGGGGTGATTTGCTGTACCAAACTGTAGCTACACTGAGCAGAAAATGAAACAGAATTTGCATAGCTCTCCATTTCACAGAAAGCTAGCGACAGGGGAGTGGCGACTGATCTTGGTAACTGTTCACCTTCTGACATCAGAAACCTCCGATGCAGCATACAGGACTGCCGTCGCGAAATCCCTGATCAAGAACATGAAGCTCCTTCCCCTCTTCACAGCTGCGTCCTTCTTCACGCCCCCAGGTCCCTCTTCCTTTGTACTACAAATGATGAATTTTTTTTTCCAGATCACATGAGCCAGGATGAAGGGGGAAAATCCTGCCAGGAACAGAGATGGGCTGCAATTTGAACTTGATCAAGGGGAGATACAGAGCAGTACCCTGAGAGCTATATAAGAACGTGCTCGGCACAAGAGCAAACGCTTTTTCAGGCGAAGGACTCTCATGAATCAGCCATGCATGTGAATGAAGACACCGTTTCAAGGAGGCTTGGAGCCACTAACAAAACATGTTTATATTTCATCATCGCTACCCTTGTTGCGTTGCTCATCTTCACGCTAGCCACCGTCATGGTCTTAGTTGTTCAGAGGACGGTAAGCAAGAAATTTCTTACTTTATTCATTGGCTTTTTCTTTCCTTTTTTTTTTTTAACCTACTGCTTTCCAAAAATTATCCTGTGGCCAGAAAAATCAGTTGCTGCCTCCTGTTATAAATGCACATGAATGAATTAGAGAATAGAAAGATGAAGCAAAGAGGGAGAGAAAAGAACTTTCAGAAAAAGAAAACAAGCATTAATTTCTAGCATGCAATTTCTACTCTGTAAATGGAAATGGAAAGCTCATAATCCAGGACCCAGGCAGCCCTCTGTCCTGCCTTTTTAGGAGGAGAGAAGATAGATTAGTGGCTCAGTGTCTGCTGCCTAATTTTATATGTGTCTCCTGTTGCTTCTTCAGAGACCAACCACTGTCTGAGATGGTCTGGTAGTGTCTACGTGTGTTCCTCTGACATACTGCTACGTTTAGTGACGGACATAACACAAGACATCTCTATGTGGGACACTGTGTGGTGCTGTCTGCTGGGATGCACCATGATGCAGTGAAGCAGAGCTCTCCTGACCTACCCAGAGCACCAGATGGGGGCAAAGTATCTCGCTGCCCCTCTTTTTTTTGTCAGTCCTGTTCTTGGGTATGATTTTTAGTGCAAAAGTAGAGTTACAGCAAGGATAACCGAAGGGTATAAGTGAGACATGGTCTGACAAAAACACCTGTTCCCCCTGCCTACAGATATTTTTTTCTTCTTCTAATAAAGAGGACTGCTCTCAAGTGAATCTGGGGTTGAATGGGGAATCAGTGAGACAGTTACAGCCAGAGCAGAGGTACAGAGCGTTGTGAATATAAAAGTGCATTTCTGATCTTACCAGGAACGTTGCCATAAACTTTACTGTGGTAAAATGAGAGGTTAGAAGTTTTATAGGCTTTGAAATCTTACTGCAAAGATCTAAGTGCTGAAGTACCTCCACTACTATTCATAGAATGAAAACACAAGCGCAGGGCTGCTGGAGGAAGTTGGCCACGCAAAACAAAATACGATCTTTCAGCTCAATATTTTCTCCTACTGAATATACCCTGTGCAATTTGTGTGTCTGTGTATGCACATTATCCAGAAATTAAACCATGAAGGCTTGACTGATACTACTTTAAGTTGTACCAGAGAGGAGCAATTTACCTGAAATCAGCATTCTTCCAAAAGAGAAGGAGTTTGGGCACAGTTAGAATGAGACACAGGGGTTTTCAGATGATAAATAGTGGGACATTAAGGGAGATCTTTAAAATAACAGCCTGGGTAATTACAGAGTTGCCACAGCTTTCCTATATAATGAGGCTTTCATTTGTACTTATTATGAAAGTAAGCATTAAATTACCTCTCCATCAGGATAAATGCAGTTACACTAGTTGCCAGAGGAACAGTATTACTGAAAGAGTCAAAGTTTTCATTTAAAAGAGTAATGACATTATTGCAGCTGCTTTGGAAACAAGCTTGGCTGAAGGAGAAAGTAGGAAGCAGAGGTGTGTGAGAAACACAAATAAAATCAAGCAGCAATTTTACACTGCGAGAGGAATTTGGCAGTAAAAGCATAACTTCTGTTCTGGCTCTCAGGGAACCGAAAGACCGTCAGTTCAGAAGCAGTATAGTCATTCTCCATCCATGAGTGTCCAGACCAGGGAACAAGTGTTGATTCTGTGTGACACATTCCTCAAGAAACTCCAGGCCTTGCTCAAAAAACACTTTAGCTCATGGTCACACTGTCAGCATAGGGGTAGGCACAAACTCCTTTGGTAAATCCAGTTGTGGCTGCGCTGAGCAACTTGTAGTATGAATCCAGCAGCTCCAGGACAATGGGTCTGGGGGGTTCTTGTACCTGGAGCCCTATGGCTATCGAGTCCTGTTGCTGTAGGGAGTAGAGCATCATCTGTTGGCTTAATTATTTTCTTTGTAACTTCTCAAGAGAGGACCAACATTTTGTGTGATCAGTCTTTTGGGATGATCTGTTTTTCTCTCCAGATGTTATCAGCTGGATTGAGTGATCCTTGACCACAGGGGCAATGGTGGCAACTTCATGCCCTCCCTATGCTGAGCTGAGATAGAAACTTTTATTTTCCTCTGCCCAAAGGGGTGTTAGAGGGTCTCAGGGACAATGCAGGCCTTGTGACCCATGCCTCGGGTACCACTGCATTAAGAGGTGGCTTCTGGTGGCAAGCAGATCACACAGTCCCCTAGCCCCATTGCAGGCACATGGAAGTTGGCTGCTTGTCTTCCTTTTGATGAATTTACACTTGCCTAGTTAACGGCAGATGTATTGGGAAGGGAAAATCAAACTGTAAAAACAAGGCATTTGCATCACCCCAAAACTAGGTGCTCTGAGTAAGGGGAAGTTTAACATGAAAGACCAAAACAAAAAAGCAACTATGATTCCAAAGCTGTTTCTCTGAATCTAACAGCACTTCTAATACACGTTATACACACATCCCTCCTGGCATTTTCCAGCACCCCAAGAAATTTCCTTTACGCCTTGTTCTCAAGAAGGGCAGCACAGCACATTAGCGTCAGACCTGGGAAGGGTCATTTTTTCAAACTAACCCACATTTTTTGGAACTAATTACGTGTTGTGCCGAAGTCAGTTCAGTTCTTCAGCTTTCACCTGCAGAAGACCTTGGCTTCAGGCCATCCACTTGCCTAGATCCTTCACAAGTGACTGTTTTTTCTCTGGAATAAGAATAGTTGCTCTATGGTGGTCCATATAAGAGTGCTAAAACCTCCACCCTGCTGCTTGCTGCATTTCACTGCTGCTGGATGTAAGTATATATACACATCTATGTAGATATTTACGTATATAGAGAGATACATGTAAAATCAGTGAAAGAGTATGAGACAGAAAGGACTAGAGAAACGTCATTTTAAGACACACAGACCCCAGCAAATCTTATGCAGAACTGCGTGATATGCAGTATCAGAGGCCTAGGCCACCTACCTCTATAAACAAATTCTGTGTGAATGTCCAAAGTCCATGATCTGGGACAGTCCGTCACCACTCTGGATTTTATAGACTTCAGATTTTTTTTACCTCCAAACTGCGTGGGCAAATCTTTTCAGCACCGTTAAGGCACCAGTGTGGCTAATGCTAAAAGTCGGTGCAGTTATTTATATTTGCTGATCTAGTGTTCGAGGCTGCTGGAGCCAAAAATGTACAACCCCTTTAAGCAGTGGGCCTGCCGCAACCATTCCTGCACTATCTGTTTGGCGATTTATGTCTGCTTAAAAATAATCTCACCCAGGGCTGCCACAACCGGTGCCTCTGGGCTCCCTCTGGCGGACAGCCCTGGAAAAAAGTAAAAGAAAAAACAAACAAAACACTGAAAATTGCCCCTGAAAGCAGATTTCCCACTCGCTGAATACCACAAGAAAACCACTGAGGCATTTTTAGAAGAAACCTGTGCTGCTCCAACTCTTGCCATCGGTATTCTGCACAGTAACAGTCACCTGCTGCCTAGAGGTGTCACTTTGATTGGTTTCGTCAGTACTGTAAAAACTGAATTTCACATGGGGCTCTGTTTCCTGCAATGCTCGTTATCAGATCAGCTGTGGGGCCAGCGCTCCACTTTCTGGGGTTTTCACATCTAGTTTCTGGCTTTGCCTCTTGGCAACTCAGGGCCACCTACCTAAAGTGCCACTGCCTGCCTTCCCCCTCGGCCAGAGACAGATAATGGTGGCTTGAGGCTGAGGAGAAACACGGGAGAGCCTTGAGGCTTTATTTCTTGGAGGACAACAGTCCAAAAAGCTTGTCTGCACAGAGCTGTGTGGATGTGCTCTTGGAAGAGCCCTGGACCTAGTTAAGGTGACCCCAGGCCAGTTTCTGGGGGACTGTGGTTTCAGGGTGTGTTTTCTTGGACCTTTCTAGAGGTGAATACACACTTCAGAGACCGCTGGTCAAGTGAATATTCACAGTTCTGACACAGGAGATTAGAGTGACCCTCTAGCAGCATCAGTCTGTCTCAGCTTGGAAAAATTTCTTGTTAAATGATTAAGGGAAAGAAGAAAGAAATATCTTTCACTGGCACTTGATTATCATTTTCTCTAATGAAGCAAACTCAAATTATTCTGCTTGCTGAGTAAAAACTGAGATCCTTCATCATCAGCACCCAGATCACTCCAGACAGGGTGAAACTCATTGCCATGAATTCTTCCTGAGCTGGCACCGTAGAATTTAATCTCTTTGGGCTCCTACTGTGTGCCTCTTTGCATTCCAAATTACAGCATTACATGCAATATTTTTGCTGTTAGAAAAAACAAAGAAGTAATGCCAGTAATATTTCAAAGCAAGCTCTAAAGTTTCATTTGAATATCTACTCAATTGTCACTAAAATAAATTGCATTAGTATTTGCTGTTTTCACCCACTGGGAGATTTCCTAGGTGAGCACACAATACATTAGTGCATTTTAATTTTGTTCCTGTTGCCCTGACTACAAAGCAAGCTGTGAGCCTTCAGCCTTGTCCTGCACGCTGTCTCTGAGGGAGGGCTGCAAGGTGAACACCTCACTGATGATAATGTCTCAATCACTTTACCAAACACTACTCTACAGGCAGCAGTGGATCTGCGGCCTGATTTCATTTCACATAATCTAGTTGGGGACAGAGCATCCCCTTTCTCTCATGCAAAAAACCCTTTAATTCTCCACAGAGGGCAGAAATGCTCATACACTGCATTGAAAAGTAATGCTTCCCTGCGCCCTGAGTGCATGCGAGAGGTACAGTGCAGGGGTCCAAGACAGGAGCTGAGAGGCTCTGGCAGACGGTCCTTGGGAGTGTTTTCAGCCGAGACTGTTCTCAGTCCCACATTTGATGACACATATGAGAGCTGCATGAGAGTTTGCAAGGGAGGATGTAACCTAGGGGACCAAAAAGCTTGGAAGTGCCTGGTCTTTCAAGTTACAGCTCTAGGTTCCCGTTCTTCTCCTAACCCAGCAGCCTTCCTGTACAGCTTAGGAAGATCACCTGGAGAAATACTGTCTCAACAGATAACTTCTCCCCTGTCCTTACACAGGTGTGGGGAAAGCAAATGAACAAATCATATATTACAGACACCCAAATTATGAAGCACCTATGCCATCTCTCTGCATAACACAACACACTGGCATTAGACCAAAGGATAACATTGCTTTGCCAGGAGCAGATGCAGCTCTACCCTTCAGCTGTGGTTGAAAACACAGTCACATTAGGCCAAAGTCTAATTAAAAGTATTCTTAAACATTTAAGGCTAAAACATTAGGTACCACAAACAGACACAACATGACTTCTCTCATGTCCAACCGTCTTCATTCGCCCCACACCACACGTTATCTTATTTACACACAGAAATAAGGTGCTTATGTTTTAAGACCACTATGGATGAAGTTGCCTCCTACTACATTCATGGTGTGCCTCCTTTCTCACAGGATGTTAGATGTTCTGCTAAAGCTGGTAACAGCTTCCCAACTTTCTTCCTCTTGGTCATCCTGGTCAGTCACTGGAACAGGGTCCCCAGGGAAGCGGTCACAGCACCAAGCGTGTCAGAGTTCAAGGAATGCCTGGATGATGCTCTTAGTCATATGGTTTAGTTTTAGGTAGTCCTGTGAGGAGCAGGGAGTTGGACTCGATGATCCTTATGGGTCCCTTCCACTCCAGATATTCTATGATTCTATAGTAAATTGTGCCTGGCCTGGTTAGCCTGCATGGTTAGCCCAGGTAATTGGTATCCAGATAAGAGGCTCTCAAGCGTGTCCAGTCCCACTCTGTCTTACTCTGTCTAAGCTTTGCAAGCCACAGAGTGAGGTTTTCAGGGCTTGTGCTTCCAAATCAGTCCCAAAAAACACCACACACATTTCTTACTGCACTTAGAGAATTGCTGGCTGTGTCAGAAATGTGGATTTTTCTACACTAGAAAAAAAAAGGCTGTGACAAGGGTTGTGACTGATATTTGGATGAGTGCGGAGAGCTTGCCAGAGCTGTTTGCTCCACAGCAATCCCTCACTGACCTGTGAGGCTCTATAGCAGCCATATGCTCTGCAGTGCCTGGTGCTGGCTCCCTGCACATCAGGCTCTGTATTGCCTTCATGGCATGCAATCGAAAGTTTTAAGAGCCACTTTTAAAGCAGGGTTCTACTTGAACATGGATATGCCCTGCTCCTGGAATAATCATCCCTTCTCTTGCTTCTCTTTCAGGCAGCAGATCCTGCCACGGAGGGTATCGCAAAACCTATCAAGACAGGTAAGACACCTAAACAATACACACAATTTGTCTCATTTGTAATGCAAATATTGCCCAGGATCACAAATAAGCCAATTATGCACACCTTAACATTTCACATAAAGTCTCTTCTTGGTGAAAAGCCAAGGTAGTGAGGAAAAAAAAAAAAAAAGAAGAAGAAAAAAGCTTTCAAATTACTCGGTACCTCCGGAAACCACTGCATGGCTGAGGAAATAACAAGTATGCCTGAATCTGCCCTGAGGTGTCTTTGCAAGAGAGCCTTTTTTGCCAGACGATGTGAACTTCAGTCTGACTATTAGGTCTAATTTTAAGGTCTGGCTCTTGCACATGTGGGTGTAACATCCCCGTCTTCACAAGGCCTGGGTGCAAATGCGTTGGTATGTATTTCAAAACAACTGAAACTCTTCCTGTGCTCCTCTGGCCTGGAGCAGTCATGTGTTTCCCTCTGGTTTGTGGGGAAAAGGGAGGAAGTAAGGGGTCAGTCTAGAAGGGACTAGTGGAGAACAGCAGCAAGAGGCACAGAGCAAGGAATTAAAATGGGCAGAGTATGAGCACAGGGAGCCCAAAATAGGAAAAACTGTCCAACTAGACCAGCAGAGACAGTGTACCAAGATTCTGCTTTTCCTTAGTGTAAATCAGGAGGAGGACTATTTATTTCATTGACATTGCCTCCCTGGTTACACGGCCCTTAGGACCAAGTATTCTGACTTCTTGCAAATACAAGTTCATACTCAGTCCCGGGGGATAGGAGATACCATTGCCTCCCACTCTACAGATGGGAAAAATGAAGCACAGTGTTCATCTAGAAGTGATGGCAGAATGGGAAATCGAAGTTCAAGGTCCAGAGAGTCTTAATCATGTAACCATGTTCTCTGCAGCTGCGTTTTTGCACACAGGTGACATAAGGCATCATTTAGGCAATGCATACTCTATCTTGGATAATTTTTGAATCCGGGACTCTTCCGTGTTGAGCTTGTTTCATAGCCCACAGGTCTCAAAGTACTCCCTGCATGTCACTGTGTCCTGGACGGTATGGCCCCAGAGCAGAACCTCTGCCCCTGTAAACCAGTGTAATCTCAGAGAAGTCACCAGAACTGTGCTGGTTTTCATGGCTGAGTTTTACCTCCACTTAGGAAGAGATAGTGAAAGCTGTCGGTGTGGAGTCTAGTGATTGACAGAGCAGGAGCCACAGAGACTCTATCTGTAGGTCAGTATTATTTCAAAGCAATGCACGAGCAACACTGGCATTCCCAGGGCAGGGAGAAGAGGTCTCACTAATCCAAAAGTGCATTGCAATATATATATATATATACACATATATTTATTTTAAATTTCATATCAGGCAGCCTGTGCCAATTGCTTTTTCTCCTCATCAATAACTGGCAGGTGCCAGGCAGGAGGAATGCACTCTCTCCAGGAATGTACAAGATGCCATTTCATTAGCCAGAAACCTTTCTGTCTTTGGGTCAATATCAATTAGAGGCACCCTCTTGCTCTGAATGCTGCTGCTGAGATTATGCCATTAGTGAAAGACAAAGGAGGGAATGACAGAGAAACGCCACAAGGCAGGAAGAGTTGCTGGAAGCTGTTTGCAGTGGGTGTAAGTGCTCTATCAGCCTACCCCTCACTGCCTATCTGTTTCTACTGTACGTCTCTGGCAGTGTAATGGAGCATTAAAGTGTAAGTGAATTACAATGGCCTTTTATTTCTCTCTTAAAATGCATAAAGCAGGGCTAATTGATTAATATACCCCAGTGGGTAATTTACTGAGGCCCCTTCAGCAGGGAGCTCTGTCATACGCTGCCAGGTATCACTTGCTGACTTCTAAGCGGGGAGTTGCAGCAACTGCTGCAAGGTCCCATCCAGAAGCTGCAAAGAGGCAAGAAACAGAAACGCAAGAAACATTTCTGGATGGGGACTGCGGTGAGGCTGAAGTTGCTGTGGATTTAGATTTCGATCTGTGTCTGCCTCTCAGGCAGCCCAGATGTGGATAGTGTAATTCGGATGCATTTTGTACCCACTTTGTTCACAACAGGGCTTCGAAGCCCTGTGTTGTAGAAGTGATCAAGCACGAAAAAAATGAGCATTGCCAGCTTGCCAGGTTGGTGCTCAGCCTTGCTCCAGCCCCATGTCAGTACCACCGGGGAGATACTAATGGGGGATGCAGGATTGTGCTAGTGGGAACAGCTGGGGTTCACTCAGGCAGAGACTATTGTAATGCAAATGGACAGTGGTCCAGACACGGCTACATCTCTGAATTAATTTTGTAATAAAGCAGGAAAAAATCGATGATTTAATTTAGATTTCCAATGAGATTATGTTCTATTATTAGCTAAACACCAGTGGGCACTAAAGCAGATTTATAGACAGTTTACGTTCCTGACTCAGCTCTCAGTCCCCAATGGATGGGTTTGCAGGAATCCACAAGCAATAGCTGAGAGTGATGCAATGTCAGCTGATTAAATGTTTGTGTGAAAAACTATATCAATCTCCTCAAAACCTCTGTGCCGCTGTCAGTGGAGTAGCTGAGCAACAGGGGGGGAAGAATTCAATTAATCATGAACTAAATGTTTGTGAAATGCTCTTTCTGTGGAAATAATTCTCCGTGGAAACTCATCCACATTTCATAAGTATCAAACCATACATTAATAAGGCCCAGAGAGGTATTATTGTTAGGTTCATTTTTTAGAGGGAGTACTAAGTCACAGTGAAATTTATGACCTGCCAACATCTAGAGAGGTTCAGCCCTCGTCATCTCCTTGTTCTCTCTGAGCCTCGTTTCCCCATAAATGTTGTAATCCTGGACCAATGGCTTTTTTTGTTATTTTGAGCTGCAAAGACATAATACCAAAATCTCTTCTCATTTATAAAAGGAAAAACCTGCAGATACATATGCACGCACACACTATTTATAGATATTTTTGTCTGGCAGTAAGATCCATTAGCAGTTGACAGACCAGGAAAGGAAATCCAGCACCCCTTTCACAGTTTCAATGGGAAATAGGTTCCCAAATAAAAATCTGGCTCCGAGAAATTCAGATAATACAGGTGACATTCGCATCCTTGCTACCCTGGAGTAAATCAGGCTGAAGCCAGTGAAGCAAACAAGCCTTTCCAGATTTGCAGCAATATCTCTGAGTACAGTTTGGCCTTTTGCAACTGAATCTTGTCTCTTCCAGTCTGGAATTGTACCAGTGCAACACTAATGAAATTGCTGGGTTGTTAGTCACAAATCCCATGATGGTGCATTCTTCAGAGGTGGATATTTCATGTTTAGACCATGTAGTTTTTTGCCTTCTCAGCTTCAGTACATGTATGTGTTTGTGTGCATAAATGTGAAACCATATAAGGTTCTGTCTGGTCTTGGGGAGGTCAGGGCAGATGAGCTGTGTTTCTCAGTTCAAACTATTTTGGCAAAAATGCTAGAAAGAGTGCACAGGCATCCTCCTAGGCAAGCATCCGGAGGAAACTGCAGAGAGACCGATTCCAGTCAGTCATAACGGGAGCTGGTTTCTTCTTTAATTAATCATGAGATGATCAATATTGCTACAAAATGCTGAATGTTACATCTTCCGTCTCTCCAATACTTAAAACGCAAGTTATAGATGAATATATAAAGAGATACATATATAGATGAATAGCTCATGAAGTTATGTGGCCTATGTTATACTGATGAGCACACTGGAGACTTGGATAGTCTTGGCCTTAAACTGTACAAGTTTGCCAGTAGTCAGGTGTGCAGTGATAAGTTCATAAGAAGTTTTTCCTACATTTGGAGGAAAGAAAGTGATACTTCTAAAGTTTATGTTTTTGGAAAGAGGTAACATGGGTAGCTGAGTTCAGTTCCCTTTCAATGCTCAGGACTAGAGTGACAGTCTGTGGGTTTTCAAGGACCAAAGGCACTCGGGTGCATGTGTGACAGGCACAGCCACGTGGAGCCCAGGAGAGGACATCACCCAGCTGGCGCTTGTCCCAGCATCACTCTAGTGGGGACAGTCCATCAGCACCAGCCGGCAGCTGTTTGCAGGACACTTAATGAGATGGAGATATCTATGGGGACTTCAGATAGTGGATACTGAGAAATAAAATTAGGCAAGTTCTGCTAACTCTAGCATGCTGGTAGAGATGTATGAAACCACCTTGCCTAATTTTATAAGCACTTAAATTAGTGGTGGGTACAGAGGAATTGAAAGCTGTTTCTTGCCTGCCCGTACTTCTTTACCTCATAAGGTTAAGTTCAAGTTTTTGACCAGCTCTTGTGCCTGTCCACACTCAGCCTCCAGCTAGTTGTAATGCCACACACAGTGCAGAGGAATATCACTGTAAGAGGCGACTGGTACTAGGACAAACCTCAAAAACTCCATTTGAGGGGCTTTCCATGTCTGGGTAGCAACACTTTGCAGACTGACATGCCACTTTCACCTTTTGGTTTCAGGGCCCTTAGTCCATGCTCCTGTTATACCCATCTCAGAGGTGGGGAAACTGAGGTAGCCAGCAGCGAGGAGAGTTCCCAGGCAGAGTTACATCTCCTTGGACCTGGCTGGCAGCAGCCCATCTATCCACATGTCCCACAGCCCTTGGGTTTCTCCTGGCAGGACACAGACTCTTTAGGTCCTGCTGTGTTTTGAATAGACTCCTTCCATTTTGCACTGCAGGTGGAAATCAGGGGAATGTCAGTGAGGCCACAGCTCCTCTGAGTCCCATCTCACAGTCCTGCGACGCATCCCCTTTGGCTTAGCGGGGAAAAGCTGCTCATGGAAATAGTCTGGTCCTTTTCCTCAGGGATGTGCCATCTGGGTGCTCATGTTATGGTACAAGGGGTCAGGAAGACAAAAGTGAATTATCTCCTGATAGCTTCTCTAGGACAAACTAGCCTAAATGGTTTCCTAAGTCCTCTTTTTTTATCAGCAGGCTTCCTTCAAGCAGCCTGATCTACAGCTTCTGTGCATCACAGTGGCCAATGAAACCAGTGTGGTCTCCTTGGTACTTAGTCCCAAACGTGGCTTTGCTTTTCCTCCTTCTCACAGTATTTTTAAGCTCATATAATCTTATTGACTTCAGTGACATTACTTCTGATTTACACTCTTACTAGTGCACAGCCAATCAAGCGACATGACTGAACATATCTATTGATCAGTCCTGAAATTCTAGTAATTTCAGTGTCTCCTGGCTTGCGCTGAAATGTTTCAGATAAAATAATTAACCTGAGAGATAAAACTAGAAAACAGTTATAAGCTGCCTCAGCAGTGCAAGAAACGGAAATGTCTCTATAAAACATTTTTTTTTCCATTAATTGCCTTCTCAGAAATGCAGCTGATGTCACCAAACAAACGTCTTAAACACACACACACATAAAACTTGCTGGCACCAATAAATGTAAGTACAGCTTTGGAAATGCAAAGTGAGCTGGTTCAGTGAGGGGTAGATCTTGAAAGATGCCATGAATATCCTGAGACAGCTCGTGCCTGATGGGGCTCCTGGCAGCACCAGGCTGTGTGTAGGCACAGCACTTTACTTGCTTAGCAGATGTTGCAGGGCTGAAGCTTCCAAAGCCTGTGTGAGCAGCAGGGGATTTTCTGCTTTATAGGGTAAACTCCCTAAAAGCCACCGAGTTTCTGTGAGAATACTGTCCCTTCTCGCAGGACACTTGTAAAGCGAGTGGGCTCAGGGCGCTGACTATGCGTTACCAGAGGCTGTTTCTGCCACCGTAACAGCTTTAGTTTGCAATAAGGGCCAGAAGGGTTTTCTCCTATCCTATGCCATATCTCCACATCTCTGTAGTGTCTGTGCACTCACTAAAACACTATATTGACATGACTAACATCAGGAAAGGAGGCTTTGGTTTTTCTTTGGGGATTTCCAGCACAGCCAAGGCACTTTGATGCTCGACTTACTCATTGTTGGAGCACAGTGAGCACCTGCTTCCCTCAAAAGGGTTTCAACTACTGAAATCAGAGAAAGATTGCAATTCTTTCAAGGTATCCACAGCCTCCTTCTGCAACAGCGAGTGCAAAGGGTGCAATGTTACAAATCACCAAGCAGGGGGAACCTGTGTGTGGGAACTTCTTTTCCCTGATTTAATCCATCCTCCTGACCAAGTACCTCTTAGTAATCAGCCATGCAGATACCACAAGTGTCTGGAGATCTGAATCTCTTTTTTGTACCCTTAGTTTCAGGAATCCTACGAGACTAAGATCCTTGTCTCACTTTGCATTTAGTAGACTCCTTCTTGTTCATGTAAGGACCACGTCAGATCATGTCACCTGATGTCATAGAGTACCATCAAGATTCAGCAGAACTTAGTTTTGTGTGTTAACCAGTCCTTCAGAGACCCTTGTAGGGCAGGTGACTCTTATGCCAATTTTATAAACTGAGTCACAGGAAAACTTAGGTGATTTGTGTACCCTGGAAGAGGGGAGTATAATTCCATAAGGCTTTACTGAAACTCCTTCATACTTTATTCCCGGTATTCAGCTATAGACTAAAACACAGGAAATGCCCAATCTCCCGTCTGAGCTCCTATGCACATCCCTTCCACAGCCACAGCAGGGCCAGGAGATGTAAAGAAAGAGAGCCAGTGCAGTGAGAAATAGCCATCTACCTGTCTGGTTACAGCCACTGGGATATACGCTATTTTCCTGAACCTGTATCTTGTCTGTGCATCCATATGCCCGTGGGCTGCACAGGGTAGTACAAACTCTGCTCTATACAGTCACAAAATAAAGCAGGAATAATCAGTGTCATTCCCTGAATGCCCAGTAAAGTGAGAGGAGGGAAAGCTCACACAGAGCAGGTGGGAAGGTGAAATGTAGATGGAAAGGAGGTGAAATGCAAGGAGGGGTGCAGGGGCCGGGATGCAGGATCTGGGACACGGGGATGTAGTGTCAGGTTGCAGGACCTGGGAGACGGGGATGCGGGGCCGGGATGCAGGGCCCGGGATGCTGTCCCGGACGCCGCCCCGGGCGCGGTGCCGGGACGCAGGGCCCGGGATGCGGTGCCCGGGATGTGCTGCTGGGATGCTGTCCCGGACTCCGGCCCGGGCGCGGTGCCGCGGCAGCCCGCGGTGCGGGGGAGCCGCCCGCAGTGCCGGGCGCGGCCGCGGGAGGGAGCCGTCCCCTCGGCGGGGCAGCCCCGGCGCCTCTCCGCCCCGGCGCTGCGGGCTTGGGGACATTCCCGTGCCATTCCCGTCGCGCCGCGGTGCTGGGCTGTGCGTGCCCTTCCCTGCCGCGGTGGCTGTGCGGGAGCTGCCCTGTCCCGGCTGCTCCAGCCGGCAGCTGTCGGGTCTGACCCCCGCAAAAACCTCACCTAAAGTCCTGGCGACATCCACACTTTAACGTTTCAAAAGCACCCAAAGACCCATTTTCAGAAGTATGTTCCAGTTAAATGTTTAAAAGCCTTTCTCTGTAATTGCCCTTTAGAAATAATTTGGTTAAATTACATTTACCAGCACTTAATTTCTGTTTGTAAGAAGGAGAATAAGAAATACAATGTTTTGGACTGATAGCTGCAATCTACCCTAGCTTCAGACTGTTACAAGTTCATTAGTCTAATTACGCTGGTATGAATGCCATGTGCAGACCAGATATGATCAGCCAAGGAGTAAGATTCATCTCTCCTACATGCTGTTCTAGCTGCTGCTGCTTGTCGCTTTGGAGCTGCTGCGGAGTTTGTTCATAGCGTAGTTATAACAAATAAATGAGGTGCCAAATGCTGACAGCATTTTACAGTACCAAAATATCAGGAGTGGTCACTTAATCTGTTGTTTCCTTCAGGGAACACCTCCGAAGACTATTTAAGAATCCTACAGAATGTCCCGACCAAGAGAGCCGCTGCGTACATGAGAGGTCAGTGGGGGAGCCCAGTGGAGGGCAAGAGGTGGCAAAGAGAGATTGCAGAGCTGGCTGGAGAGTGGGCTGTTCATGGTTATTCAAACTGGGTTTAGTGGCAAATAGCTTTTTGACCAAATGGGCATTTTATAGGAAAAAAAATCCTTAGCTTTCCTGAAATGTGGGTATGTTTGGTGAACCCCCTATCTGATCATACAAACTTCTTTTTTTGAACTTGTTAAGAAAAAATAAATAAAGAGATACCTTCTGCACACAAACATACACCTCCATTATTTCCCTTTAAATATTGCAGAAGGCCATTTTCACTGCATCTGCCTGCCTTGGGTTTCCCAAGGGCTGTGTAAGTCCTTGGAACTTTTTAACACCTCACTTCCATGTGTGAACTCCCCGCCATCTGGCCAGGGCCTTTTCTTGGAGCTTCCTGCAGGAAAACCACCAAACAGGTATCTCCATGTACCAGGAAATACACTGCTGCAAGTCACATACAGCTGAATTCAGGTCGCTAGAGCTCAGCGGCTCATTTTAAAATTTGTTTGCTTTCCTTTCTAGTGTCCAATCCAGTAAACAGTTCAAAACTGAGCTTGGTCGAGAAGGGTATTTGTGAAGACATCCAGTGCAAGAGTGAGGAGCTGGTGATACGGACACAAGGCGTCTACTTGATCTATTGCCACTTGAACTTTCACTTCCCCAACTGTTCAAAGAGCCCCACTGACCTCAAGATAGAGTTCCTTGTGAATGACAAAGTCAACAGGCAAACATTAACCACATGGTGCGCATCAGAAACATGCCAAGAAAAGTCTTTCAAGACCCTGTTCCAGCTCCATTTGACATACCTGAATGTGAAGGACCGAGTATCAGTAACACTTAATCATCCTAAATTCTTGAATGAAATTTCTCTTCCCAATGAAAACGTTCTTGGGGTCTTGAGGTACAGCGATGAAATGTGAGCAGCTCTCTGACTTCTCACTGCTGCCCAGACTTATCTTTCTCTGAACAACAGTAGCCTGCTTTTACTAGGCAACACCTTGTTTTAAATTTCTGTCTTACCTCATCGCTAGGGTAAACAAGGAACTTTGTGAGTGTCCCAGAACAAAATCTAACAACACTGCAAGACCCACACCTGACAGATTCCTCTGCTTTGGCTCAGGGTTTGTTGTTGGACTCTCCAGCGTATAACCCACAGATCTGCCAACAGTTCTTCAAAACAATACAATCCTCAAAAGGAAACACAGATTAAAAAGTAATCAGATTATGGGAAGAATACGCAATATTGAGACTTTTTGGCTAACAGACTGCTGGCAAGGTGCCTGTGCTCAGGAGATGGGGAAATCTTTTTAACTGAATTTTATGGAGTAATATTTTGACATGATCTTTCCAAAAAAACTAACAGTCAAAGCTTGTAACTAAGACTTTCTTTACAACTGGAGCATGCAACCACAACTGGAGTAGGTTTATGGACAGATCGTACAAAAGCAAAGATGATGAAATTATTGACTCTCAGGCTGGTGCCTAAAGCTCTGGGACAGGATGTAGGAGATTTGGGACTTACAGGATATTTCTGTGCTGCATTCTTTCTATGGACTTTATGCAATTTACTTCCAAGTGTCTTCCCTTTCCCTATTTATCCATCTTTTCTATTTAAATATTAAGCTCTTTGGGGCAGAGACTTAGTATATGCACAGTGCTCAGCCTCTGTTCTCACCTGGGTTTTCTAGACCTTTTCATAACAAACATTAAAATAGTAATCTACTTGTGCCATGTAACAAAGTTCATTACAATACATTTTTGTTGAATCCAGTCCTGCCTATTTGACAGTACCCTGAGTGACACCAGACCACGCTGGTGTATAAATACACCTCTGACACCTGCACTTTCTGAAAAATCCACGATTTAGGTCTGAGGTCCAGACTTTCCCAAAGATAATTTCAGACCTGGCCCTCAACGGAGAGCTGTGGTGTTCGAGCACTCCAGAGGATAGCTGTTATTTGAGCTGCTTTGGCTGACCAGCAAGCTTAGATAATGAAGGATAAAAGAGCGTTCTCAGGCCCTTGTATTCTATGAATTGCAGAAACACAGGCTTTTGCTTGAAATCTAATTCTTACAGTGTGGGGAGAGAAGGGACCAAAGAGTTACAAAAGCTGGTACTAGTTCACTTTCCTCTTTTCCCTTCTTCCCTGAGACCCTACTAAGATCTATTTTCACTGGTGTTAGAGCTTTTTCCCTTGTGTACCTGTACCTTCTTTCCTTTACATGACTAGAGCTTGGTGAACTGTTCGCATCAAAACATTTACTCATAGATTTAGTTTCTGGCTTCAGAAACTGAGTGTTTTATTTTTCAAGCTCAGTTGATGTTGTCAACTGATGTAGCTTAGTCTGTGCAAGCACACTCTAAATACTCCTAGTAGTAGTAATTTGCTACTTGTGTTGTGTTACCAGAAGCTCATGGTATGTATTGGTTCGTCCTATTAACCAGGTGACTTCAAAATGCACATGAAACTTTCAAAGGGTCATGAGCAATTGATGTGATTCATTGCTAGAGATACCTGCTTTCTGTTGTGATAAACACTGATGAAAACAAAAAATCCTTTTGCTATTAACGGTTGGGGGAAAAAAAAAAAAGAAGAAAACTAAATCCATGCTTTCTTTCTTTCTTTTCCCCTTAAAGAAAATAGATTTATTTTTATAAGAGTCAGCTTACCCTGCCTGTGACTTTCTAACCTCCCCTGGAATCTCCTCACCCCTCTGGACCCTATAAATCTTTCATGTCTCTGAACAGGGTTTTTAACCTCTATCTGCCTCCATGTCGATACACATGCCTAATGCCCAGAGGAGTTTAAGCAAGTCTGGTAGTCAGGAATCACAGCTCCTGAATATAGAAAAGGCAGCTAATGAATGAAAATATGCATTTACTCACACATACCCCACTGCCCCCGCCTTTCCCTGAACTCTTTGAATTGAAAGAGAAAGACCATTCTTTGAAAAAATAAAGCAGCTCTCTGCATAGGATGATTTTATTCTATTATTTTGCCAGATGGAGAAAATCCTGACAAAGCAGTGCTAAGCTTCTCAGCCCCAGGCTTTTTAATACCACAGGATAAAGCAATCTGGCCTCTACTCTGTTGCCTCTGAGAAATAAGAATAAATTATAGTCATAAAGAGAGCCCATTAATAATGTTCAATTTTGCCATCAGTTGCAAAAATGTTAAATAGCTTTCACTGAAAGAAGGCCCTGAGCCAAGCAGCAGCCTCCGTGCTTTCTGGCAGGCTCCAAGTCACTTCACTCTCATTCTTTTTCCTTCTCTTATTTCCCAGTTTTTTGAAGCAGGTCATTTTTGACAACAATCCTGTACTAAAAAAAAAAAAAAGTCTAGGCTGATCCTTCGCACAATGCCGCGTCTTTTCAGCAACATGAACAGCAATGCACCTTGGGGAACAACCCGTTCCCACGGTCTCAGCTTCATCATTTGCAGCAGATGAGCTTTTCTGCAGGCGTGTCCTCACTCTTCTGGGGAGCACCTCGGACCTACAGACCCTGCTCTAGTTCCCCACCACAGATGCTCAGTCCATGAGAAAGGGAGCGCTACTGAAAGCACTGAAGTCACGGAGAAATTTTGAAAATTCCTGCTCTTGTCCTCAGATGTGGCAAACGTGTGGCTTTCTGTGCGTATGCTCTACTGCTAACTTGACCAGAAAGAGGAAGCAACAGGAATCTCACAAGCAAGTCTGCTCTGCTGAGGTTTCTTGGCCCTTCTCAGACACCAACAAAAAAGCTACACTTTCAAAAGTTTTCCTGCTTGGCTAAGAAGCATCTATGGGAGTTAATATATGCCATTATTCATAATCTTGGTTGATAGAAAAAGATGTGTATTATCGGCTTAATTCTGGCTGTTGTTAATTGCTATAGAAAATTTTAATAGGAACTTAAATAGAAGTCAAGTCAATGCAATACACTGCCACCCAACCTCGCCCAGGGGCAGCAAACCAAAATCAAATGCAGTTTAGTATCAGAGATTACAGAGTTGGATCTGAACTTCACCGAAGCTGTGAAGACTTTGAATCCAGGATTGCTATTAGATTTCACCTCCTGTGAAATTGGCCTGAACTCAAACTCCTCAAAGCTTAGATCTGAAAATTAGGTCACGGCTTGTCTGACACAGATTCGTTATTTAGGCTATGCAAGTGCTTACTGAGGGACTTGGGAGTTTTGCGTTCACTTCTAGTTTTGTTTCATTTTATTTTCTTCAGCACTTCCCAGAGGGAGGAAATATCACAGTCACTTCGAGAGAAATCCTTTACTGTGCCATGGGCCAGCCAGGGACTGTGGGCTACCTAAAAACACACAGCAGTCCTATGATCCCACCGGGATCAATAGTGCACTGATCTTCGGCACTCCTGCACTCCTCTTATGCACCCAAATTCCTTCGGAGAGCAAACAGCATTCTGCAAAAGCCTCAGCCACTTTCTCATGTTCTTAAATTAAAATTATTATTCTTCATAATGCTATTAGCTACAAAAATTACAAGCAGCTCTATTTGTTTTCAAGCGCCCTATCCTGCAGTTAAACTAAAAAAGGGACTACTCAACACAAATAATCAACCAAAAAGCGAAGTAAGTAGAGAAGCCTTTGCTTTTTGTGACCTCTAACTGAGCCTTACTGACAGGACTTTAAAAAATGGAAGTGATACAACTTGTGTTTGGTGATAATAGCAAGGGAAAACCTCAAAGCAAAGGCAGTTTCTGTAGGAGGAATAACTGTAAAAATGCAAATTCTGACGAGCAACACTTGTGACAACAGGAGTTGCACTCAATGACCTCAAAAACCTCTTCCAGCCTTGGCTTTTTATGATTATAATAGGCTCAGTTTCAAGAAAGCATCATGGACTACGAGAATACAGAGCCTTGGAAAAATGTTCTGGCAGAGTGCATCCTGCAGCAGTGCCCTAGCCCCCCAGGGGAGCTCAGCTGAAGTGGTTTAAATGCCTGATTTCTGTTTTCAGTACTGATCCCAGGAGCTTGAAGATTTGGGGTGGAAGAGGGTAGAGACCAAAGAAGGACAGCACAGCACTTTCTGATATCCAGGTGCTTCCAAGGACAGTGAAGGTGGAGAGCCCCCAGAGCCCGACATTTGCATCAGTGCCAGAGCCTTCAACCCCTCCACACTCAGCATCCCCTCTGGGCCGTAAAGGGCTCGCCTCAGGCAGCAACCACCCTCCTCTGTTGTAAGATGAGGATGTTGTACACCATGGTAGAGTCACCAGTTTTTCCTGAGATGCCATATCCTGCAGTATTGGCACACCATTTCCCTTCAGCCATGTTCACAGCATCTAAATTTAGGATCTCTATTTCCCTCTATAGCCAATGTGAAGCAAGAACCTCCAGTAGATGAGTCAGAGCACCCAAAATAGCTGCCTAGATAAGACATAGTCAACCGCTGAGTGAGTCTTTACTCAGTCCGGTCACCGGGTCCTCGGTCTCAACAGCTTCATTCAATTCAAGATAAATAAAAGATTATTTAATCTGTGGATTTATAATTTGTGGACACTTTTTACTGATAATTTATGGACACCTCCTACAGCTTCCCACAGAGTGCTGGCAGCTTTGAGGCTGTGTGAAGCTCATGGGAAGCCAACGGCTCCCAGCAGAAGATGTTTGTAAGGTAAAACACAAATGCCAACTAAGTTATTGGATTTATGGATGCAAAAGAATAAGATTTTCCTGCTTAGATCATATTCATTCCCACCAGCACCTATTGCTTGGACTTGTCTAGAACTGATAGAGGGAGAGCAACATTTTGGAATTAGGCACCAATTCAATCCTTAGGTTTTGAAGCCACTGTTTTCTCATCTAAAACTGTCTAGTAAATATTTGACAATTCTTTTAATCCCTTCAGTTTACACATTTTCTATTTCCTTGTGTTTCTGTTATTTTGCTTCTTCCCCTCTTTGCTTCTATTTTTCAGTCTCTATTTCTGCATAAAAATGGATGGGAAAAAGCAAATAAAAAGTAAAGTAAGGGGGGGGGGGAAGGGTAGGAAACCAAAGAAGTGTGAAGAATTGGGGGGAAGAAAACCCTGTTTGAACAGTTAAATGAGCTCTACAGAAGCTCTGACTCCAAGGATGTGAGTGAGTATCGGCATATACAACAATCTGACAATAAGTATTTCTAAAGCTTATTCTTTAGAGGAAGAATAAGTTTAATGTTTAAAAATGAGAATTTTATGCAATTTTTTAATACTTTATATGAATGTAATTACAGGGGCTTCAACCAAGTTCCTCAAGCTTGACAGTGGCAGAAGAGCAGAACTTTTGCCTCTGGCAAGCAGAATTGTGTGCAGTGTAGTAAAGCCTTTATATTTAAAGGGTATCTTTTTCATGTATAAACCCGACTGTGTTGTGAGACAGATCATTGGGGGCTTTAGCAATAGACACATATGAAATGTCAAAAGAATTATATCATGTAAAATGAAATCGTTCTATGTTAATTATTGCAGTTTAAATATTGGGGGCATGGGTGTTTTCCTGAATAAACACATCTGATTCATAACACAGTGGTAATTGTGTCTGTAATCATCTTCAGACGTGTCACAGAACATGTCTCCAGGTAGATTTGTGTACAGACCTGATCCTGCAGCCTAGCCAAACCCAAACCTATTCCTTATGGCCGAGTTCACCTGATGCAGGACCACAGCAGCCCTTTGGACTACCTGCTTGGGCAGGGGGCTGCAGCAAACATCTGTCCTTCTCCAGGACCATGGACCCCCGTTACAGCTGTAGGAACATGCATGCACAGGTCTAGTTGGCCTTTCACTGACTAAGGTCCTGAGGCTGGGGAAGTGCTTATGCAATTTTGGCTGGTTTAAATATGTTGTGAGCTGAAATACACCTTAGAGTGAACGGGGGCTGGTTGGCTGGTTCCCTGACGCACAGATCAGACCCGCAGCAGTGAGATGAGGTTGTGCAGCAATTACTGGAGGAAGACTCTGTGCTTGTCGTGAGTCTGTGGCATCTGAGTAAAGACAACAGAAAGTATCACAGTGCTCTTGATGTTACAGGGCAGTGATGAGAGGCAGATCTGGCCCTGAAAATGTAACGACAGCTGCATTTCACTGATGCAGAGAAGTTTGCAGAAAGTTAGCAGGATCTTTCAGTGGTTGGCAGGTTTTTGTTTTTCTCAGATGAGAACAAAATGTCTATATGAAGATTTAATGATTTAAACATTTTAGTTGAATGCTAATTAAAGTTTTGGAATTCAGTCCTGGGAAGCGCTCAGTACTTTTGCTCTGATTCAGAGGAACACTTCAGCGTAGACCTCACTTCAAGCAGGTGTTTAATTGCAACCGAGAGGCTCTAAAAATATGCGGCCACTTAAATACTTGAGTGTTTTAAGCAGAAACAGACATAATGCATGAGTTTAGCTGCCTAAGCAATTCTGGGTCATGGCATTATATGAACAATTCAGTAACATACATATTTTTAAAGAGTCACTTGAGCTTTCCTTAGACTTTGATCCTTCATTACGGTACAGATTCAGGGGTTTTTAAGCTCCAAATAACTTCAATTCAACTCAAAGGTTGGAAAACTCAAGAAGAAACAAGGACTTCAGCATACATTTTATGTAGGTATTACTTAGAGTCACTAAAAGGTTAACAGGAATTGAAGAGACAAAGATCAAAAAAATTCTTAATCTGATTTTTTTTTAAAAATTTTAAATAAAACTAATAATGAAAACTGTAGTAACTTGCCCTGGTTTGGACTAGGATAGAACCAACTCTCCACTCACTAATTTTTCCTTCAATTAAGTTTCTTCTAAGTAACTGCACTTTCTGAAGTTGACTACGTATTTTTCAGACAGTATCTGCTTCTAGGATTGATAACACTTGAAGTTTACAGTTATTACTAAGGTAACGGTATGAATGGTATGCAGAGAGACTCTTGCTTATACCTATTCCTATAGAAACCAAGGTCACCGCTAGATCTCTTACGTTCCACAAGTGAAAGGGCATAAAAGGGTCGCACTTGCGGGAAGGAGCAGACAGGACAGGTGACCCAAAATAAGTTTTCATAAGAAAACACAATAGACATGACTCATTCCACAAGTCCTCTTACATTAAATTCTATGCAGATAAGACAAAGTCACTTCCTTATTGCAAAAGATAAAGTAATTAGAAAACAGCTTTATAAATAATCTACCCCATGAGGTACATGCCATGTACAGTTCAAAAGGTAATTTTTTTTTTTGTTTTACCAAAGTCTGAGATTTACCACCAGTAGGACTGCAATGAAACAAAAACATGATTTATTGTAGCAGAGTCACTAGGGTGTTATTAATTGCCAAGGATACACTTCATTAGCAGCAATTATTAGACACTGCCAGCTAGAGGACTGAACCTTTTAAAAGGTGAAGTAAAGCCAGTTTATCTATTGAAGAGGAAAGTAAAACTTACTGGCCTTGGTCAAACCCAAGAGCCGCTATCCTGGCATCCACAGCAGCCAGCACAGCTACGTCAGGCAAACAGGCAAGACCGTGTCCCCATGCCCCACAGCATCCCACCAGCAACCGCTGGAGATCACCCAGAGCTCTGACATGGGATTTTTCAGTTATCCTTAACATGCTGTATGTATATCAACACCCCATCGCTCTTAAAGATCACATTAAAATATTGTAACTCACAGACCTCCTGAAGTGCAATAACCACGGACTAATCATTAAGAAATGTGGGGGGGGGGGAATCGATCTTTTTGTAGGTTTTTAATTTATGCCCTTTATATCAGAGTGACACACCGTTTCTTGGCTTTACTTGTTGTGTTCTCAAACCAAAAATGACTCATGCATCCCTCACTTGAGGTGCCACAGCTGATTTTGTTTGATTTACAGTCCATTTCACATGTTTTCTCTCCTGTTGCTATCTGAGCAACCCACAAAAACAAAGGAAAGTTGGTAAATACAGGGAGGAAATATCTGTAACTAAACTGTACACAGAGGAAACTAAAGAATGAAAGAGAAAACAGTGAAACTCTATGTGAAAAAAAGCCAAGTCATACACTCCCCTACTTAATTTGTGAGATAATTCAGCTAATATGGTTTTATACATCATAAATGTTTCTTAGAAACTATCTGTTTTTACCACACAACCCAAATCCTGTCAAATGGACAAAATGAATGCATTGAAGAACAGTAACTGCAACACATAAACCAGGAAATAATACTCAAATCCACTCCCATTCATTAGCAAAAATTCTAGCTTCTAACAGCAAGGAAGTTTTTTCTTTAATGGTTTTTAGAAGTTCATATGCTACAGTTGATTTATCCTCCAGGATTCTAAAATATTCTGAGCCTACTCAGATCGAATATGCATCCCTGTTTGATGGGGACCTGTATTACTGAACACATAAACTCATATCATTCATAATACTGTTTTTTTTCCTGAAAGAACAGGCTCCAAAGGGGAAGAAAAAGATCTGTTTCTCAACTCTGTGTTAGCGATTGCCCACCAGAGAATCAAAATGAATAATTATGTTAACGGCAAAAGGGAATATCTTATTAAAGAAACTGAAATTTAATTTTTTTTCCCCTTTTTTCCCCAAGCTTGCAGGGCTCAGCCCCACAAGGGAAACCAATGTCCCAGAAAGTACAAGCCACAAATTTTTCAACAAAGCCACATTTTTTTTCTCCTTTTTTTCTGGAAAGTACCAGTTTCACTGAAATGCTTATCAGCAGAAGTTGCTGAGACCAAGCTGGAATTTCTGGCCAAAACCCCAGAAAGACCAAGACACTAACACAAAATATCCCAGGGATCTGGCTCTTCCCAGAGGCAGGAGGACGTGGCTGCAAAGCCTTACACCAGGTCCCCTCTGATGAAGGAGTGCCCCAGCAGACAGCCCCGATCCCCAATGCCACGGTCCCCCCTACCACCACCAAAACATCCCCACTGTTCCAATTTCTGTTAGTTAATACAAGAAATTACTCATGGCTCAACATCCTGTTGGGGTGTCCCTCTCCCTGGCTGCAGGGCAGATGCTTCCTTGCTAATAACAGGTTATTTCTGAAAATCCCAAAAGCGCTGAGCAAGGAGCTAAGGGCCGAAGACTGAATCTGGGAGCCGCTGCTGGGGATGGCCCAACACAACTCCTCTGCTGGAAGGGCTGGTGGTGCAAATATTACTGATTTCACCCCAAGGAACCAAAATGCCTTATCCATGTATCAGAGGCCTAGTAAATGGGTTTCAGTTATTTGATGTGGGGTTTTGGAGGCGATGAGAGCAGCTCTGGAAAGAGTCCTGGAGAGCTGCAAATACTTGCAACATGCAGGAGCGATTTTCAACCCAGAGTCAGCATTCACAGCCCATAGTTGTTGGAGTCTTCTGGAAAATCCATCGCTGTGTAACTCCCCAGAGGAGGTGGTACCCATCCCTTCAGATTTTGCGAATCATCCCCTTGGAAGAACGCCTGGGACAGCATCAGCCTACTAAGCAGCACCCAGAGAACTCACCCTTACTCACATTCATACTTATTTTCCAGCTATGTCTCACTCTGCTCTTGACATCAGGCTCTTATTCCTCTCTTAAAAAATGTAGAAATCCCTGGAAAATATGTTCCAGGCCTACAGTGCAAGGTATTGACCAGCGCTTCCTCTTTCCATTGCCTCTGGATTTGCTGATTTGCTTTGTGCCAGTTACACTCCCTGCTACCTTCCTCTCTGGCTTCTCAGGCAGTGTCATGCAACTAAGAGGTACCCTGTCTCAAAAATGGAGGCAGACAGAAACTCTTTAGCAGAAGGGCACTGGGACACAACTGCCTGCTTCCTCTTCTTAGGAGAAACTCTTGTAGGAGTTAAAGAAAGAAGAAAATTTTTTTGCAAGATGAAAAGAATGATCCTTTATCTTGCTAGAGCTCAGGACGGATTTTAGCTGGGGTTTTCCAAGGAGTCCAAAACAGTGAATGTGCAGCTTGCTTAGAAATTCACTGACATTTGAATAACAGCTTTTTAAAAATATCATATTCCTGCTCATTCCCAGCTCTGCCACTGACTCAGTATGGCTGTGCCTACACCGACCTGAGGGCAGGGTTTGTCTTGGGCACGGTGCTGGTGTAGGGCAATTGCCATGTTGGATGCTGGTGGTACAACGCCCATGGGAGGTCAGGGTATGACAAATCCCATACCTGGCATGAGGTTAGGGCCATCCCAGGGAGGATTCTGGGACCAGTGATGCTGCTACAAGGCAGACAGTGTGGCTATCCAGGCTCATCTGCAGGCAGATGTTTCCCTGGCCCACACTAAGGCTTACTTTTCCTTCCCATCCCTTACTAAATCTCACACTGTACCCTGCTGCTTGTTTCTGGTTTATCTCAGACCATGCTTGGACAGCATGGGACAGCAAAGGGACAGCAAAGCTGGACTCAGGATCCAGTCAAAATCCACATTCAGCATGTAAATGCATCTTCTGCAAGCTCTGGCAAGTCAAGGGCAACCATTTTAGGCTCTCTCCATTTTCACAAGCACTGCTTTAGGTGTATCTTTGCCCTCACTGTCCTCCAAAAGCACTTGCACAAAATGAGCTATCAGCTATGAAACCATTTGCCCATATCCTATCTGATGTTTGTTTCCTGATCCACAATAAAATGCACGTACCGTTACTTTAGCTCTGCATCATCAGACAGGCACTCCAAGTTACAACAATGACATCAACAGAACAACTTATGACAATGATAGATGTATTTACAGAAGACACAGAAGGCCTTAAAGGGCAAGTTTTCGCTATTGAATATGTATGAGCAATGCCCATGGATACAGCCCCTGGGACTAAAGTGGTACAGGCAGTTCCCACAGTATCATTGATCAGGATAAAATACTATACTGTGAAAGCAGCACTAATCCAGCACAGCAGGTTAGACTTGATACAGTTTGGAGACATTTCAACTGTACATTATATATTGGATTACACACTTCAACCATGAATAGAGAGACGTCTTCCAAGGAACAAAACACTTGGAAAAGTTTTGTAAAGAAAGAAGTTTAATTCTGCTAATTTCTACTATTCTTTTTAGGCTGAAAGCTAAATTGCAGTGCATTCCTCTGTTCAAATTGTTGTTATTTAATCGTGATTTCTGATATTCAGAATATTTCAGTTCACTTGAAATAATTAAATCTTGACACACGGGGTATGAGAAGTTAGGACTCAATATAATGAGACAGAAGGAATGGTCAAAATATCTAACCTTATGCTGAAAAATAATTATCTGTACCATATATTGGAAAATCTTTCAAATCTTCTTCTAATTATTTTCTAGAAAATATCAAGAAAAATTAATCACAGGTCTCAAGCAATCATAAGCACTGAAAAGACTCTCATCAACTTCTCCTGGAACTGCTGAATGCCCTAAACCTGGCAAACAACAATTATGCATTTATTCATATGCTTCATTAAAAGCATTACTCATTACTTTCCTGGATCTTTGGGTTTCCTTTTTATTACAAAAAAAGGAAAAGCACCCTTCCCTTCACGGTTACCAGACATCAAACACAGTTTCCAAGCTCAAGAACCATTTTGATTTTCACACTCTCTAGCACGAAGCCCCCAGCCTCCCCGAGTTGGGCCCCGGCAGCAGAGCTGCCACCACACTGTACGAAGCCATCCCAACCCAGGCTGCAGTCGAACCTAGAAGAGCAATTTTCCTAGCCAATTCTTGGCTGCGACACAAACTCAGCACATCGTTTGTTTATGGCAAGTTAACTAATGAAGTCATACAGCCTGATTTTCATTACAGTCAGGCCTGGACATACCAAGGCCATGGTGAGTAGGGGAAAACCCCTAAAGCTGTGCCTTTCCCTTTCCCTTCCCCTGATGAGCCAGACGGCACCACCCAGAAAACTTCTTTCTGGCATTTCTCCTACCACTGTTGTGGCTCTCCACAGTGGCAAGGGAAGAGCTTTTTGCACCCTGTCCCCTGTACATGCTGACAGACACATGGTTCAAAGGGAGCCACAAAATTAAGTGGCAAATCTTTATTACCATTATTATTAGATTTACTAAATCTTTATTACATCTTATTTATGCAAGGCTCTAAAAGAGACCCTGTAGGTTTTCAGATAAACAAACCAAAAAACCCAGGCTCTGATTCATACAGCAAATCATTTGGGTGAGAAATGGGAGGAAATCACTCAAGGCAGACCACCAAGCAGTGAATTTATAGACATTTTATCAGCATCAAGGCAGTCGGAGTCTATCACAATTCAAAAGCAAGGCTTTCGTGACAACTTCCACACAATGCAGGAGAGGATCCTGTGAATTCGTCCAAAATCTCTGACTATCTCAGTGATGGAAAGAGGTGTATGACCAAGTCTTGTGCAAGTGGAAGATGTGTTTGAACGCAGGCAATGAAGAACCCTGTAGTCTCTGATATAGTAACATTTGACATTATCAGGTATTACTCTGCTTAAAGCAAAAAGTGACTAGAGAGTGAGTGTATCTTATGACACATGAGCCAGTAATTGCTATTCAATCTGCTAATAGGTTGGTTAAACATGTTCTCTCTTTTTCTGGCTTTATTCTGTAATGGAGGAGGCAATGATACCATCTTTGCCACTTTCTTCTGAAACTGAGCAAGAAGCTCCATTACAAAGAAAGAGGGATGAGAAGCACTGGGGGGAAGACCACAAGCCCAGGAGCTAAACCAATTTGCCTTACATTTTCCACACTACCCTTTTATGCCTGGCTTCTTGCTCAGAGTCAAACAAAACAACTTACATAACCTCCTAACAGCACAGTGACGTCCTTATGATACAGATCCTACTCGTTCCCATTTCATATGTGTTTAGACACGCCTGTGAGGTACAGCATCTAACTTCTACCGCCTTCCACCACAACCACAGTGCCCTGAAACACCTTCTCCTCTTTTCAAAGGGCTTGAAATATTAAATAAAGGATCATCTTCACTTTGGTCAAAGAAGCAGAGAAATAGCCAACAACCCACTGGTCATCGCTTTACATTAATATTTTCATTAACATCAGTGGCAAGACCTCAAGGTTTATCACGTTTCCCATTATAGTTTCTTTCATTTGCGCCTAAATTGGTACTGTGCACATTAAAGAGCCCTGCACATGCTTCCTGCTGCTCTTGGTCTCTTTCTGCAACACACAGACGTTGGGCTCTTTAAGCAGAAAGACGACATTTGACCAGGCACTACCAGACATTGCAAAATGAATGGGACATTGCCAGGGATCGGAATGATTCCAGGACTTGGGCCAATCCAGCAAACAATTAGCTTGTTTTTGGCAGGAAGGGAAGATTGGCTTTTGGGAGAAAAACTTTAAGGAAAGAAAGGCTGAAAATAGTTAAATAAATTGCTTGTCACAGCCCTTGGGTCCAGACCCAACCTAAGCAGTGTGACATAGCTCAGCATGCACTCACACTGCACCCACCAAAAAGGAGGGGTAAAAAGCAAAAAGGTATTTCAGCTCTGGAGACATGGTTTTGCTGCCTCACCTGACCCTAGTGCCCCTGCTGAGCTGCCAGAAATGGCCAGCCTTTTCTGTGCTTGCTTTCCTGCTGAAGAGACCTTGATCTGTGGGCAACCATAGATCTGGAAGCACTATGAGAAGGACTGGGCTTCGCCTGCCCAACGAACGCCTCCTCTCCTATAGTTCCACTGTGCTGTTGGTGACAACCCATTCCCACATCTGTCCTGAGATCCTTCCAGGTCCTCACTGTCATGTACCTGGGCTGCTGCCGGCCACATCTGGTATGTGAGCTCCTACGGCAGGGAAGTCCAATTGCCATCATGCAGCTCACATCAGATGAAGCCTCCTGCCTCCCTGGAGCTGTACCAGCCTTGGGGAAGGCTGAGTGTGCTCCACGTGTAGCTCAGTATCCACACAGTGAATATCTCCCTTAACCCAAAAGAAATCAAAAGGAGGGTGAGGTACCCCCTGCCTTTTCAGCAGCTCTGCCCACTACACACTACCAAAGGCAGAGAAACCTTACTCGGTCTCTGGAGGTTCTCTCTGTGTACCAGTGGGCCTCTTCAGGGCTGCTACCAAGTTGTCCAGGCAGGGCTTCACTACACCCATGTTTATGGTGATTCACGGCAGCTGCTGTTACTCTTCCTTCTGCTTTCTCCGTCTCTGCTCATAGTCATCATCTCAGAATTAGAAAAATGAAACAATGACGTATATAATGTGGCGTATTGCTGCCTACCCTGCTGACCAGTATTGCTTCATTCTCATCCCTGCTCTCTTAATGACATGTGGCCATTTCTCCTCTTACACTGAGCAACTGTTATCACTGCAGTCGTATCTCAAAAGACATCAAAACATCTCCCCAGAAAATCTCAGATAAAGCAAGTTATCTAATATATAAATTTCTACGCAGTGATAACTGGACCCGTCTTAAACCAATAAACAGAACCACGTGTTGAAAAAGCATTGTTTTGCCAGTCACTTCTCACAGTTAAGCTAAGCAAAGCTGGAGGAAGTTAGCTGAGGAAATAGCAGGAATTTGGCTACATAACTAAGGATTGTTTTTAACTTTGCACAGTATCTGAGATGTGAGCAACTTGATACTACAATGGTGCTATTTAAATGATTATTAATAACGTTCCACTTTTTAATTAATCTGAATCCTTGGCTGAAAGAGTTATATATATATATATATATATATATATATATATACTGGCTGAACCGGATGTTTGAGGATCTTTAGCCCACCCTCCTGCTCAAAGCAAGACTGTCACCAGCACTAGATCAGGTTGGCCATGGCTTTCTCTAGCCAAGTCTTCACAGCTTCCCAGGGAAGGGATTTAGGCACCTCTCCGATGGTCTATTCCTGTGCTGTATCACCCTCTGAGTGAAAAACGTCCTCCTAATGTCCATCATGAAGTTCCTAAAATGCAGTTGATGGCTGTGAATAGCCCCTGGGTATATTATCTGGCATTACCGAGACTTTTTGGCTCCCCTTTGCCAAACTAAACCAACCCAGCTCCCTCAACCTCTGCTCACAGGTCATGCTGCCCAGGACCCTGAGCATCTTTGTAACCCTCATGGGAAGTGGAGAGGGAGGTGCTGATCTCTTCTCCCTGGTATCCAGTGATAGGATGTGTGGGAATGGTTCAAAGCTGTGTCAGGGGAGGTTTAGACTGGACATTAGGAAGCACTTCTTTACCAAGCGGGTGGTCAAACACTGGAACAGGCTTCCTAGAGAGGTAGTTGATGCCCCAAGCCTGTCAGTGTTTAAGAAGCATTTGGACAATGCCCTTAATAATTTGCTTCAACTTTTAGTCATCCCTGAAATGGTCAGGCAGTTGGACTAGATGATTGTTGTAGGTCCCTTCCAGCTGAAATATTTTATTCTCTTCTGTTTTCCTGAGTCAAATATAGACACCATATTCCAGATACATCTCACTCTCACCAAACAGGGGGGTCTAACAATGCCCCTCGGACTGCTGGCCACTCTCCTCCCATCTTTTATCAAGACATAAAGGAACCATCTTGTTTTCTCATCCACACCTAATTTGGTGTAACAAGGCCAGAGTCAAATTTTCATCAAAAGCTGTAGAACACCCTCCACTTATTTCACTGGATTGGGACCAGGCACTCATATTTTACTGGCATTGCCACAAACTTGACAGCGCTGCCAGCTGCCCACAGAGCATGAGTTTGAATTTGTCTTCCCTGGGTATTGGTATTTTCCCTTCCCTGAGCCAAATTAACAGTGTCACCCCACTGGGATTACAGAGAACATTATCCCTCGTTGCAACCCTGTCAAGAGCTAGTAGAAAGAAGTTTATTTTAAATCCCTTTTCCTTTGGCAGCTATGAAGCTCCCTGCGGCTGCAACGCCCACGTCATTCCTCGGTGTCTTGCTTGTCAGGGAGATGCAGAGTAGTTTCTCCGTGTGGAGGTGGCCTTCTCGCTGCCTCCAGACACGGAGGAGGGGAGGAAACACTTTGCAGAGGGTGTGTCAAGGTAAGCAATGGGACTTTCATCCCATGTGGTCACACGCGTGGGCTTCTAGATTTTTACTCTTTCTTTTTTTTTTTCCCCTCAGCTGCTTCTTATGCAAACCGTATATAGAGATGGAAGCAGATATTTTTCACTGGAAATGTGAATAATAGTGCAAGAACATAAAGCTTTGCCATATTTCTGGAACTTTCCTCTCCTCCTTGGGAATTTTTCTGCCACGGCTAAAGACCTTTATGAATTAAACAGGGTTGCCCCTCCTTCCCAGGCTCTGCTCCATCAACAAAGCAAGAAAAGAAAAGCTAATGTAGTCTTTCAACTAAAAGAAAAAATGAAATTGCAATTTCTCTTAAACATTTTCTGACTTAATCAATTCTCTGATGCATGCTAATCGGGGACCATATCCTCACTAGGGGCCAGACGAAATCCTAGTACACTGTGCTCGTCAGCTTTGTCCCCAGAGCATTTCCCTCAGGAAATGTGCAATGGGTGGCTGTCATGAAGTGTCCTCCCTGTGAAGTTCAGGTTGCTCAAACTGACCACAGGGACATTTCTGAGGCACTAACGCTTGTGATTCAGCTCGGACATAATCCACCCCTCAGATTGTGCTGAATGGTGGGGGAGGAGTGTTGACGTGAACTCGTGGAACATGTATGGAGGCTGTTGAAGGGTGCTGTGATGCTGACCTGAAACACTATACCAAAGTCTCAAATGGTCTCAAAGCCTGAGTGACCAGATGTGACTTGCTTCAATGCAAGACTGCAACCAAGAAGTCTCGGCACTCCTGGGCTCCCTTAGGAGTGGCCAGGCTGCCAGCTGTGAAAGAAGGGGGCCAACACCACACACAAGCAGAAAAGAACATTTTTTTTCTCTTAGATTTCTCAGCAAAATCCCTGTTGAGGACCACTACACAAAGACCAACACCTACTGGTATCAGCAGATGCACTGAGGCAGCAAGTTGTGTAGCTCCCAGAGTGCAGACCTCAGGTCAGGATGTTTTACCCAGCTTTGCTTGCTGTGAGCACATACTGGAGGAGCGTTTGTGCTGTTGTAGCTTGCCAAGGAGAGCAGATCTGCTTGAAATGGTATAGGGGGAAGTATCAAAAGGTAAAGCAATCCACCTCTGCAAAATCTGATGTGTGTGGAGAATGCCTAAGCCTGATCTCAGACGCAAGCTTTCGCATTTCCACATTTAGTCATTTCTAATTTGGCTTTTCTGGAAGAAGTGATGGATGGCCAGATGAGAAGTGGTTAATGATTAGAAGTTAAGGTGTTCACTGAGGTCTAGTCCAGCTCTCTCTGGTAACCTCAGGGGACATTGGGAATAGCTCAAAATGACAAATATGAACAAAGATCCATAGTAAAGAACATCACAGCAATGTAAACATGACTGTACCATTGGGTTCATCTCACAAACATTGTTTGTTGCACCATATATCAATTTATCATGGAACAGCTTCAAATTCTGCTTCTATTTTTAGCACATCCCTTTTCTAAATAAATAAGATAAATAAAGATATTTCACAGGAATATAATGCAATAGCTGTTTCTGACCAGTGAAATGAAGACATAGTAGACAACTCTGGAAATGTCCTTGTGCATATTGTGCACAACATACTGTTTGCATTACAAAACCCGCTCTTTTTCTCGTGGGAACTGTCTCATGCTATGACAGCCATAGGTTTTATTTTGTCGCTGCTAAACTGAGATGATACTTGGGATTTCCTTTCTGTGGGCAATGTTCAGATGTTTCAATTTGTTTTCTTCCAGTATAGAATGAAAAGCTGAAAACATTTTTTCCTGAATAGAATTTCTTAATTTGTCTAAGATTTAACTTCAGAAGAGGTGATGTTCTTCTTTATAATTTTGACCAAGACAGAGAAAAAAACTTGATTAGATTAATTTGAAATTAAGTCAAATTAAGTCAAAAGGGGACAATCAAATATCACTGAAATTAAACCTATGGATGATTATTCTTGACAAAGGCAGTGCCATTCCTCCAAGAGTTTTCAGTTCATTCAAGCAAACTTTCCTTCCAGAGGAAAAATATTTTTATCAGAAATATTCTGGTCAAATTTGACATGGCTCAAAGTGAAGTGTCAAGGGATGGATGCTCCCTGGGGTTGAAGTTTTGCATCTCACCCTCTGCACTAATCCAGCTTAGCTCTCCGAAATACATAACAGCAGGCTGTGCTGTGTCTCCGTCTACAGTGCTCGTTTTCCCTGTCATTTCACATTTTTAGACTTGGGTGCCAGATGAATTGATCATTCCAGCACATGGCAAAGGCAGCAGCTGGGCAGACTTCTGTATTAACTCCAGTGAAAGGGCTACCGATCAGACCAAGAGACCCATGAGCTATTTGATTTTAAGTTGCAAGAAATTTCCCTTAGCATTTCCAGCCCAAGTTTCCTCCTAGTTACTACCACCCCTCTGTCCTGGACAGTCCTCCCTCCTTTCCATCCTGGAGTATTTTGTTACTTTCATGTTATAGTTGCATCAATCATGGTGCAACCCTTTGGTGCTGTGTGATTTGTGTGCACAGCGTGAGGCAACCTGTGTTCAGGTGGTGTTGCAATGGACCTGAGAGGTGATTCATTCATTTTTTGAAGCTGAGCATTGAGGCAGAGACCGTTGTGTGGCAGCTAGATTTTTGACAGCATTTCAGCACCTATTTCACTGACGAGAATCAAGCACAATTTCCAAAAGCAACTAAATATACTGCATAAGAACCATTCCAGATGAGTGTCTCTGCGTTAGCACCAAGGAGCAGCATCACATTAACACAGCTGGTTTCCCATTAATGTAAAATAACAGTACAAATAAAAGAGTCCTCTAAAAATATTGTGTTGGTTCTCTTCTCCCCAGTCATTATGGCAGACAGCATAAGTTGTGCTACATGACCTGGGAAGACTTAAGAAAGTATTTCTGCACTACAGCTGCAACCCTAAGCAGTACAGTCATTAATCTAAACAACATTGGTATTAGAGGTGAAAACATTATTAGCATTTAAGAAACGCCTGTTACTGAAGAGATCTACTTCAATAACAATAAAAACAATAATAACAACAATAATACTAGTAATAATAGTAACAAATTTCTGATGAAATCCTCAAGTGCTTCACAAATAAGAAGCCCAGTATCATAGCCCATATTTTCATATCGTAAATTCAAAGCCCAGACAAAGCAGCTGGCCAGTGCAGAAAGCATGTTTTTAAGCTGCAGGTCAGTTCTCTGACCTTTTCCTTCTCTCAAGGGCACTTTTTATAGTAACCGTAGCCACCTCTCAAAGAAGCCTATAATCATCTTTTAGTCACACACTTCATCTCTGTTTATGCCTTATGCTACTTGTATTTTCCACGCCTCTAGTTATCCTCACTGAGTTTTCCTGGAACGCCTTCAACTGGACATACTGCTACAGAGACGAGAGAGACATACATACACACATGACAGCACTTTATACCATTATTTCTGACAGTCTTTTCCATGGGAGCTCAATAAAAATACTTTGAGACCAAGTACTCAGCAGACTTGAAGCACACAGAGCTGTCTAGCCATTTCTGAAAGTCTTTTTCAAAGAAGAAGGTTCCCCCAAATGACCATGCCCCAACATGGAGGTGAATTGTGCACCCCAAGTGCACAAGCCAGCGTTGGGCCTGCTGGGGAGCTGTGCTTGTCCCTGCACAGGAGGGCTGCCCTCGGCCTCCAGGCTTGATGCCCAGCTGTGCCCCGGCACTTCAGCAGGAGGTGGCTCATGGCACGTCATTAGGCACTGTGGGTGCCAGGGATTGTGCAAGCGGTGGTGGTGATTTCCAAGAGCAGGATGACTTCCCTGCTGTGAGAACAGCCACTAAATTAGAGCTATTCACCCTGTTTATATTAGCTGGCTGCTGCAAACAATCAAGCACAGTTCAAACTCATGAATGAGGAAAGGGCTGGATTGCTTGGTACCTGCAAGAAGCCCTCCTTGTGCCACAGTGTTGAGGCATGCAGCAAAGCAGAGGCAGAGCAGACGGGCTGTAGCCTCTCGGATCATGCCTGTGGCAGCACAATTTGAGAAAGACATGGAGAAAAATGAAAGAACAAACCAGACCTAGATATGAGAGGAGCCTTTCTACCTTGGCTTACTAATTTTTTGCCTACCAAAGGTCTGTGATTTCCATTAAAGACAACACTTACTCATTCTTTGTACTGATACCATTTGACCCCCAAAGTTCTTTCATTACTCATTCTAAAAACCAGTCCTAGATGATTCATCAAGGGACATTTTTCCCTTGAATCCCCAAGACTTTAGGTAGCTCCTGCAAAATCCAGAGGGCTCAGCAGTGAGACATCTCTCTGGGAGTTTGGGATTGAGGACTGAAGGATGGGAGGAAGAACATTCAGTGGTCTAAAAAAAGGTTATTGGAATTACCCAGAGGATAAGGGAGGCGGGAGGAACAAGGAAGGGAGGAATTTGAGAAGACAGAGGAAATGGTGTGACTCAAAAAACTGGTGGGAAGTTCGATGGAAAAACGAAATAGAGGACTCTGCTAGCCAAGGCAGGGAGGCTGGAATCGCTTCATGATTCGAGATTATTCCTTTCCTCCCATGAGGTGGGGTAGACAGCTCTGCTAAAGGCTCAGTGGAACAGGACAAAGGAAGCACAAGGGCATCTTTCATCCAGCCTCTGCTCGACATAAACGCACGCAGACAATTTATTTCTATCAAGGTTGTTTTACTGAAAGCTGTAGAAGTCACTACAATGTCCCTCCTGTGGTTTTCTACAGCTTCAATACCTTAAAATCATTGCCTTTTCTCAGCACACAAAATGATTTAGGATGTTTCTCCCCACTTGTTATACTTCACAATTTTAGATACCAGGTAAAGCTTCTGGGAATGACGTGGCAGCCTGCATGGTATTTCTGCAAATGAAGGAGTTTCATTACACATTACAGACAGATGTTAAAGCTTTCCACAAGAGTTCTAGCAACTAAAGAGAGGAGCTTAATCAATAATAACTACAAATAAATGGGCATTAATCCTTCAGCTACAGCCAATACTATGCAACATGTACATACAAAGAGACTAGAACACAGGGTAAGATTGTATTGCAAATTTGGGAGAAGCCATGTTATTCTTGCTTGATCCACCAATGATAGCATGAGGGAGGGAGAGAGGGTGTGATTTGTGGCAGTTCTCTCATTCAAAGTTGTTTAGTAAGTCTTACACAACAAATCCTTTCCAAGTACTTCAGACTGACCCCCTAAACCTGAGTTTCTCAGATTCTCCAGGTATTTCTGAAAGTCCTGGTCCACATTCTTCAAGTTGGTGTAGTGAGACTTAGGGACAGAAAAGAAAAGGCTAAGGAAAAGAGGCTAAAATCCTTCTGCCTGCATCTCATTTAATTTACTATGACCAGTCTACAGCCCATTTGCAGTCCATCTGCACTTCCCTCCGGCCTTCCCTGTACCTCTCCCCTTCCCACTCACAGAGCTGGGTGTAACAGGACCCACTACGCAGCTGAAAGGGAAATATATGTCCTTGGAAAGTCACTTCTGTGTCTGGAGGAGCAGGACATGCTTGTGTCTCAAGTGCCTTCTGGAAGGCCACATCACTGCTATCTTGTAATATGGCCAGGACACTTTAAAATGTCCATGTGTAAGTTACATGATAGTTGTATGTAGCAAGGTGAAATTAGATGATTAACACAAAATATTTCTATCGTAGTTCTTCCCTTACAACCTAGGATAGTTTGTCTAACAGAATTATTATTTCCCCCAGCAATCTCACCCTGCCTAAGGTCTCACCTTGCTTCTGTTTTTAGATTACCAAGGCCAGAACCAGAAGTGATTTGTCTTCAAAAATTGAAGAGGGGGAAGTATCAGGGAAAAGCCCTTCTTTATAAGAGACCTGCATGCCACCCATGTCATATCCACCTCCCCTCTGGCACGCCTTCTGCAACCACTACACTTACAAGACTCAAAAACGAAAAGCTCTTCATGTTGTCAATGGTAGTGTGTTAATTTACAGGGTTCAAATCCCATTAGATTAGATAATAAAACATTCCAGAGGCTGAATAGTTTGGCAAGCATTATGGCATGACATCTATATGTAACAATGACTTTAGATGAAAGTATAAAAACAAGCTGATGTTTAACCTGGGAAATGAGATGCAGTTACAGATAGGAGCTATATGACTGGGTATAATTTTGTGATAAGGCACAGACTGTGTCATTTAGTTGAGCAGCTGTTTCTCAGCATCTTCCACATATGCTACCTTCAACATCAACTACTGTCCTTTTCTTTTGCCCTACCAGAGAGGTTGCAAGGGGGAAAAGACAACAACCTGTTAGTGAATTTTGCTTTTCAAATAATTCTTTGATCCCAGTTTTAAAAAATGTAACTTCTACTGCTTGATTTCTGTATAAGTTAACCTATAAGTTCTCATAGCAAATATAGCTCAGAGTTCAGCTCTACAAAAGTAATGAGCTTTAATTAGATCCAATTAGCCTTATCAGATAGTCAAAAAATCAAAGTTTTGATCATGGCATAGTCACATCCTGTGTCAGGAGATAGTGATCCTTCTAAGAGCCACCACCGTACTCCAGTAACCCTATTATTTCATCAACCGGAAATCTCAGCTCCAATGCTCAGTACCAATCGTTTCTGCTCTTTCCCAGAGGTCATTGACTCACTGGCTTTGCCCACACAAGAGGACTGGGAGATGAGGGCTGTTGCATCACCTTTCCAGGCTCATGGACATACTGGAACACATGTTGGTTCTATCTCCCTGTTTGCATGCCCAGACTTGCACATCCCTGAGCATTCAGAAGATGGTGTGGTCCCAGCTCTTGCTTGGGCCTGCAGTGTGGTCATGGACTGGGAGCACACCCACAAACCAGGAACGGTGTGTAGAGTAGAGGGGTCCTCAACCCACAGGTGAGGTTCTGCTAAGAGATCCCAGGGGAAGACATGAATGATACAGATCTGTTGACAAGTTTCAGGAATTGACTCATTAACTTCCTTGGCACTTGAGAAAGGCCCAACTAAAAAGTAGCGAACTTCTGACCTCAGATAGCAGCCAGAAGCATCAGCCTTACAGAGACTCCTACCTGGAGCCTGCGTCTGAGTCTGGGCTGTTCCAACAAGTCTCCTTCCGCACCCACTCAAGATGTAATTCAACCTATGAAGCTGACAGAGCAATAATGCCTTTCAGTGAATTGCCTCATTAACCACACCCCAGCAGCCTTCGCTTGTGCTGAGACAACTCGTCTCACACTCTTCCACCATCCCAAACAGTTAGGCTTCAGAGGTGTAATTTCATCCTAATCGCACCATTACTTTTACAAAAACCTGCTCAGTATCGGAGCACACTTTGTCTGGGTGCATTCAAGCCTGTTGTAAGCCAGTTTCTTGGATGTGACAGATCTACTTTCCCACTTCAGGCCCCCTAAACCTAGATCCTAGAGGCTAACCAATTACCAGCCTCCACCAGGTCATTCTGCACAGGTTGACCATGAGATTTGGCCATCACCTCTTCCACAGATCTAGTCTTCCCAGACTGCTCTCTTGTCCTTCTGCCACATCTACCCACAAAGCCAGATGTGTTCATAGTTCAAGCCTGTCTCCTGTCCACCTTAAGCACTCTCCTTTTGTGATGGAAACCTCACTGATCAGTTCATACCAGCACCAGGCCCATATAGCCCCTCTGCATAGTGACCTGGGCATCAGGCTGTTCCCTTGAAGGGTCTCAATTTATTATTACTCACTTTGGTAGTCTGCAGTTAGGTTTGGTGCAGACAATTATTTTCTCCCTGGTCATTACTTGGGCAGTCAGCCCTCTGCACATGCCATGAGGTTGTGGCAGTGTGTTGTCCCAGGCTAATAGCTTAGCCAGTGTCAGTTGTAGGCATACTCTTGCAGCTTGATAACTCTTCCAACCATTCATGGAAGGAACTAATTCCCGGTTCCCAAAATGATTCCAATTATGAGTCTCAAATCAAAATCTTAAATCAAATTATGAATCTCAAAGCAAAAAATTCAAAGCAATTGCATTGGAAGACATGCGTTAAAACACATAAATGTCCTGACAGGAGACTTTCCTCCACACAAATGTCACCTCAAAAAACCAGGAGGAATCTCCCAACTTCGCTCCAGTCCAAATGGTGCATCTCAGGAATGCACCATTTTTCCTTTGGGGAAGCTAAGTTTTGTTCAACTTTTTTGGACATCAATTCAAGAAAAATAGGCCTAATCTGTCCAAGAAAAGCACATCTCAGGAATTGTTCCTATGATACCTGCATTTCACAAGTGTTGAGAGTTCTGGTGAGTTAATATTGTCAGAGCACTTAAGAGTCCTTCACAGAGAGAAGACATGTAAACGCTCAAGATAAGTGCTACATAGAGCTAATCTGATTATTCTGGTAATTCTGTAACACTCAGGTGATTTTGCTCTTCTGTTCAGATTTTCACAGATGTTTATATCATCCCTGAAACAATAATTGTTCACCAATAATTATAGCAAAGCTCGAGTGAAGGCTTGAGTCAGTCCCTCCTTGTTCACATTTGTGTCACTTCTCCATTTGAAGCCATGACAACACATTTTGTGCAATATGAAAGTAATATCCTCTCTCCCTTTGTAATTTCCTTTCTCTAGTCCCACCTCACCTCTCCTCCTAGTATGAGATCGTGGTTTTCTTTGCTTGCTGTAAGCAGTATTTGTCCACTGACAGCAGAGGCTCATGAGACCTTACAGACCTCACATAGTGTCTCTTGTTTTGATTTGTGTTCTGAGCTGAGCCACCCTTATGAATCACAATGAACTTTATCATATATTAATTCAACAGAGAGGCTTAACTGTTGCAATTTCGAGGGACAAAAATCAAGGACAACCCTTTATGGATAGATGGAAAACAACCTCTATTCTGGCTGACAAGTCTCAAATCATACACTGGGTCATATAGAGTAAATTTAAGGATAGTTTTGCAAAAGAGAAACATCATCCTCCATGCATCCAAATACATATCAAAAGGCTGACCCTGAGAGCTCGCTGTCCCCCTTGCAAGAGCTGAACATCTCCTGTATGCCTGGCAACACTCCCAGTGTTTATTAATCCCTCTTCAGCAAAAAAGAGGGAGAGAGACGGAAAGCTTTGAAGCACAGAGAAATTTACTGTGCTTTGTTGTACACCTAACAATCTCATGTTTCTCATCTTTACAAAGCAATATTTGGGTTCCACTACCATGAAAGATTTGCTTTCATTAACAAATAAGAATTTTTTTTACAGAAGGAGAATCAATAAACAACAAGGAATTAACCCACTGCAAGGTAAACTGTATGAGCTCAAGCCCGGCCTGATATTAGTACCTGCATCTTTTTTCACTGTCAGAATAATAAACTAGAATTGCTTGTCTGTATTTCACATTCAACAAAAAAGTATCTGTGGTGGGTTAATAACCTCTGTGTCAATAGAAGTAAAATCCCTTTGTATTAATGATAAGATCATAAGATCATGCAGTTTCACACAGGACGTCTAAGAAAGGGGAGTGGAAACACTAAGATCAGCCTGAAAAAAACGCCACGTACGATCTTCATGCCTTTTTCAGCCTCCTTTGCTTCTGAAACTTGTATTTGCTTCACAGATTTAGAAATGTAAAACTGATCTTAGAGAACTTTCCCATGCTATTTCCACCTGGAACCCCGAAATTTCCCATACTACATCATATTTGAGAAGATTGGTTTGACGATCAGCTCCTGAAGAACAAACATGCATAACCTTTAGCAAACTGAGTGTCTGGCCTCTGTGGAATTGCATTTATTTCTTAATACCTAATTTCGTTCGAGGTAGGGTAAGAGTTTTGTGTGGGCAAGCAGGTTCTTCATAATTGCAGCCAACAGAAGGGTGTGTTGGAGGGAGGGGAAGAGCGATACAAGTGAGGAGTCTCCCACACCAAGTGCACAAGGCAGCTATCAGCAACCCACTTGGGGATACTCTTCCACAACCCACCTGGGAAACCACAGAGATATTACTCAAATGACCAGGTTTCTGGAAAGGACAAATAAGTGGGCTGAAGGGCTCAGATCAGGAAATGTGTATATTAATACTAATCAAAAGAAGGAAGCAGACTGAGCGTGGCCTCCTTCAGTGTGGGCACCCATCCTCTGCTGCTCATAAGGGTGTATCCACACCACTCTGCAGCTATAGCCTTGAGACCTGGCACAGTAACTCCATCTATTTCTTCCCATTGTAGCAGTGATAAGTCACCAGTATCAGGAAGCCACTGTGGAGTCATTTCCAGAAGTGTCCCAGCGCTGCCTGCTCTCTGCTGCCTGCAGCAGGAGTTCTACCGTGAGGGCATTTCCACAGGCATGTCCCAAATCTTCCCAGCCCTAGTGCAAATGTAGATGTACAGGGCAAATATATACAATGCTTTCCCAAAACAGTCTCTCAGCTTCCAGCAATCGGAGGCCCAAGGACTTCCCGAGACACACAAATTCTGAGTATTAAGTTCCAAAGCGAACTTATCTTTTATAAACATATGTAGTATGTGCTTGAACCCATGTAAATTTTCAAATTTTCAGCATCCGCAATGTCCTACAGAAAGGAGTTCTACAGCTTAAACTGGGGGTGTGGAGGGGGGGAATGCTTTTTTTTTTTTTTGGACCTCTATCCTGCTGGTTTACATTTTCAGTAAGTGCTAGAATCCATTCTAGCATTAATTTACGTGGTTCAGGTGATGGTGGCCATAAAGACCTAGCAGTGAAGACTGATCATAGAATTTATGTGCAGGTTCCTGTGATGTTCACAGAACCCAGTGTGACCCAAGCTGTAGATGTTCACACCAGTAATATAACTTGTAAAGTTCTGGTCTGCTAAAGATTTGGCATCCTGCCCAAAACAAGAGAGAGAGAAGGACCTCACTGGGGTTTCTTCTTGTACAGTTATTAATTACATGCTCTCCATCCAAACAAGTGCTTTCTTGGTATCATGATGCTCACTAACAACTTTCATCCCGTGACAGGCCACAGGTCAACGCATCTCAAAACTCACAGGAGGTCAAACGCTTCTCCTGGCAAGCTGCTGGTTTTGGCAGAGTCCTTCCAACTTCCCAGAACTGAGACACACCAGAGAGAAGGTGGCTTTCCCCTCACCTCCTCTCCACCAGCCATACAAAGAAGCGCTGCAGCCCTTGAGCCCTGGTGAGCCCATGCCACCTTCCAGCTGAGCTCCCATCACCTCTCCAGCAGGGCCCTGAGGTGGCTGAGCTGTGCCAAAGGCAGGTCCTGCCTCCAAGGTTCATGCTAAGGAGTCATTGTCCCATTGCGTGCCTAATGTAAGGCTCTAATTGCCTCTCTCACACAAATCCTAGGACAGCAAGGTCTGGCTCACCATCTGGGAAGGAGAGCTCTGAAATAAGCATGAGTGAAGGGTACTGGCCCTGTGTTGGTTTATTTACCTGATGGGAAATGGTCCATAAAGACTCTGCCAAAGCAAGCCATAAAGGTATTAGAGAATGGCATGAATGGCAAAATATTTGATAACAGAAGTGTGGCAGGAGGTGTGTAAATGAGGAATAAATACAACCCACTGCTCATTTCAAGAGAAAAACAGGGTCAAATCAGCACTGGGAAATTGTCAGCACATGGAGAGACATTAATTACTCTCAGATGCAAAAGCTAAAGTTTGTTATCCTACCATGTGCACAGAAGGACATGGAAATCCTGAGGTCAATTTCTGCTGACTTCTCTTTCTTGTCTCTGCCCTTGGCTGAGGCCTGATGCCTGGGATGAGGTTAAGTGTGACCATGCTGACTTACGCAACGCGATACAATATCCCAAGTAGAGTGATCCTTCCTTTTCATCCCAGATAATGATCTGTTTCCCAAAGCATAAAGAGTCTGGATTTAATTATCTCTGCCCTTACCCAGCTAGAGGACTCTATCTATCTTTTGCAGAGTTATTCCCTCTGTGGCTCCACAGCCATCTCTCTGTTTGCTGTACCACTGAGCCAAGTCTAATGTCAGAATCTTTTCTGTTGTAAATAGGTTTTTCAGCACTGGAGAAAGGTTGCAGCTAAACCAGAAATACAGTGCAACAGGTTTGGATCTGACACAAACCTTCCATCATACACTTCCCTAGAGCACATCTAGAAGAGACCTCTCTAAATTCCTGCTTCATCATGCAAACAACTCTTTCTCATCGTGCTTTGTATGAAACCATCTGGGTTTCGCTTCCTAATTTTTTCTCTCCTGTGAAACTACTCCTGCACACTTTGGCAATGCCCCTGTGGTTTGGGGGAGCAGGAGCAAGGGCAGCGGTGGAAATGGCACCCTGGCTCTGCTCAGCTCTGACTCCATTTGCCTGGCTGGCACACAGTCATGCCACTTGGCACACCAGAAGCATCCTGCCCCAGCGTTTCAGCCATGCCTGGGGCTATTTTGGCAGTTTCACTGTCTATGGGATCAGCAGACCTTGTCTGAGGAAATATGGGGTATCCCTACAGGGAAAGAAGACAACTCCTAGCCGCCAGGTTCTTAGGGCATGCACTTCACATGTCGGTGGCAGCCTAAAACTTGAAGCCCTGTCTCAAAAGTGAAATAGGCATCACTCAAAAGCATGCCTTCATAGACTAAGCCTCAAGGGTTTGAGGGCATAGTAAGGCAACACAGGCCAAGACCTTGAGCTGGGACTATGTCACCACTGCCCTGCTCAGGGAAATCTGGAGTCTGGAGCAAGTGAGCTGCAAGATCTCCTGATCCCATTGCTCACATTTGACAGTTTCTGGGCTGCATTCTTCCTGGAGAAGGCAATAGGAAAGGGAAAGCCCAGCTATGCCCAGCTGTGACGCGTGAAGGGAAGGTAACGACAAAGTCATTCTTCCCGCAATCCATGCCGTATAATCCTTCCTACAAAATAACCAGGAACTGCACTGTATAACCAGATTTTCTTCATTTGTTTGCATTTGCCACATAGAAACATACATCACTGATGCTGTTGCATGTATCAGCAGCCTCTCAATGTCCAGACAACAACAGCTAGTTGTGGTTGTCTGCTTCTGACAGACTAAAAGGCACGTAGAGCAGGGAGGCTGGTGCAGAGCAGAGTCAAGAGCTCTGCTTCACTGGATCACTTGCTAGGGACTGTCAACAGCAAGGAGAACAAAGCCTTGGATCACGAGGGAGTACTTTACAGAGCCAGCTTCCTTGTATGAACTGAAAGAGATGGGAAAATGTCCAGCTAACGTGTCCCTGACAATACAAATGTATTCTTGCAAAACTTGAGCAAGATGTCACTCCAGCAACTGATGGGAATAAACAATGTCTCTGTAAATACATATTGTACTTAGTCCAGGAGAAAAACCTTATATATCTGATGTGATTGTATTATTTCCTGCTGATATTGTCTGTTCCCTAAACATCCTCATGAACGAGGACAGAGTTCAGACTTTGCACCCATGCACAGGTATGTTGTGTGAATCTCACCAGAACAACAGTGGGGAAGCCCATCCTCAACTGATGTGCACTGGTTTCTCTCACTGATTTCAGCTTACCTGTACCAATGCAGTCAGAAGTAGAGCATCTGCCCCACAGGACCTTTTTGAAAACCTTGCCTGGATTTTGGCTAAGAATACTTTTCTCAGCTCTGTAATCAGTTGGCCCTGGACTATTGCAAAAGTAAATGGTAAGTGATCTTTTTGGTTGACAGAACAATGTTTTCCACTGGTTTTTATCATGAGCTTTCCTCTGTATCACTGACTATTTTCTGAACCTGGGAAATTCATTGGAAGAAAAAGTATGAGGAAAAGCAGTGTGTTACACGTAGGAAGGAATGAATACAGTGAAAGGGTCTCAGAGCACCAGAAATTAATTTCCAAGAGGATAAACCACCTTGTGTTGCTGAGCTGCTGAGCTCCTAAGTGCTGGAAACAAAATACCTTGGTGAAATGTAGAGTCCTCCTAGACGAGAGAAGGAAGGCTCCTAGGAAGGCCTGCACCTGACCTCTTCTGGCTTCAAGAAAGATTTGAAGAGAGAGACTAAGGTGCTTTTAGTCTCTTGAAGACTAAGGCAGAGACTAAGGTGCTCTTCCTTTGTCGAGTTGGTTCTGCCCTGTGTCATGCTGCAATCTTATCCCTCAGTCATCTAATAGCTGTACACGTTACTCCCTCCTGGGCCCCAGTCTTGGGCAAATGAAGTAGTCTCCCTGATGAGAAACCTATCCACACAACAGAAGATGAGTTCTTCCAGGGTCTACATCCCACAGGGATCCCCATGCTGGATTTCAGTCTCTTTGCTCAATACATTGCGTCAAAGTTTTTCTAGGAGACCTTGTGCCCTTACACTCCCCTTATGCCCTCCCACTTTGCCCCAGTGCACTTGATACAAGAAGTCTGGTACAGCACAAAGCATCCTGTGTATTATTTGCCTTTGTCTTATTGAAGTAAAGGCAGAAGGGTGAAGAAAGGCTACTTGGGCATCAGAGTAGACCAAAGATTTGGTGTGTCTGTGTCCCACCTGGAGTCTTGTTGCTGGGAAAAAAAATCTCCTGGCAACAGCAGTAGAAGGTGAAGCAGTTCAGCACAGCAACAAATGTGGTGCCCAGCACAGCCACTTTAAATTTAAGAAATTCCAAGTTGTCTACATTATGCTGACAAGCACTGTGGTTTCCCACAGCATACACAAGGGGATAGACTAGGATTTGCCCTGAAAGGCTCTCCTGGAGTCCCTGGCATGGCGCAGCTCCCATCGCACAGCCCCTGCCTCCTCTGCTGCCGTGGGCTGGAGCCAAAGACATAGGAGCAGCAAGCCCTTGGGCCATGACATTCCCACAGCTTCTGACGCCACGGAGTACCACCCAGCTCATCATCTCACTTTGTGTGCGTGGGAGGGAAACGCTTACAGGACATGCGCCATATGGCAGAAGGAGGATTTCAGCAGCAGAGAGGTGGGAGGTCATGGCAGGGACAGAACAGCTGGAGGTGGGGAACCATCCTGCCCCCTCCCACTCCTTCCCATCACATGTCATCCCCTAGCAAGGGGCAGCTCAAGGAAATGGTCCCCATCTCCTGTCTGGTGACAAACCCATTCTAACTGGATAAATTTCCACATAGAGACCAGCTATGTCCTACTTCTACTTATTGGTGGTCAGGAGTTGTGTAAGAGTAATGACTGACCTGAAAAGCCCCTCCTGACACATATTCATACCTGACCATGCCTATGGCAAAACCCTCCTACAACCCTTGTGCACAAGGGAGGACACGGTTCCTCTTCCAAGGCAGTGCTGGTCATGCTAAGTTGAGTCCCCCCATCCCTCTGCCTTCCCTCCAGCCCTGCTGTTCTCAGCAATCACAACTGGCGGCACTTGAGTTTATTGGATGTCCACAGGTTGACCTCGGTGTAGTAGAAATTTCCACACCAATAGCATTCCCTGCTTTCACCGTTCCCCTTGTCTGGCTCTGGCCACGGGCTGGGAGAAGCAGGCGTTGTCCGTTGTTCCCCGTGCAGCCCCGATGCTCAGCTGCAGCGAGCCGAGTGCTGCAGGGCATGGGATGGCCTCAGCAAAGTACAGTGGAGGAACCACCACTGAGTACGTGCCAGCAACCAACAGCCACGACATCAAGGCAGCAGCAGCAAGAGGGGAGGATGAAATGCCAACCTGGGAAGTCACGACCGGTGCCGAGAGAGCTCAGCACCAACTACAGCCTATCCATGCTGCTTCTCTGTTCACATGATGTCTCTGGTGGGATACTCCAGACGAACTAGCAAAACACTGAGCACGAAAGTTATGACAAGATCAAGAGAAGCAAATGTCATGTGCTGATTCCCCCTCTTCTCCCCCCTGAAGGATGCTCTGTCTTTCTAAGGGGAATCTCACAGGTTTTAGCTGGAAATGGTGCAGGTAAAACATTAACCATTCTGATCTCAGTGAACCAGAAGCACTTTGAAAACTCTTAGAAAATATGTGAAATCGTCTTTGAATGCTCAATTACTTTTTCTCCATACTCACTGCAGGCTTAAAAACTAAAACCACAGCCATTATCTGATGCAGACAAGGAATGAATAAAGATGCAATATGCTAAGTATCTTCCATGCTGAAGACACAAATACCCGCAATACCATCCTTGTGTATGGTATTTTATCCTCACTATGTATATGATTCAGCTTGCTTGTCCTCGGACATAATGCCCTCATACATACCATGCACAAGCGTGCAGAAAGAACAAAAAGCACTATAGAAAGAAGAGAAAACTCAGCAGCACAGAGGTGGCATGCCCCAGTGACAAGCTGTTTCCTTCTCCTCTCATGGATGTGTAATTCCTTTCATGCATTTCTTCTCTTTAAAAAAAATCTCTAAGTCCCATACATTTAACTCCACAGTAAAATACCTCCCCTTTTTAAAGCTTGTTAAACTACAGAGGTGAGCTGGGTTGGTAACCCCTGCAGATTTCTCTAATCAGTAGAAACTAGTCAAGCATCACAGGCTGGGACACGTCTGACATGAGCGGAAGCAGTTACCCAACAGCCAGGGCTGAGAGCTCAACTGGGGGCAAACGGGGAGCAGCAGGAGACATCTGAAGAGCTCCATGACAGACAGCTGAGCAGGACTGCCCCTGCCCGCACCCTGCCTGCACCAGCCCAGCTCCGTTCATGGGAAAGACAAGACCGTCGTGGTCATCGGAGGTGGCCATGCCTTGTTCTGCAGCCAGGGGATGGCCGGGAAACCCTGCGGGCAGGAGCACCCTGCGCAGTGCGGCACAGCCGAGAGTGGCTGGGCAGCAGGAGCCCAGAGCTGGGGCGGGAGGGCTGCAGACCTGGGTTTACTCTGGCTGCTCTAAGGCTGCCTTGCTGAGCTTGTCTTTGGCAAGTCACCTCCTGGCGAATAAAGGCACGCCGTGTGCCAGGTGCACTTGCGCTCTGGAGAGGAAAAAGAAATTTCTCCTTCCTTTCTTGGTATTTTTAAGAACAAATTCCCAGCTTGGCTTCATGAACCAGGAGCAGAGCATGAACCTGTTCCCATCTCATCTCAAGAGCCCAGCCCTCCTTCTCCGAGGCTCTGGCCTCGAGGTTCTTCCAGCCGAAAGCTTGTAGGTCACACAGCACTGCAATAATTCTCAGGCCAATAAAAGCTCTTAGGGGGTTTGCTGGCTTACAGAGTGGGGATATTTGTGGCTGGCTGCTTGTAAACTACGTCTTGAATATATATTAAGCATTTTTTGGCACTCACAATAAAGAGAAAATGAACTTTGACACTCATCGCCAAAATATTAGTATTAGATTTTCAGTACTCTGCCCTAGAATAAGCAACTGGGACCTCAGCAAAAAAAAAAAATAAAAAAATATCACATGTCAACACAGCACTTCCACAGAAATATGAGTTTTCTTTCTACTGATCTTGGCAACACATTCCCGTCCATTCTGTTTTTTAAATTTATCATAGATGGAGCCACACCTGCCCTGAAATCAGTGCTGGGTGCTGTAAAAATAAATAGTAGTCCTTGTCCTCAAGGTTTTACAGCCTAAACAAAAACAAACAATGAATTAAAGAAGGAAACAAAGTCAGTCACTAGCCTAAGGTCACAAAGGAGTTCTGTGGCTTGGCTCAGATTAGAGCACATGTCCTCTGGTGCCCTACCAGCTCTCTTGTCCCGTCTCCCTAAACCATACTGGGTTTCACTATTTCTTGCTTTCCATTTCACACTTTCTCTTTCCCTGGCCTATTCTCTGTCCAATCTGCTGGCAAGGATCCCCGTCCCCGCTGCTGACAGCCTCAGTCATCCTCACTAACTAAATTATATGTTCGGCTCAAAGCATGACTTTCAGCTTTCTAGTGCATCAAGGGCTGCACTGGACTATTTTACATGAAGATTTCTAGCACGGTTATTGAAGTGCAAGTGATGAGAGACAGCTGAATTTCTTTTTGTGTGGGGGGGTGGGGTGCAGACAGATTGGGACACGAGAAAATATTTTTCTTTCTTTGATATTATTTTGTAATGACACAAATCCGGAATATTTTTCATGGGGAGGTGGGGGAAACCAAGCCTTGTTGCTCTCTCATTAAAAAATAAGTAAGTTTCCACCCTGTTTCTCTACCCAGGGAAAAAGGAGAAGTTTCTGCGCATCAGTGTGTGTGCGTGTATAAATCAAAGTTTCGGTTTTGATGAGAATCTTGTTTTCCCGGGAAAAAAATTTCAAATTTCAACAATCTGGATAAGTCTACATGGCAACATCTCCACTGACAGCTCCTGCCAAGCCTTTCCTAAACCCTGCCAAGGCCAGCAGATGGATGGTGGGCTACTGAGTGTGTCAGGGAGCAAGCACACAACTAGCCTTCCCCAGGAGAAGGGAGCCCCTTCCAGCTGGACAGCGGCTGCCATCTGAGCTTGTTTCTCCTAAATCAGTTGCTGAGCAGCTCCTGAGGCTGCCAACAAGGAGCAGGCCCTTTAGATCAGAGATAACAGCTATCAATAAAGTAAGATAACATGAATTTTTCCCAGATGCAATAAAGTCACAGCTTTTCCAAGTAATGATAACAGGGTCCTGCGAAAGCGCAATTACAATGAGTTCGGAGAAGAGGAACCCCACAGCAGCTAAACCCCCTGTTTTAGACCTGACCCTGTACTCTTTGGTGCAAAAGGTACATTGAGCACCCTGCAGCCCGCTGCGAATTCTGCTAAAATGTAGGAATGAGGCAACATTTCAGAGATTCAGACCCCTTCTTCGGGGTCACTTGCGATACCCTCGCCTTCCCTAAGAGACTCTTTCCTTCTCTCCTGGGGCTGCGCAGAAACTGCTGAGCTCCATGACGCCGCACGCTGCCTGCTCGCTCTCGCTCTCCGCCTGCTTCTTACTTTCACTCCCATTGGTTTCGTGTTTCCTTTGCCGTGTGGAAAAGCTTTCGAGCTTATCCAGCCCAGCAGCAGGGTTTATCCTAGTTCCACCCACTGGGACTTTCCTAGCTTCCTTCTGCACAGCGAGAGGGGAAAAAAGCCAGACGGAGGCAGGCAGCAGGCACCTCGGGGAGCTCCGGGAGCTCGGTGCTCTCTTTCCCTGAGCTAGGTTTCTATTGTAGGCGGTGCATTCCCTGGGAGGGAGGGGGTGTGTGTGTCGGTGCCTTCCCACACTCAGGGCAGCTCTTATTTAATGGGGGTCTCCATGCAGGGTAGAGGCCAGAAGAGATTTTTGCCGTTCCCAGTTCCCATCCAGGAACAGCAGCAGCTCGCAAGCCAGGCGCCGGCATGGAACGCGTGGCTGAGATAACCTGGGAGGAGGCGGCTCCTGGGACCGACCAAGCCTCCAGGATTCACTTCAGGGAGGATTTGAGGAGGATACGGTGCGCGGTGCTGCTGTGCCTGCTCTCCGTGCTGGTCCTGGCGCTGCCCACTGCCTACCTGCTGGCTGGAAACCTCAGAGCCCCCAGCTCCTGCACCGGCCAGGTAAGAGACTGATGGCCAATTTCTGTCCTGCCACTCTACGAGGAGGAGAGCGCCGCATCCCGCATCTCCAGGGTTGGTTTTGTTTGGTTCTTTTAGTCTCTTTATGAGTTTCTCATGTTTAAAGGAACACTAGAAACTTGCTGTTACATTCCTTCTTCCTTATGCAGAGCAAATTTGCCTGGGATAAATCTTATTATTGTTTGGTCTTTTTAACTAACGGTTTCTGTTCCTCTTGTCTTAATTTCACTGAGGTCACAGTACAATGTACGACTTTATAAAACTTTTATGGACGTGCTGCAGGAAATGTTTAAGAAAAATCACTAGTCAATGGAAATTAGTGTCTCTCCGCTGATTTCAGACAGATTTTGACACTACGGCTCATGTTCCTCCCTTCTTTTGGGTTAACTCTGAGACTTCCCCTGTCCCAGTGTCCTATTTCAGCAAACATCTGCTGACTGCGCTGCTTATGTCAGTGGGTCAGTGCCCATCATCTCATCACTGGGCAGACAGCTACAGCCGTTACGTATTATTAACACAAACTCCTGCAGAGGTATGATTTGGGACAATTCAAGAGTTGACCCTAAATTTTGCATCCCATTTTTTACTCCCCATCAAAACTTGCTCTAGATCCGGGGATCTGCTCAGCTCTTCTCCTTTGACAGACAGCTAAACTCATTGTGCAATACAAGCTGGTGTGGCTGCTTCTAATGCTCCTCTGTGCTGCCCCAATCCTTCTTGCACCAGACCACAAACAAGTGCCTATATTCCCACTATAGACTATGAATTCAGCAGGACTGCCCCAGGTTAGAAGGATGAATATATGCATACAGGTCTGAGGAATTAAGGTTTGAATCTTAGCTTCAGGTCTGAAATTCCCCAACTAATTAGCCCGCTTGTTATGTACTCACTTAGGAACGTCAAAAGAAAGCAGTGTTAGTAAGTGGCCTCGAAGGCAGATTTCTAACCTTGCACACATTTAGCCTACGGATGTTTAGACAGCGTGACAGCGGTACTCATGGCTGCGCGCATGTGCTCTCTGGGCTGCACAGAGACGTGCTAGCCCCTGTTTGACCTCAAGTCTGCACAGCCGGCATCTCTCACCCAAGCGATGCCAGCTTCTGGGTGCAGCATCTTCCGCCTTACCTGGTTATACCTTTGTGCACAGCTGAAAGGAGACGCAGCAGCCCTGCGCGGTACCTTAGGCTGTTAAATTTGCCGATTTCTTGCACAGGTGAAAGTGCATGTTGCTGCAGTGACCCTGTTACTGCTATTTAGGCCAGCTAGAGTGGGTGTACACTGAGTGCAGAGGCACTTTGGACACTCAGCTGCATTGCTCTTTGTTTGTGTCCTTTGAGGTTGTACAGAGCAGAACAGTTCAGTTCTTGAAATGATCTTAGAGTGAAATAAAAATAAAACATTAGCCTGTTTGACTGGACTAACGTATTCCTGGCTCTTGACCCTGTTGGCAGAGTTAGTGGAAAAAAGCATTTTTGTGACTGTGTTTGGCTTCTTAAGAGGAAAAGCGCAACGTAAGCCGTTAGATTTGCTCTAGCCTGGGCTACGCTAGTGTGTATTTCCATGCATATGCACCGAATTATTAGCGCGTAGTATTCCCGCAATGATGTAACGAGGTGATCAGATGAGTTACAGCCTCTACGAGTCCCAGTGAGGAAGAGAAAAATCATCAGGGCTGGCCGGCTGCCCGCTGCCTTCGTGCCAAGCCCGGTGGGTGGAGCGCCCAGCTACGGTTCAACTGGATCCTGCATTTTCTGAATTTTTCATTCTCTCCGCTGCTGACTGACTGTATCGCCAGAGTTGTCCAGCAACAGAGCACAGATTTGTCTGCCTGTGTAGCTTTCTGTTGATTCCCCAAAGAGCCGTGTCATGGGCTAAGCCCAGGCGCTCAGTCCTGCGGCTCGCCGGAGCTGTGGGCTGTTTCAGTCCATGGGAACATTTCTGGGCATAAAGGCTCGCGGGAATGAATGTCTTTTTGCATTTCCTTCTGCATTTGAAGTGTTAGAGCTGGATTGCTAAAGGATGCCTTCCTCACGTGCCCCATTGATAGCCCAAATCAGGAGGACTAGGTTGGGACCAGACGCGTGTGCCAGAGCTCTCTGTGGCACTGGTTTTGGGGTGCGGATGCCCTGGTCATACTGGGAGCAGGTGGGCAGACCTGAGTTTGAACCAGACGTGTATTCGCTTGCTGACCCTTGCAGCAGCGAGCCCATGGGAGGAGTTCTCTCGTTGCCCCAGGACCAGAGCTCAGCCCACACATGCCAGATTATCGACTTCTTGTGCATTGGGGACAGCCCTGGGAGGAGGGAGGGACTCAGCAGCTGAGCAGGTGAGAAGCAGTTGTAGTGAATTCCTGAGCCTGTCCTTCCTGGAGCAAGGAGGAGGAGAACGGGAGCTGGGGGAAGGTTTGCACAACAGGGGTGTGTCTCTTCGATTTCCCTGCGGGGTGAGGCAGTTTATTCATCTCTGGTTCTGTGTGCACGCACATGGTGTCATATTCTGCCTCTGGAAATGTCCCTTTTGAGAAAAAGCAGGGCAAGTTATATCATTACAGCAACATGTATGAGCCACCAGGTCTCTCTCTCTCATGTTATAATGCATCTTGCATGAATAATTCAAGTCTGATGATGGTTTCCCTGAACACCTTCCAGGCTCACTACACTGCTTCCTTTTTGGAAATAGAAATCACTTTCTTTTGTGCTTCAAGACAGAGCAAGGAGAGGAAATAAGGTTCTTTAAGCAATAACACATGGCTTGTGTTATTAGCAGGAAATCTATAGAAGACTCTAGTGGTGCCCTTCCAGAGGAAGGGCCAGGAATGCTGTGCATCCTTCCCCAAAAGGAAGACAAGTTTCAGTCTGAGTGCACAAATCTACCAAGAGAACGGCACAACAACCAGGAAAGCATCTCTGGCTACCTTAGCAACCGGCTCAGCTAGCCCAATACAGCACAGCATCAAGTCCTGTGGCCTGCGGGTGTTGGTTCATGGGCTTATTTTCATGGCAACTTTGGCATGGCAGGACCACAAGCAGCATAAAGGGAAATTCCAAAACCGGTCCAAAGGACTGCACATGAACCTGTGTGAAGGGAGCTGCTGCGGTACAGGAGGGACTTTAAAGTCCTAGAAGCTCCACCTGGATCCTGTCCAAAAGGATGAAGCCAGAAAGGTAGCAACAAAGCTCAGATAACGACTGCCAGAACATACAGACCTGCAGAGCCAGAAGCTCTAATGGCCTGCCCAAATGGGAAAGAGAACCTGAAATGGCTTCTTGATCTGTAGGGATGGAGAAATGCCTGGGGAGGAGCAGTGAGCATTGCACCTAGGCCCAGGTGTGTGGGATTCCCCTTCCAAAAGCCAGCAGCAGTGAAACTCCTGACTGGCCATTGCTGCTTGATGCACACGGGCAAAGAAGACAGTGAGCACACGCCCTGGGTACACGCTTACACTGGACACTATAGTCCAGCCAAAATACTCCCATTGAGGCCAGTTTTTACTGGCACAGGACAAGCCCCTACCAAAAATGCCCAGCCGAGGCCATGCAGCATGTGTGGGTGTATGAACCATGTATGAACCTGCAGAGATCCTGCCCATAAAATAGTGCCTTGTGCTAAAAGTGGAATGGATGGAGGTGCTGGGGCTATTTTGTTTATTAATCTCTCTGCCTGCAGTGCCAAGCTGCTTTTCCCATGCAGTTCTCCATCGGATACCCCCGGCCCTCTGGAGGTGTAAGAGGCAAAGCAAGTGAACAGGGGATGTTCAGCCTCTCTTTTTGTCTCTAGCAATATATGGGTATAAGTGCAGTGAGGCTTTTGGATATTCTTGGTATCAAAACAATATAGAAGTGTTTTGCATACCGCAGTCTTCAGGGTAATTAGAGCTGGCTGGCTGAGATGTCGTTTGCAAGTCAGGTGTAAGGTGGGATTTTCAACATCGCTCAGTGCTGGTTACAGTCTCTCCACAGTGACCAAAGGGAAAGTTGAAGCCATGCTGTGAACTTTTCAGAATCACAGCTGAGCAAGAAAGGAAAAGAGAGAAAAACACTAATTGTGTAAACGATCTCTCTGTTGTCTCATGCTGCTTGGTTCTCCCTCACCACCTCATCTACGACATCAACGTACAACATCTGTGCATATTTAGGACAAATACCACTAATTATGTAGCATTGACTAGTGGTAAAATATTTTCTGTAGGAGGTTTATATTTGTATCCTTATCAAACAGCACAATTATGGAAAAAAAAATCTTCTACCTTTGCCAAGCAACAGAATAATTTCACACCTTGCAGCACCCTGCTCTATAGACTGCACCACACTGTCCTTTAGCATCTGTGAATGCAGCTCCTGCACCTGGAGTTTCCATCTGGCCTTCTTTTGGAAGAAGTAAATTGAGGTTGCATAACAAGATTCTTCCCAGTTTTTAGTCAAAACCGTTTTCTTATTTTTTATAAAGCAGCAGAATTCTTCTTGATATCCTTCCCACTTTCCCTCACCTCTGTTTGTTTTGCAACATCTGAGTTTATATAAAGCACTTCAGCAGAAGTTAGGCTTTAAATATGTAAACAGTCCTCCTGAAGTTATGTGATTAAATGTAGGTTTGTGATTGATTTGTTGCTCATTGCAGTACTTAGCATCTTTAGAAAATATGTCACTTGATAAATATGTAGGAAGTGTCACATAAATAATGGTATAAAGTATACTCATAGGCATATACATCTGGCCAAAAGCAAGGGGGAGTGTTTGAGGGAAATCCTCCACACCAATCTTTTGCTTCCCACCAGGGGAAGGACAAAATCACCTGGCTACGACTGTGTCACATCAAAAGTACTGTCATCATATTTAGACACCACAGCGAGCAGATGGAACCTTGGAGAAAGTCATTAGTCATAATGAAAGGCCCAGACATCTCATAGACAGCAGAACACCATTTCTCTCTGTCAGCAGCACACTGAGCTTTCGCACCACCATCTCTTCTAGACAACATTTCCTGCAGAGCAGCAGACTCCTCTGGCTGGGCTATATATGTGTGTACAGGGCGGGAAGGGAGAAAAAAAAAAAGAGAATTTTCCCTGCAGTTTTCCTTCTCCATTTTTTTTTCCAATACACCAGAGCCACTGTATTAGAAATGATGGTTTTCTGCAGGAGCACATGGATGTTACTGCTAGTAAAACATTAAAATATCTTTGGGCTTACTAGAGTAGCTGGCAGTCCCCAGACCCAGGCAGCCTGACTCTTCTCCCACAAACACTCCCCTTCCCCTGGCCAATATAAATTATCTATTTTCTACTTCTTCTGTATTTGAAGTTGTCTGAGATATAGCCACTGGGAGATGGCTTCAGCATCTACGTGCTAATACTATTTCAGCCTATTTATTAAGCAATGTGCATCAAATCCTTCACTGCAAGCTGATCAGTGGCAGTTTACTCCATTCAATGTATTTATTGTAGCTGTCCATAAAACACACCATACCACACCTGCGTGCTCCTGACAAACATTGCATGATAGAGGTTCCTGACAGCCCTGGTAGGCAACCCTGAGCTGGCTGCATGACCCAAACTGCCTGCTTTCTGCAACCACGCTGTTGGCGTAGACTCACAATGAACTGTGCCCTGGGGAAGTCCTAAGGGATGCTCCTCACTTCCCAGAGAGCCCAGATCCAGAGTCAGCATCCCACCCAGTTAGGACCTGTGCTGCTTTGCAGGCTGCTGTAAGAGGCCTGGCACCTGGCGAGAAGCCACCAGCCATGCCCAGGCACGATGCAGATGGAGCAGCCCGGTAGGTGTGTGGCATGCAGACAGCAGCTTCCATTTGAACTGCTCGACGTAAACGTCAGAGCCACTTGGCACAGCCCAGGGCCATGCCCTGCTCCCATGCAAGTGCGGGTTGGCACAGGGATGTGCTATGAGTGGGCTGGTGTTCGGCTCTAGAAGGAAACGTAAGAGGCAAGCGAAGGCGGATCACCCTGCCCTCCCTCGGTGGAGCACCAGCGAGCCACAGAGCTCGCCCTCCGCCAGCTGCACACCCAGACCTGCACAGCTCCTTTCCGTATCCCAAGGAGGCGACCCAACATTCGAGACAGACCTAAGTAACACACTAACAGTCTGAAAGAACACAAATGCAGAAAGAAAAGCAGGTGAAACAGCAGTGCTCTGGCTGATACACATCAGTTAGTCTCTTCGCTGGCATTATGGATGAACTGAGAGCCTGCAAAGGCTCAGATCTGCTGAGTCTTGAGACGGGGAAGAATCGGTCACATCGCTGTTTGCTCTGCACAGATTGAGGGACAGGAGCATCTCTAAGCAGCAGAGGTGCTCCAGCAGTGCTGGATGGAGGCACCGTCCCAAAGGAGGGCTAGAGATGGCTAATTCACACTGGCCAGTCTGCCCGTCCTCTCCCAGTTATGCCAAGGGCTCGTCCAGCCTCTGAACAAGACTGGAGTTTAGCACAACCACCCCCACAGCAGGCCAGGTCCTGTCCCTGGCACCTTTCCTGAGATGCAGGCGGTTTCAAACAAACAGCACAAAACTCTTGCAATGAAGCAAAGCCCTGCCAGGGCTTGTCCTTTTACATAAAAGCTCTGGCTGAGGTGGATAGTATTACTGTAGCATATTCCATTTTCTGGGATAATGCAAACAAGACTCTCTGTGGAGGTGCTGTACACCCCGGAGCCCTGAGCTAACTGCTTGCAAATCTCTCCTGCAGGTCACAGAAGAGAGGGGCTCTCGCTTTCTGAAGCAACGGGCAGTACCTACTGGTAAGTTTGCCAGTCCTTTCCCCCACCCCAAATGCCTTTGTTCACCGAGGTTTTGCAATCGCTGCCGCAGCATCCTGCCGGCAGACGCCTCCCCACATGCCCTCCGCTCTCACCACCCGAATCCTCCCCGAGCCAAACAAGCCAGGGCAGACAGAGGCAAACCTGGGCAACAAGATGCAGGGAAATAACTGGGGCCATAGCGAAAGTGCGAGCATTTCTAACCCGAGGGCTGTGCAAGCTGACTCCTTCTAGCGCGGGCACAGACCTCCCTGGCAGCTCTCTGAGATCGGGATAACTCCCTGAACACACAAAAGCATGGATTTGGGAGCCCATGCACACCACACCTCCCTCAATTCACCCCCCAGCAATTTCAGACACGGCCGCGACATGCCCCATCAGCACCGCAGCAGGCCTGACAAGCTCGGTCATTTGCAAAGGGATTTTATTACCTCGACGGTGTCAATAAACAATCACGGCAAATAACTCCTGACTCAAATGTATGCAGAGATGGAAAGGGGCTGCACACATTTCCTCAGTGGCATCAATCACTGCTTGCGTCTCGTTGACTTGAATAGCAGCAAACGTCTTCACACACTTTTTCTTTTTCCCCTCAGTTACAGAGACACTTTCCAGTGCAGAAAAGCCAAGAGCGCACCTGACAGGTAATGCTTGTTCAAAAATGAAGCATTTCCCGTGGGTATTACAGCAGATGTAGCAGTGCAATAATCTTAGTTTATAGGGGTCTGATAGGATCAGGTGTTGCAGGAAACATGGGGAAAATAGTCATCAGCTTTGCCTTGTTGACCACAATATATTTACTGCAGCCTGTGTTTGCAGAAAAGGTCCCATGAAGGAGGTAGTTGACAGAAACTTTTCTTCTTGTCACTTTTCCAAGCCATTTATTTTACTGTAACGGAACTTAAATAGGTGCCTGGTATCTTAGTCATCTGCTGAATCCCCTAGAAAAGGCAGTGGAAAGAGCCCAAGTGAGCCCTGACGGGGCAGTGAATTGAGAAGAACTTCCAGTTTTGGAGAAAACTCAGGTCAGATAAGACCAGTTTTAGGGCCCTTATTTTTCTGCAAGGTCTGACCCAGTCCACACACACCATATTACCATCAAATAGCCTCCTGTTTTTAGTGAGATCATCTCTGTTTAACATTGGAGAAAGCAAGAGAAGAGTTATGTCCAGCTGAACCCCTCCAAGCCCTTGTGTTAGGAAGGGGCTATGGCAAAGCAGTGTCGCAGGTTGGGCTGCCATACATTTCCGAGGGGCTGCCAGCGTTTGCAAGGCCACCATCTCACCACCTCAGCCTTGAAGATGTAGCTGTCATCACCCCAAGGACACTGTCCTGAGCCCTCCTCCATCCTCACCGGCTCCACCCAGCTGGAAACTGTAGGTATTACCAGAGAAGAGGAAAAGGTTCATGGCTGGTTCCCAGGTGGATGGAGTTGAGTACTGAAAGGCTCTCCAGCTGCTCAGACCTAATGCAATTTACACCTCTCAAAAGCACAGCTCACTGCAGAGGCTTCCCCAACACCCCGTGTGTTGTCCCAGGGAAGCACTTTAGTAACTTGAAGCATGCAAGAAGTGGCCTGATGCTTCACACAAATTCACCCACAGGATTAAACCAATCAGTAGTTCAGGGACGATTTCTCTCCCAGCATGGTTTACTTTCCCTAATCTGCAAGCTCCTTCCTAATGCACATCCTTGGTCCCATCCCCTTTTGCACGCAGGTTGCGAGAGCACCAAAACTGACCCGTCCTTGTTCCAAATCACGTCTTTGCCTAAGTGAAAGTTTGCAAGAGCAAAAGGACCATGTCTGCTAGTGTAAATCTCTCTGTTTCCCCTGAGTCCACCCACGTCGGAGAGACCCAGAGGCTCCCGGTGCAGCTGACTCAGAAGAGCAGCCAAGCACAGGTCTGCTGACAGGAACTTCCCTGGGTTGCACAAAAATCCAGTTGCCGCAGGGAAGCACCCAACAGTTTTCTTCAAATTTCCACACTTGCAAAAATTCCTTCACCATCATTCCTGAGCAGCCTCCCCGGGACGGTGCCCATCCTCTTCAACCTGCCATTTCGGGACAGTCACTGTTGGCCATAGCAAGGAGCATGAAAAGGAAAAAGCTAAGGGGATTTTCTCGCTCCTTTTCTCTGCGAAAAGGCTACATCCAGACTGCTGTACTACGTAGCCATCAGGGAACCTAATTTCCATCAACTGATCTTTGACTTCTTTCTAGCCCAAGAATATTTTTAGTGCTGTACCCTGTGACAATGAGTTCCCAAGCTTAACTGTGCGTTGCAGTCAGAAAATATTTCCTGTTATTTTAAACTTGCTGCATAATAATTTCTTGGGTGCCACCCTGCTCTTCTTTTCTCAGAAACCATGACTCGTGCATAGAAAGTGAAAAAGAAATAATTATTCTTCAGATCTTAGTTACATCCCCCCACCTTAGGTACCTTTTTCAAAGTGAGGTGGTAGACTACAAACTCTCACTTGTAGGAAATCTCTTCCAGATCTCTATTCTCTCTGTCTTTTTCTAGCTTTAGGCACATGTATGATGAAGGTGAGAGCAGAGGAGTGAGAGGAATGAGAACCAGCCACAGTACTTTCATGGGTATGCACCACTGAATTAGCAGTAGCAGAATGACTCGATGTTTTGGTCCCTGTTCCTTTATGATGAATTTTCCACCTGCTCTTGGCCTTTCGAACACACACTGAGCATTTTGAACTTATCCAAACTGGCATCAAGATCTCCTCTCCCAGGATGGCTATAGCTAGTGAAGAATGGCATGATCCATGTGAATACCTAGCTAGGACTTTTCTCCATCCCCATTCTCTCCTGTGCACTAATGTATATTTGGTGCTGAATGCACCATGCCATGCCATCATCCCCTCTCTGACTGACTTGGTTGCACTTCGGGTCAGGATGCAGACCAGTGCCTACTCCTTCTTGTCACCAGCCTGTGGCACGGCTGAGTGAACGATGTTGCAGAAACCCCATCAAGTACCCAGCTCACACTTATCGTGCTGCAATGGTATCCGAGCACTCCACTAAATCTGGGTAGAACAACACTTTCTGGTTTCACTTGATTGTTGGAAATAATGAGCTTTTAAGGGCAGTTTTTAAACGCCCAAGGCACAATCTTGAGCAACAGATACCCTGCAGCCACAAGACTTTGCAGTAAAAGGTGTACAAGGGCTTTACTATAACAGGAGACTCAGACTCTAATCTCTTGCCGAGACCAGGAGTCTGGCCTCAAAGTACAGTGTTCAGTATCAGGCTCTCACACCGGAGAGGCCTAAGAATTGTAGAAACCCCACAAGTTCACCAATATGCCACAAAATGTACTCAAAAGCTGTCAAGCAACAGGGATTCTCCAGCAAGGGACTAAACCAAAAGGGATTTGGGGAAAGGAGAAGTAATTTCACATGTAAGGGATGCCAAAAATTTATAGTGGATGGCAAAGTTGAAGGAGCTGTAGCAATGAATCCCTTATTAAAAGCAGATTTTATTTACTTCAAGAGTTAGCATAATAGGTGTATTTTGAGGAAGTATAGCTCCATACATTTATGAAAAAATAAATGACAAGTACAAAGTGCAACTGCTGCTAGAAAAGAAGCCATACTGTATTCAAGGGCACTTGAACATGAATTTTTCCTCTTGACCAGTATTGAAAGCGTGAGCTCAACAGAGTGAGCTTTAGGCTAAAAGGGAGGTTATAGCTGTAAAACTCAGTGTTGCCTAATTCTAGAAGTTATGAAATCATGTGAAATCATCCAAGACGTGTGTTAGTTATAAAAAGCATTGAAGAATTGAGTGTCATTGACATCTTAAATGCGTCATTGTACATGGAAAAGAATTTTTCACATGCAGCTTCTCTTCAGTTTTCCCCCAAAATTCCCAAGTTGGAAAAGAGCCCAGGACATTCTCTGGAAATATTGTCGTCTTTTCTGATCCTTCCCATCTCAAACAAGATTTCACCTGCTACCAACTGATCTCTGAAGGGTATTACTCCAAGCTCTTGTAAACCTTAGAGTGACCCAAATGTTACTTTAGCTTTTACCAGGACTCAGACCAGTCCCTAGACACCCAAGAGGTAGATGAGGATGAAGGCAGACCATGAGTACTTTCACCTTCTTTTATTCCTCTCTCTATCAGGCAAAGCTCCATTGTCTCTAAGCCTCATTGTCCTTATAATACTTCTATAATTTAGGTTGGCTTGCTATCACAATCCCTGTCTATCACTCTCCAACACAGAAATACTCTCCTCATGTACTTTGCTTCCTGGGGAAAGATCAGAAAGATTTGATACTTCAGCAGCACTGACAGGCAGGCTGAAAAAAAAAGCCATTATTTTGTTGTGCTATTCAGAGAATATGCAAGAAATTGTACTCCTAACACCTTCTTGTCTCCTTATGGATTATTTATTGCTAGAAAAGAGAGGGAAACAGACGCCACTTGGAGCTGGGCACATTAGTTTTTCTGAATCTCATTTCACCCAGGATAAACCTAATGGTTATTGCTGAGAGAATTTCAAAGCCTTCCCTTACCTGCATTCAGTTCACCTCCCTGCCCCTGTACGCACACACTCCTTCCCCAAATACTGAATCAAAATCAACTTTAAAAATTAACTCAAGCTCATGAAAAAGGTCTCATTTCCTGGAAATCAGTTGCCTCAGTCTTTCTCAGTGTTTAACATTAATTTTCCAGGTTCATTTAATACCTGGCAGAATCTTAACGGTTTTTATCCTTTTCCTTTTCTCAGCTGCTGTCATACCACAACAACTTTATGTGGCAATCAGTAAATAGCAAAGAAAACTCTTTTGCTCCCCTGCAGAAAAATGAGTAAGCGCTAGGGCTTATTCTCCTGGCTCTTGTGTGAGAGAAATTAAAATGGTGGAGGAGAGGTGAGGGGAATAGGGCAGTAGTTCCCTGATTCTTCCTCTGAGACCCCTGCGGCCTGGGGACCATCCTTGGCTTGGCTCAGACTAACGTTGGGGTCTGGATTAGAGCTCTGCTTGTAATGAGCTAACCACAAGACTGCAAAAATTCTGGAGGAAAGCTGAGGCTAACACCAAGCTTAGTGTTTTGTCCCAGTAAAGAATTTTGAAGAAAAAAAAAAAAAAAAAGATAAAAATGGTTTTGAATATAATGTGTTGCTTTGAAACTGGGCCTCTTGAAGCACAGTTCGGTCAACAAACCCTAACATCCTTCAGAAGCAACTTGGCAGGAAGAGAAGTTCAAGTGTCTATCAGTGCTTGGTGATAGATCATGCTGATCATTGTGAATTTGCAAGCACAGTAGTGTCTGTCTAAGAAACGTAATTGCAATCTATTGCTACTGAAGAAAATGATGCTTTAGTATTTCTTATCACTGTCTGAACCATTAGGTACAGGCATGGTACCCATGTGTACAACTGCCTCAGCACTGGTTTCACTTAAGGACAAGGTATTTACTCTGTAAATAGACCCGCAGGTTAAAACCGTCTGTATTGCTCCACAGTGCCATAAGACTTGGCCTTTAGGAAGGACAGTCTCATCATTCTGGATCTGGCCCACAACCAGGACATCCAGTCACAGCGTAGCCCTTCAGGCAGCCTGCGCTGGCCAAGGTCTTCTAAAAACATCCTTGGCTCTCACTGCTGATTGCTCAGATCTGGACACCTTATGGACACCCTCCAAAAATATCACTGGACCCTTGGTCTGCTGCAATTCACCTCAGTTTTCAAGCAGTAAAATAAGAACATTTCTGTCCTAGCATTTTGATTACCCTATTTAAATGACTTGCCCTTTGGAGTAGAGATCTCACATTATTTTCAGCAGCATATCCCTGGCTGTAGCGAACTAACCCACCTCTTCTCCCTCTCTCTTCCTCCCTCAGTGAAGAAACAAAATCACGTCAACACCATGGGAAACCATCTGCCCATCCTGCAGTGGGAAGACAAGCGAGGCTTGGCCTTTACCAAGAACAACCTGAGTTATTCCAGCAGTGCACTGGTGATACCTGTGTCTGGGGACTACTATGTCTATGCTCAGGTCACTTTCCGAGGGCCCATTGAAAGTTACACAACAAATTCTGTCACTGAGATCATCACCAAAGTCACTGACAGTTACCCTGAGCCCACCCAGCTGCTGACCGGCACCAAGACCCTCAGTGAAAAGGGAATCAGCTGGTTCCAGCCCATTTATCTGGGCGCCGTGGTCTCCTTAGAAGTGGGAGACAAACTAATGGTCAACGTTAGTGACATCAAGCTGGTGGATTACACTAAGGAGCACAAAACTTTCTTTGGTGCCTTTTTACTGTAGGTCCCTGGCAGCAGCTGGGGGGGCTTCCCTTCAGGGCCCTGGTGTGACCTCACTGGACCTCGGCTTTGTGGGCGCACATCGGGGTGCAATCTCTGTGCTGTTATCCTTCTTCTGTACTGTCGCTCCCCTGCAGCTCCCTGCAGCCTTAAATTAAGGGATAGGGAAAGCTGAAGCCGCTGGGCTGAATTGAAACAAACAAACAAAAAAAACAAAAAACAAAACAAAACAAAAAAAAAAAAAAAAAAAAAAAACCAAAAAAAAAAAACAAACAAAAAAAAAACAAAAAAAAGAAAACTGAGAGCTCTTCAAAACTTTGTAAACTTTGTAAGCTAGGAAGGAACAGTTTATACCTGTGTGTAGGAATATTGATCTCTAAAGTTGCAGCTAGGCTACATTACTAATTCCACTTCCAATGTACAATTTCCTCAACTCAAAAAAGTGTTTTGAACTTTCTCCAGCACTTCCAATATAGTTTTGCATGACTCTTCTTCACATTCGTGGTTCTGAAAGGTAATTGCTTTTCATTATTTCCTTACGAATAGGTTTTCTCAGTACTTTGCACTAACGTAAAGCTCAGATTAATCATTAACTGCTTAATTAATCCCTTCCAACTTCCCTGTAAAGTAGATTAAAAATATATATCTTGTGTTTTGCAGAAGCTACGTGAAACTTTTTCCCCCCAAGAAATGGTTTACAGTTCTTTAAGTCAATATACAGCCTCAAAATTTTATGTAAAGTGTCTAGGGAACACACACACTTTCTGTTTCAGCATGAAAGTGGAATCTCCCTGACAGGTTCTAGCATTAGGATAACAGAAAAGACAAGGCAGAGAGAGGCAGGCAGCAAAATTTTCCACACTTCTAAAATCAACCACTGAAATTTTGAGAGAAAACCTCTCCAGCATTTTGCTTTTCATTATGTTTAATGCAAAGCAAGCACAACTAAAGAAATCACTTGTTTGGTGCTTGCCATTTGCCAATGCTGCAGCAGTCCCCTAACCATAAGGGATTCCCCAGACTTCCCCTGGGTGAAGGCTGGCAACCAGTAGTCCCCACACAAGGTCAAAAGATCCAAAGATATGATCATGGCATGCCACAGCCAGGTGCAGAGGTCAGGAATGTTTAGCTTCCCACCTTGCACTTATTTATTATTCTATTACAGCAAGGCTTGATTGCCTAGTTAACGTTTCCACTCAAAGCCACAGTGGGGCCCAAAAGCACCCTGCTAGTGTCGGGGAGGCACTGAGATTGAGGAATACGTAGCACTGGGGTTGAGGGGTTGTAGCTGAAGAGCTCAAATGGGCAGAGAAGTTCTCTGGTGGAGACAGCCCAGCCACAAAAGACTGTGTGTGATATTGCAGCCCAACCAGCCATGAGACCAAGCTGTTTTGTCCATAGCAAGCCTCTTCCTAGCAGGAGACTGCCATATTCCTATATAAAAATCTTTTTGAGCTGACAAGGAAAAGGCAGTAGCAGAGCTGAAGAGTAGAGCATAGAGAAAAGCCAAGGCAGACTGGGGGTGAAGGGAGGAGAGGAGCAGAGTGGCAGGTGGGAGATCCAGGCAACACCAGGACCTCTGCCTCTTTGTGGCTTTATATAAGCACCTTCATGCTGACAGCATGACTATACCTCTTAAACCTAGCAGGTCTTTTATGTAGTAAATCATCTCAGAAAAGAAGTTTCCTTAACTATTCTGCAGTGCCTGGGTCCCATAGCAGGTCTCAGTCCTTCACTGTTTCATCTGCACTGAGACAGCATTAAACACATCCCAAAAGCTAGGAGATTGACATCTTGCCCTGCTCTTTTTTCCTCAGCGGGTATCTTTCTGGCTTCCAGATTTTCCTTAAATCTAGTCATTGGGTATTGGTCCACTATATCTGGGAGACCTTGACAATGTCCCTGCATCAAAACTCATTACAGTTTGGCTTCCCATCCTTTCTTTGACTTGTCCTTCGTTTTCCCCACATCCACATCTCAGTTGTCCTCTTGATCCCTTTCTCCCATGGGCACCTTCCCGCCTTCTTGGCCCTGTCCATTAGGTATAAGGACACTTTTTTGTCCTAATCTAATTTTCTACATGCAACTTCTCTCTTACAGTGATTGTGCGCAGAGAAAACTAACATCTGAAAATAGGTTAGGATGGCAGAAAGTAAAGGTAATGATCCTGCTAGCAGGTGCAAACACCCTTGGCCAAAACATCTTCTTATGTCTTTATTAGCTAGATTCAGTTCCATCTTTAAGTCCATGTTTCCTCCACCTGTTCAGCCCTTTCTTTTAAGCTGAAACTGGCTGAGATGGGAGCAGTTATTCCCCTAGTATCCGTTCAGTACCTAGCACACGTGGCCTGGCCTCGTTACTTCTCAGAAAGGTTTTCTGGTTGTTCAGCTCTTTCTTTGGCAAGGCTCTTCTTACTGCTCAGAAACCCCCCACACCATGGTAAAATCTGGTGAAATCTCGCACTCTTGGCAGCTCAAGACAAGGTTATTCTCTGGAAAACCCTAAGGCTTTCCATATCTCAGATTTTCTAAAGTGTTCTCTCAACACCCCATGTTGAGTTCTGAGCTTCCAATTCCTTAGTTGTGTGCCCAAAACAGGATCCGAACTCATGAAAACATGAAATTTGCAGCTCATGCAGACCACCACGTAAAGCATTTTATAGGTGACTAGCACACAAAACAACATGGTAAATCTCATAAAGGGAAGACTTAAAAGTGACCTGTCCAGGACAGGTGATTCTCAGCAACTAGGTAGGAAAGCTTCTGTGAAGTGTTACATAGGATGAATTTGGTTTGTCCTTGGAGAAAATTGGAGCACAAATTCTAGCTGTTCTGAGACAGTTATAGAAATTCAGAAAGCTTTTTATTTCTACAAATGAGATGATGTAGCATTCTTCTGAGGCCGTAATGCAATCCTGATAGGCTTATACAGCAGATTTCCATAAACACTGTGTCTGAAGTCATCACCACTTAATGCCTGGTGTTCTGAATGATGGTAAATATGAGGTCTGGGGGAGAGAAGTGGTGAATGCAGTATTTGGCATACAACAAAAGAGCCTTCTATGGGATATATACACATATATACATAGACATAGATACATATTTTTATATATTCCATAGAAGTTCTAAGAAGCCAATTAGCAATAATGAGCCTATTCTATCGTAAGGCACATAATTTGTGTCCACTGTACGCTAACGATAAATTTCACAAGCAAAAAATTGCCCTCTGAAGCTCCATTACAGAGCTCTTAATCCATTATCCATGGCACAAAAATATTTATTTTAGTCCAGTTAGAGCAAGCTTTTGCGCCTCGCTACACACACCAGTTTTTAGCACATTTAGAACACTAGCCCATTTTATATGACATAAAGAAATATATCTGGCATTACTTGTTTTAAAGTGGTGCAGGCATATTAATCCACACATCTACCCTAGTGGAAATTCTCTCTTTCTCCCTTTTTTTTCCCCCTCCCAGTGCTAATAAAGTTTCTATAATAGTGACCAGCAAATATAATAAGCATGCAGGGGCTGATTCTGATCCTGTTGTATATCAGATATTCCTCCATAAAAGTCAATGGCATGAAGTCAGCATAAAGCCACTTAAGTGAGACAGAGGTTAAGCTTAAAGGGAAATATCTCAAACAGCCTGAACTCAAGCTGTGGATTCTCAGATTTTTCCAAAGCTAAATAAGGACAGATTTGTTCTCAGAAATTTGCATTTATTGAATTAGAAAATTTTCTTTAACGTAAATAATTTCTGGAGATGTGAAAATGCATATGCATCAGCATTTTCAATTGAATGAGAAGATGTTGAAATCTGGTCATGTGAACAAGTGACCTTTCAGGCTGTGGTCAAACTGAAAATATGTTTTGTTTTGGGTGGATGTGAAACTAAAACAGTTACAAGAAAAACATCCAAACTGGAGAAAAAGGGTGAAATAGGCAGCTCATGCTAAATTAGTTAAAAATATAGGATTTCAGGTTTTGATCCTTACTTTTCTTAGGGGGAAAAAAAAAATTAAGCACTTTTCCTGAACAAAACCATTGAAAGAAAAAGTAATAGATTATTATTTTTTTAAATATGAAGACTTATCAAAATATTTTAATTCCTAGGAATTCTCTTCCCTAATCTCTTTGATCCTCAAAAAACTAACACTAAATATAACCCAAATTCATAAAAATGTTCACTTACCTACTGCTTCCTTTCCCCTTAAAAACTAAGTGTTAGTAAATAAGCATTAACTTCCTCTCCGTATACATACAGAAGTAAATTTCAATCAAGCTATAAGGATCACAGCTACAATCTTACCAACATATACTTGTGCTGTACTTAGTCCTGAGCGTGTGGCTAGAGGGGTGTCATTGTAAAAGCGAGCTCAGGTTTCCTATTTGGTGTATGGGAGGAGTAAAATATATATTGCTCAAATTAAAAGTGGATAAAAAGTTTTACCCATGTTTACCCTCAACTACACCATTATAGGAGCAACCCTCCAAATCAAGGAGCGCTCACATGGACCACCTCCAGCACATGTATGTTGGCAGGATTGGGGTCTAGAGGTGTAAAATTGAAGGTCATGTTCCTTAGCAAAATGTAACCCAAATGATGAAAAAGGTGCTGCTGAGATGATTTTGGACATAACAGTTCAGGGGGTATTAGGATGAGCAGAGCCCTGGTACAAAGGGATGCTACCAGGCTAGACTGAACTGCAGCACAGACCAAGTGGAATGGATTAAGATATTCACTTGCAATTTTCAGCACAGATATTTCAGAATTTTGAAGGAATCTCATTTTTCACCTCTGTATGGTATAACTGACCACACTGTGCTTTGTTTTATTAATCTCCTGAGTGGCCCATCATTTCAGATGAGAAATGAGGAGAAAATTCATTCTTTAGAAGAACTGGAAAATGACAAGAATTTTTGCCCAGATCTGGGTATTAGATACCAGTATAGCATTTTGCTATTGTAACGAGTTTTATATAAGCGATTGTATATTGTCTGGTGCTTCAGTACTGATGTGTGTCTTTACCAGTAGAACTGACTTAGCTTCTTGTTTCCAAGTTTTATGATAATAAAAATGCAAGTTAACTAATGTGACAACTTCTGATCCTGATCCACTTCCAAAAACACTAACCAAATAGCATACTTAAGAGTGATTAGCTAATACAGCCAGATAATGCTGATGTATAAGAAACCTATTTTGTTTTGCGTTAACACGTGAATGATAGTTACTTTGTACATGGTTAGAGATCCCTCATCAGAGTGAGCTCAGACTCAGACTTTCCCCCAGGGGCTCACAGGGACTTGCATTTCAAAAGGCAAAATGTAAAGGTTGAGCAGATTTTCTTTTTCAATTCTTTTCCCCTTTGTGGTGTAGGGAACAGCTGGTTCCCTCTTTTTGTTATTTCTTAGTCTTTGAAAAAGGAAGTCCTACAGAAAAGCAGTGCTCATCAGAAACTGCATCGTAGCTGTACTCTCATCTCGCCGAGTCAGGGAGCGATGCTCCCCGCTGAGCACCCAAGGGAGGCAGGAACCACGTTATCCCAGCCACCTTCGAAAATCAATACCTGGCCAAAAAGCCAGGTTTGCCCTATCTACAACCATACATAAGAGTGCCTTGGCAGCTTGGGAATTGAGTGTTTCCAGTTGCTCATCTCCTAGCTGCCAGGCACAACCCAGATAGGAAATTTTGGCCAGATGAGGGTCAAAGTCTTGTTTGAAGGCAGCAGAGCTCTGGGCACCCGTAGCCCTGTTCTAGCTTGAGCTTTGCAGTCCTTACACTTTCAGCATAATAGCAGCAGCATCCACTGGATATGTATTTCTTATCTTAGATGGTGTTATCTTTAATTTTTGTGCTGCCAAGAATGCAAGTTCTTTCTTTCCACTCTAGCAGAACTGAGAAACGTTCGCCCCTTGGGTATATTATTTTGTATTTCCACAATTTCTGTTGTTTCCCTGGCTTGAACTCAGAGTATCATATTTAAATTGCTTCAGAAGAGGCTTCTGGTTTCTGGCTCCATGCTCTGAATCAAGGAAGGTTTTCACTTGAAAACTCTGATGAAGGACATATGTTTACTCTGGTTTCCAACCACTTGCAAATACCTGAGATGCTTTGTTAGGCTGTGGGTGGCAGCCTCTGTAGATCAGCCAAGAGTTAATTAGACAGTAGGAATCAGATTGCTTTCTTCTATAACACCAAAAAGATGTTTTTTATTTTTAAATCCAATAGCTACCTCAAGTTTAAAAGAATAGTAAAAGCAAATTATATTTTTATTATTATTATTTTCTGTTTTAACTCAAGCTAAGCAGAATTCACTTGTTTTACTGCCATTTTACTCTGTGCTTTGCACATCTAGGGTAATAGCTTGAGTTAACATCTTCTTTGTGGTCTAAATACACTGGCACATACACGCTAGCATTGTGCTTCATTTTGCCTACCTTTAATCGTACAGAAGGTGTCTATTAATAAATTTAGAAGCTCCCTCTCTAGTGAAGTGGAGGAAGAGATGCACATTTCTGAAAGGCTGTCCATGCTAGGGAAAGTGGTGATAACAGAGGTGCTTCTCTCCCAGGGCTGCAGGGGGATATACGTAGTATTTTTCTAGCTAAATGCAAGCAAGATGATAGTAGCGGCACTCAGTGAAAGTGATAATAGCACTGCACTGACTTTCTCAGATGTCTGGATAAAGCTGCCCAGCTACTGTTTGGGCAGGATCCTCATAGGGTTTAGTGTTAACAAATATATACGTGGGCACATATCTTGGGGGAAGGGAGAAGGTCACTTTCATACGATGAAGTTGTTACTCTATGAAATTCACCCTGCAGAGTAGGACACTACCCATGAGAGGCTAGTGTTCCCAGTTCTCATCTGTTGGCCAAGATGCCCAACCACAGCTGGATCTGCTACTTGCCAGCTTTGTTCTTGCATGAAGACCCCTTTTCCAAGCTGGGGACAAGTTCTATGTCACAATTAATATGTCCAGCTCTTGGGAAGAGCTTTGAGTTCGCTCTGGCAGGGCATGAAAACTTTGTCTCCTAAGCATCTTACAGAACGGAGCACAAGCTGAGATGAAGTGGAAGTGATCTGCATGCACAGGAAGGTCTTATGCTATAAAAATTTCAGCTCACGGGCAGGCAGCTGAACAAGGGCCGTGTTTTCTAACACACTCAGCATCTGTCAGACAGGTTCTCAAAGGAAATGAGGACTCCATTGTTCAGTTTCTTTTTGAGACCTGGTGCCAAACCTGGGTATGAATCTCTTCAAAAGTGCAAAAACAGGAGCCAGGTTTGTCAACAGTGACAGTTCAAAATTGATTTTGCCTTATAAATATTATTGCTAAATCCTTTGGAACAGCATGAAAGGCATTGCCTGAGAAGTTATAACCCAGTTGATTAAGCACCATAAGTCAGGAGTGTTTGGGGGTTTTGCTGAATTATGAACTAAACTAGTGTTCCAGATGCTCTCATTCTCGCACAAATCAAGCTATGTTCTTTCTTTGATTGTAGAGTTTTATATTAAAACGTCAAAAATGCACTGAAAATGTTTGCTGCATATTTATTGGTACTGTACATATAGATGTCTTAATTTTATGTTAGAGAAATTGTAAAAATCGTGGTATAAAGTTTAGATCTATTATACTTAACGGCTATTTCTTTTAGAAAATAGCTTTGATGACTTCTGACAATGAAGTTATAAATAATTCTTTAAAACATGCTTTGTGTCTTAAAGCAAAAAATAAAAGCATTTCATTTGATTCATATTTATTCCTGAGTCTGTCTTTATTCTAATAAGCATCCACCAAGTGCTCATATTTACGATTGGGAAGGGCAGACATTCACCCAAGCCAAAGTGGTTGAAGTGTACTGTGTATTGTGTGTTATACATGCTTTCTCAGATGTGCAGGGGTTTTGTATCTAAGCTATTAATCACATACAGAATACACACACAGAAAATTAGTAATCCTAACATTTCCAGAACAGTGAAATTCAGCCCTATTTACCCGAGAAAAAGTTTCAGTCATTTTTGTGAGCCTGCATTTTAAGGTCTTTAATTAGAGAATTTTGCTCCAGTGACATATGACTGAGTACTGGGACTGTAATTTTCAATTCCACACAGATATATTTTTTTTTCTCTCTAGGCAGAACTAGCTGAATCTAACCCTCACTTTTAAGAGTGCCTAACTCTTGCTGACAATATTGCCTCCCCAAAATAAAATAATAAAAAAAAAATTGTCGAGTCCTAAAGACAATGTACCTTGCTTTGGAATGAAAAACTCCCATTTAACTTTCTGCTCGACAATAAGACGACTATTTAGTAAAACCTCACTGTGTTTTGAGATTTCTTTAGAATTTCAGAACATTGAGCAGAACAGCATTTATGATTCAGAAAATAGGACTTCATGTGGATTAACTAAATTCCTAAGTCTCACAATAGGATCCATTTGACCAGCCTCATCAATTGCTATTTCTGTAAAAAACACCAAAAGGAAAAAATATTTCTGTTTTCTATGGAAATTAATTTTGTTCATGGGTGTCAGCTAAAATGACAAGGGTGGCTCCAACCTGCAGTCTGCAAGTCAGGTGTTAGTCTGGCTTCTTCTAAAGCCCAACAGAGATGGGGTGACTCTCTCGGGGACCATCTCCCTTTCTCTGTTAATTCTAGAGAGCTCAGAAACATTTCAGCACAGCTGAGGTTGAGAAGTAGGAATCACACCCTTAGCGTTGTTTCTGAGCTGAATTGTCCTGCACCTCTTATCCCTGCTCACAATGGAACAACAGTAATAACAGAGTCAATAAATAAGATTACGATGCCTGTTTCTCCATCTGTACAGCAATTTTATATTAGATTATATTATTAGATTATGATTTTAGATTATTTAGATTATCTGCCTGTTTGGTTGGGCAGCTCTGTTTGTGGCTCCCAGAAAAGTCAGCTCAGCATTCCTAAGAACCAGAGACTGAAGCTGGCTACTACACCAGCCCATGTGGCTGTTCTCCTTCAACAATAAACATGACAGCAAAGCATCCGGCTTTCCCCATTCCCTCCCCCCCTTATTTCATGAGAATAAACTCAGTTAAATATGAAAGCACTGTCCTATATGCCAGGAGGGAAAGAGGTTCATCATTCCCTGCTGATGGTCCAGCCAGTTGATGACTGTAAAGGCACACCAACATCTCCCTGAGTTTTGAGTTGATCTTTGCAGACAGGATATAGAGGCACATGTCTGCCTGCAGAGACCAAAGTGGAAGAGATCTGTTAAGACATAATCAAGCAAACATCTGCCAGGGCATGATCTATGAAATCACACAAAATAGATGTTTGCTCAATACATTTCCCTTCTCTCGTCAGTGCCTGAAACCAAAGGATGAAAAAGTACAACCTTTCAAAGAGATGGTTAGCAGCAAGTGTTGGCCATGCCCTAGCCCTTTAGCAAGATGACTTCACTTTTTGCAGAAAAGGAAGTGGGACATCTGTATGTAAATCAGGGGAATCTCTAGAACAAAAACAAGGAGATATGAAACAACTTTTTGCTATAGCAGTGGGACTGTTCCTCTTTGCTACTGAATTATCTGGTGAGAAGGTAGGAAAGATGTTACAGCATGTGGAAAACTCCAGTATCTGTGTTCAAATCTCTAGGTCCACCAAAACTAGACAGTCCCTAGGGCTCTGCTACCACTACCTTATGCATGGCGGCATCTCATTAGTTTACCATCAGAGATCATCCCTTTCTACTTCTTTAATAGAGGAGGTGAGGTAGGAGGATTGAAATGGACCTTTTCTTTACTCATAGGCTGCAGCTAATTCTCACATAGGCTAAAAACATAGGACTGATCTCCTGCATATCACATTATTACTGACCCTCTACAGTCATAAAGTTTGATGGTTATTCATTAGGCATGTTCTGTTCAGCAACCCTGCTATTCCTTACCCCAGCTTCTCAATTACAGTCCCAATTTCAAGAAGGTATTTATGCACCCATTCGAAGCCAAGTGTGTAACCACAAACCATGTTTTTGTCAAGCATAGCTTACTACGGGAGTATTTTCTTGCCTCCACAGGGCACCATGAGGTCATGCTTTCAGGTTGTAATTGCAGCAATTACAACACTTCTTTAAAGAGGTTTCACTTTATTTATTCTTGTGGAAGGTTCCTGAGATGTAGGTGAGCAAAACCCCACTATTTTTAGGGCAACTATGTTGGGTATAGAAGAGTGCTGCCACAGTGGCCACAAGGAATTTTCATGTCATTTCTTCCCAGAAAAGTCTTACTGCATCACAGGGTGGATCTCCTAAGCAATAAAGCAAACTATCACGCTACACCAGCACCTGCTCTATACCTTCTGGAGAATTCCAGAGGAAGGCACACACGCTATGAGCATGGCTGCAGTGAGTCGGCTGTGACAGCAGTGCCACCAATACCCTGCAGACAGGCAGCAAGGACTGCTTCCACCTGCACTCTATTTTCCTGTATTTTCTGTAACCCAGTCAGATCACCACACACCCTGAGCAAGGGAAAGGGGACACCAGGCAGGCTCCTGGGCCACCCCAAGACCAGCAGTTCTGAGCTATGCTATTTCTCCACCCTCCCTTTAAACATGCACATTGCCAGGACGCAAAGCTTCAAATGCTAAAGCTAACTATCATGATTTCATAGTTAATGGGTTTATGCCCACCTTCTGGTGGGCTAAGAAGCTAACTAATAACTTCCTATGTTGGAGCTGTGGAACCTCAAGATAGTCTCTAGTTTCTACCCCCTCTACTATCCCTTCAGAAGGAACTGGGTGCCCCCACTCCAAGGATTCCCAAGGTCCCTCTGCTCCCACACAGGACATCTTTCCTTATGCAGTAGAGGATACAAATTGGACTATTTTACCTTCATTTTACATTAAGGGCTGTCTAATGTCAAATCTGGTAGAACCAAACCAAGGCTCATTCATTTAGGTTTAAGTTTACACACCTTAGAAATCAGCAGAAGACTAACATCTTCAGCTCATACTTCACAAAACACTCCTAGTTCTCTCTGAAGGGCTCTGATAGTCTTTATTTGCCTCAGGAATCACTACCCCAGCATATGGGAACATCCCACCTTCAGTGACTTTCCCCAAGTCGTGGGTAAGCAACGCTCTGCCATGCAGAGGCAAAAAAAACCCAATAATATTTTAATCTATTACAAGTACAGTACTGGCAGTGGGCAGTACATTCAGCTCAGGATTCATCTCCAAAAACACTTTGGCAAAATAAGAGGTTGGTATGAGGAGATAGCAGCTTCAGTGGAAGTTCTTGGAAACAGTTTGTCCACTCAAACCAAAACCAGACAGGATCCTCACAGTACTGGTTCCTCAGGCACAAGGGCCCCTTCCTGAAAGGCCTAACCACACTCCAGAGAGGCTCTCAGAGCCCCCGACCCTTCCTCCAAGGGTCTTGCCGCTAGAAAGTGATTCTTCTGAGCTGGAGCTTTCTACATGACAGGAACTGCAGGAGCCAAGAGCATTGCTAAGTCTACAGACAACTGGTAAGCAGCAGAAAGCACACGTCAGAGTAAGACCCAGGAAGGAACAATTTCACAGCCCCATCTTGCTTCTCCCCTGGTCTCCAGAGGAAGGAAGTACATGCCAAGGGAGCAGGCAGGAAGCACAGGGTGCTCTGCCCAGGCTCCCAGAGGGTGCACTGGGTGCACCATATCTCCCTTTGCCAAGCCATCCAGACATAGCCCATGCTTCCCAACAGGCGTGTTGGGATTGATACAAGCCATGCTGCCAGTCAGTAACACAGCAGACAGACAGAACATTCTCCCAATAAAGCAAAGACTGAAGACCCCTCCAGACATAGGAAACATCCTAAAATATCAGATCAACGGTCCATTGAGGCCAGTTCCTGAACAGCAGTGGCAGAAGATGCTGTTTAGGGAGAACACGGAGATGTTTCATTTCCCTCCTGTCCTTTTCCATCCATGCATCCATCATCCATTGCAATGATTTCAGAGGACACATCCATACCTATTCCCTTCAGCATTAAACTTGTGAATAACAGGTCCATGAACAGACTAATCACTTTCTAAATGAGTCGGTATTATTCATTCCTTCAGTTTCCTGTGGCAGATTCCTTAAATTCTTTGCCCACTGTGTAAGAGCATGCTCACCCGTTTCAACCTGAAGATGAGAACAGCCCTTGAGCCTGGGGCATCAGCACTTACCTGGAGCACAGGAGACGTGAGATCAGTCTAGTCTGAGACAGGTTCTCCTTTTTGGCTGAAGCTTTGCAACATGACAGTTGTGTGTCAGCAATCATGTTTCCAATTGTTTATTATTTGGCAACCTGTACCACATGAAAGAAACCTCATCAGAAGCCACAATCACACCCTTTCTCCCTCCCATAGGGATGCAAGTGGCCAACCTGTGGATCTTCTTGGCTACCAGACTGGTTCTGGAGCCACATGAATTAGCATGGGTGCTAATAACCCACAGACTGGCTGGCTTACTGCACCATATGAGGCCACCCTCCACTGAGCAGAGAGCCTTGTGCCAAAGGGACTACAAGGACAACTTTAGTCAAAGAGGTCATGAGCAAGTGACAGGGTCAGCTAGCTTCCAGTCTTCAGTAAAAAACCACCACTGAGCAAATGTTATTTCTTTTTACCCTTCCATCCCCCTATTCATATATGTCATTCATCTCTGAACTGTGAGACAAAGAGAAAATAGAGATCAGCCAGGATATTGCTGGCTTGTCACTATTTTCCCCTTTGTGGGCTTTTCCAATCTGGCTTTTCAGTTAAAAAAAAATATTTCTTATTTTCTTTCCCTTTTTCCCTCTTCACTGTGGGACAGGCAGTCACAAAGCCAGGGAAATCTGGGAGCCCACCCTGCAGTTCTTTGAGAGCCATGCTCCAGGGACTAGGGAGGAGCGTGGTAGAGGGCTGCTATCTGCCACAGCTCAGCCTTCCCACACAGCAGGGATTTACAAGGAATTTCAGAAACCACACCAATAGGCTCAGACCGCAGAATGACGTCTCCTTGCTCACTCTGTAGTCATCACTATTGATTATTTACTGGATAAAGACCAGAGAAAGTCTTTGGCTGAAGCAGCAAAGCACTGTCTCGACTCAGAGTCACATGCAACAGGAAACATCACACAAGCATGAGCCTCAGCTATTGAGTTACTTGAATGTTTTTTTCTCGGGTACTTAAAGGAGCCGGAGCTAACTAAGTAGCTAAACAAGTAAATAAATATGACCATAAGCAGTCAGGCTCCCTCAGCTTCCCTTACAACCACCCCAAATAATACATTAGGCCTCAGCTTCCCTCCATACCTTCAGGGATCAGCACATCCAGACACCTGAGCCCCACTACACACCAAAGCACCTACTGCAGACTCCTGCCCTATAAAAACCCACCCCCAACACAACCACCTTCCTTTCCCACTCCCCCTTTCATCTTCCTCTCCAACGAACACACCTGCAGGAACAGAGCAAGGTGGGGCTAATTGAGCCAATTAGCTCTCATTAACACCTTCTTGACCACCCTGTCAGCCCACCTGCATGTGTCACTCCCTGGGAGGAGTTCCCCAACTCAACACAGGCTCTGGGTCTCTCTGTACTGCACCTTCCTTTTCAGGAAAATACAACAGTTGACAAAACCACACCGAACTGCTTAAGCACTGCTTTGGTGCTTTCCATAGTCTTCTGAGATACCTAGGGTCCCTCTCCTCCACTGCATGAGCCCAGCCTCCAAGCCACGGGCAGGTTCCCATTCCTGTAATTACTTTTCCACCTGCATGTTTGGTCCAATGTGGGTGCAGTGAAGAGGAACCTGCCATTAGACTTCTACACCCTCCTTGCAAATGATACCCTGATCCCCATCCACAGATGTCAAAAGTCTCTCCCTTCACAAGTGAGTTCCATGCTCTCAAAAAGAATATTTACTGCTTACATGGGAGGACATATTACTTGTAATTTACTCTTTATTTTCTCTGTCTTTACAGCCTTCCCTTTATGTATTTAAGGACCTAAAGTAGCACCCTGTAATACAGCAAAACTGCAATGTCCTATATGTGACAAATGGAATTAGTTACCGAGAATGACTTCCAAACACCACTGTGTGTTCTGAGGCAGTCACCCAAAATATTACTTGTTTTCTTTGGAATAACTGATATATTCCCAGAAAATCAGGACCTTTTCTGGCTGTTTACTCAGAGGAGGTACTTATTTAACCGGACTCACTTGGTCTGCATCAAGAGAGTATCTGAGGCTCATTAGCGAATTTATCCTTCTATCATTCCTATAAGATGGGGAAAGGCCGTTTTTGCAAATGAGGAACTATGAACACACTAAATGGCTCGTCTGGAGTCACACAGGAAATTTGTGGTGGGGAAAGAAAAGGGAATCAGATAGGTCTTCCAAGGTCCCCAACTTGTCCCCTAACCTCTTCCCTGTCCCCTGGCACCTGGTGGGGGGGTTGTTGGTCAGGGGATAGTGAGAGCCCCTGCCCGTGTAGCTGGTCTTGCAGAGACTGTGCAGAGATCCCCCTTCCGCACAGGTTGAGCCAGTGGTGGACACTGCTGTCACCCTGCTCTGCAGCACGGGCTGTGCATCCACCCACCTCCAGCCACCGAAAAGCATCGCTTGAGTGAGAAGCAGGAGCAGACGGGCGAAGGAGCCCAGGAAAACCAAGCCCAACCTCCTCCGGGGCCAGCACAGAGCCTGGACCTTCACTTGGGTGCCCTGATAGTTGGTTATCAGCAACAAAAATACATTTGGAAATACAGAGTGGAAAAATCTCCAGCCTGGCTCCCAGGCACCACGCTGGGGCTGGGACCAACTGGCTCTACAGCATGCACGGTCCTTACACCAAATACCCTTGGGACTGCCTGTTGTCACTTAAAAATACTCTCTGCTGAGGGAAATACGCTGCACTCAGGAAAGCTGTCATACATCTCCCCACACTCCTGCCTGGTTTGTTGGCTGTCCCCATGAGGAAACTGGAGGCAATGCTGGCAATGTTCCTCTCTGGAGGAAGGAATCCATCCCCTGCTGGAAACGTTGCATTAGAGAAAAAAAAAAGGAAACAAATGAGTTTTCAAAAGCAATTCTTTTCTAGTCACTAAATTATCATCTGGAGAGTTTTACTTTGAATTAATATGGGCTGTCTCTGCTCTAGGATTAACGTTATTGATCCAGTTCTTGATTACTGTCATCCATCTTTGTTCCTGGACTTATTATCATCCGTGCAGGGCAAAAGTCGCTATTTAGGAACTGCAATTTACAGTCGTACTCCAGAGAGTCACCAGCAAGGCAGCCATCAGCCTGCCAGCTGGCTGCAATGTCTTCAGGCCAGCTCGAGTTAACAGGGAGCAGTACCACGCAGGAGCTTTCAGGTGGGCAACACGTGGAGCCAGGCAGCCACCCAAAGCCTGCAGGGAGGGAGAGCCTTTCAGAGGTCAGGGGTTCCCCGACCTTTCCCCCGGGCTCATGCAAAACCACTGGAGTCACCCGGGCAGCAATAAATCCCACCTGCAGTTTCTTAGAGTAATAAATATCTGTCCCAGCTTCCAGATTTGTTGTGATGCGAGTGAACTTTTAAGAAGCATTTATTATCTAGTAAAGTGGCTTGATTTACTTTTAGCAATCCACGTTTCCCCCTGGTTATCCATTGCTGGTCCCCAGGACTGAGCCAGGAGTAGCACAGAGACAAGGAGACATCAGACCACGTTGCCATGCCATGGCAGGGCCTCCGAGGTGAAAACTAGTGGCATGAACCACCTTCAACAACTGTTGTAACAAGTAGGAGAGATGTGTGCCAGTGAATAATTACCAGGGGCTGTTCAGGAAAGCCATGTGAAGTCCCCTAAATAACGTTCCTATGAGTATTATGAGTGCCTGCACGTCACCCACCCTTACCCAGAGGGGACAGGCTGCCAGAGCCCGCACGCACACGTGGGCATCATGCAGAGAGAAGCCCTGATCCTCTCCCAGACCTCACACAATCCTACTGGTGTCAGAGGAGGTTTTCACACCGATGCAGACAACTTCATGTCAGCCCATAGCTCTCCTCACCCAGCTCAGTAGGAAATGCAAACTCCAGCTGTTGCTGCTGTCTGTCCTGAGCATCCAGATACCCCCTCCGAAGAAACCACATTGGTTTTGAGACAGCATTTATTCCCAGCTGTACTTCACCCGGGTATGATCTCAAGGCATGACTGGGTTACACTCTTGGACCCATTAATTATACGTAGCTCATGCAACAAGAAATGCTGCCGTGTGGTAAAAAGATCATCTCCTGTAAATATTTTGAGGCAAGGGAAGACTTGGCAACTTCTTTACTCAAGAGATCTGGCAGAAGAGATGAATTAGGACCCCAGATTCTGCAGTCTGCCAAACCAAACAGAAAAATCTGTGTTTGACTGTTCTTGCTCATAAACACCGTGCTCTTGCTCCCAGGAGAGCAGCCCCTGCAGCGGCAGCCCCTGCAGCATCTCTGCTCCTGATGTGCCACAGCCAGAAGAAAGTATTTGCCTTCTTGGAGCACCATGAGAGAGGGGAGGGGGGAAATCATTACAGAGGAGCCTGACTTCAGGGCTGGGGCTTATGGCAGGACAGACTCACCTCCTGTTCCCTGGGAGTTTTATGCAGACTATGCTCTGAATTTTCCAAGTAATTTTTGTTTTCATAGGAAGCTTTGGGATTAAGTGTCTGAAGTATTTTTTTCCTCGGTGATCTTCTTTTATTTGCCCAATATCCCTTAAAATAGAAACTACCTGAAAAATGTCTGACAAAGCCATAAATCCTGCACGTATTCAGTATGATATTAAGGTTGTTATTCTTTTGAGAGTTTTGGATGCTGGACTGAAGCTCTATTTTTGGCAAGACTTGCATCAGAACAGAATGTCTAATGCCGTGATTAAAGCCTGGATGACTGCTGGAGGGCTGGCTGCACGACAGCACGACTGGTGGCTCTGGACCATGCAAAAAGCCACCTGCACTTTAGCATCGGCCCTGAGCTGTGTGTCACTGGCAGCTGGGGAAGATGCAAAACAGGACCAACAGAGAAGGTCTATCCACTGAACGCTGCTCCGAGGAGAACATTGCTGAGCCTCAACAGTAAAAATGACATGCAGAAAGTCGCAGGTGATTGACAGGCTCAGCAGAGCACTGACCATGCTGTAGGAGACATGAGGATGTGGGAAGGATTCCCATTTTCCATCTAGTTTTAGCCTAAACTGGCCAAGAGTTTACGCACAGAGGTTCTTATAGGAGATCTCTCCTTGAGCAGCTCCTTGCTATCAATTTTGCCCTCCAATGTTTTTTTTTTAAGGATAAAATATTTCAAGGCATGCACCCCTAGGATGTTTGGTTTTTGACTCAGGGTCACTACATAAACAAAGCATGCTGAGCAAACTCAAAAAAAACCAAGGACAAACTCAAAAAAAACCCAAGGACTTGAAAAATTTAGACCCCCGGCTGTCCATCTCCTATGCACAGACAGACAAACAGACAAGCTGCCTGCAGTTCCCCGAGGACTGAGCACTGTAGACATCCCCAGGACCTCTTATCCAGGACCCCAGTGTGTCCTATCAGACAATCTCCCTTCCCTAAACTGTCTTAAGCAGAATTAAGGACTTGTTTGTTAAAGTTGGAGCTAAGACAACTATGCAAAGGAATGTGTTGACCATGGCAAAGACGGAGGAGAATGGGGTTAAGCACAGCACAGAAATACATGGAAATGGGTGGGAGAAAAGAAATGGGGCACCTGGTGGGCAGGATCTGGGAGCTGAAGCGTGGAGAGATTAAATCTGCTTCCACTCTACAAAATAAACACAAAGAAAAACCAAGAGCCGAATCTGAAATCTGAGCTCATGCTTCTCCTTCAAGACCAGTGTCCCTGAGCAAACTGCGATCTTCATTTTAGTATGTTCGTTTTGGGGTTTGTTGGGGTTTTTCTTTTGGTTCCCTGAGATGGGTGATTTCATTCAGCTAAAAACAAGCAGTTAGAAAGCGCATCAGGCTTTCAAAATGCAGCCCAGCGCCTTTGACACCTCTTCTCATGTAACAGACCCACGGAACAAGTGTAAAGCCTGAATCCTATGATTTCTCATCAAGAGAAAGCAAGAGGCTCTGGAAAACCCATGTGGTGGCAAGGATGTTGGGATGGCTTGCTCACCTGAGCGGAGCACTGGGAAGTGGAGAGCAGCGGAGAGCAGCACTGGTCTGTGAGCCACGCACTCAGACAGGGACCTGCCGAGCGGCTGCAGTCAGATCATGGTTTCCCCATCTCTGGTGGCAGAAACAGCTGTGTCCTGGTGAATTCTGCAGCTGGAGTTACAGAAGAGCTTTTTCTCCTGGGAAGTTACCTCTGAATCTCCCCGACACGCACAGGGCTGGCTCTGTGTTGTTTTAGTTAAAACCTGACATTTCAGAGTATGAGGCTTGGGAAAATGTGGTATTCACCCACAGGTACTGAAAACCTCCCTGTGCTGGCGTTCAGGAATCCTGCGTCCTTTCCCCATCTCTAAAAGTACTGTGCGATCTCCATGCAGTATACCTCACAGAGCTTGCCTGTCCTCTTTCAAATTCAACTTTGAAAAATACAGGGGAAAAAAATCTAAACCATAAACTCCTTTCTGTATTTACTCCTCAGGTAAAAGTCCTCACAGCTTTGAACCATTTAACCTTCAAACATGAAAAACTGTTTAAGCAAGGAGGGAATGACAGGTTGAATTCATACAAAGAAAGGTTTTTTTCTAAGCAAGTTTAATGATGGGAACACTGAGAGACTTGTGGCCTTGAAGTCCTGGTCTACCATACTCGAAAACAGAACTTCCACCCCAGGGCAATTTCTGACATTTGGTTTTTGTACCTTGATGTGGGATGAAAACTGAAAATATAGAAGTTCACTGAATAAAGGCACCCAAGAATTTTTTTCTTTGAAAAAGGTGAAACAAAAACTTCTGTAATTTCTAAAGAAATGTTTCCTTTCCAATGTTGATGTTTCAAAATGTCTCCCCAACAAATATTTTTCATTTAAATTCCCTTATCTTTAAACCAGAAGTTTTACACTAAACCAGGACGCTCCCATGAAAAATACCCAACTCAATGTATCACAGTGTCTCATTAGGATTATTGTTCTAGGTGACAAGATTTTATTCAACCTAGAGTTCAACATTAGATCCTGAATCCTAGTTAATGTCTTTCTTTTAATAAACATCTTCAAACCATGGCACAGAATCACCTAACATGTCACAAAGAAATAAAATTTGTGATTCTAATGGACTTAATACCCTCAAAATGTGTCTGTACTTTGGTACCACACCATCCAGTTCATACTGATTGACAATGAACAAACATTGCAGACCTCGAAGGAAAAGGTATTACATCGTGGAGAAGGTTTTTGTTAGCTTGATGCATACTCTTGCATCAACGGACAAGGAGCCAGAAAATGACTCACATTATTTGTCAGAGGAAGAAGCTTACAACTGAGAGCCCTGAACGTATAAAAAAATAAAATGAGAAAATGAGAAAGATTGGGAATTGTATCGGCAAGCAAACAAACAAACAAGCAAACCACAAAAACTTTTTAATTTTATGAGGTATTTTCCCCCAGAGTATCTTTTAGATCATCAAACAGAAAAAAAAGTAGAGAAACTTTTGGAAAGGCAAAGGAAAAATGATCTGGTGAATATGCAGAAGGGAAAGCCACCCACAAAATTAGCTGTTTTCTCTTTCTGCTTGTTTTGCATTGAGCAACATACCAACTGACAATTGTAAATATACCAAAGGTTAAAATTTTGGTTAAAACAATGAGGCAAGCATCGCCAAAACATGCAAAAACTGACAATTGGATCAATTCCAACCTCAGCAAATTATTGATGATGGCTGTAAAGTTGGGAGCGTTTTTGCCCCACTTTTTGAATAGCAATATTAATGTCTGCTTTGACCTTTAACAAATAACATCTCCAGCAGCCTGTTAACCTGCAGGGACCACCAAGTGTCACAACCAAATTATCTTCTTTCTTTTACTGTGTTCATTTGAAGCCTGCAAGATAGAGCTACTCCCTGGACTGAAGCCTCTACAAAACCATAAATAATTCCCTTGTCTCATGTTGCATTTACCAAAGTAATTGCCTTCGGCTTGCAAAGGACATGTCTCTCATTTTGTTATTCCTGCCTGAGTTTTTTTGCGTAGTGTGCTGCTGCGAGATGTTTCTGTGGAAACACTGCTGTAGGAAGAGGGACCTTCGGGGAAAGCTGGGAAGTTTGGGGGTTTTTGCTATTTACTCTTATCCTCATTTCATCAATGAAATGGAGCAGGATGGTGTCTTTATAGTGCATGAAGGTAAGAAAACATCTCTCAGATGGTTTTCATCAGTGGGTTTGTCTAGTGAACAGGCATGAGTCTGGCAGACTCCTCCAGCCACTGATGGGTGTCACATGAAGCCAGAACATACCAGGGAAGTCCTCCTTCAGTAGGAGCTATGGTCGGGGCCACATGCAGAAACGGAGAAGTTGGATGTCCCAGCCAGCAATGGGCAGGACTTCAGCCCAGTGCAAGGCAATGGAAGTGCTGAGCTGAAACCTCAAGGTCAGTAGACAGAGGAGAACAGTGTCATCACAGACTACTTCTTTAAAAAGAGGAGTTTCATCAAAAAGAAATTCGTAAGATTACGAATTTGGCTCATAATGTTAACCAGAGATAAGACATGAAGTGTTTTTATTTTCTTTACTTTTTTTTTTCCCCTCCTCTTTCAGTGCAGGCAAAGACTCAGGCATCCAGTACGTGGTCTGAGCCCTGCCCGCCTGCAGAGGACACATATTCCCCCACCTGCCCTGCAGCACCCCTCACCAGACAGGGTGTAGCTCCAGCACAGGGACTTGGAGGGCAGGGCTATGAGCAAACCTGGGCACACACTTAGCTTGGGCTCGCTCCTGCAGCTTCATCCCAAGAAGTGACACAACACCGGACAGGGTCCTTAGCCATGGGGCAGCACCAGCAAGCTCCCCAAGGACAGTCAGAGGAAAGCTGATGGGGATATTTGCCCAGGCAGTGCATTCCTCAGGAGGCACGGCCAGAGGAATACAGACCTGTCCTCTGCCCCACAGACGACTAACCTAAAGAGCCGTGATCTTCTGTGACACAATGAGAAAATCCTTCTTAGATAGAAAATTGCCTTTCATTTCTCATAGGTGCCATCAAGTGATCAGCAGAGGTTGTTCTTATCTTTAGTCAGAGGCCAGAGTGGCAGATGATGACCAGTTTGTCCTCCATCAGTTCCAGGAAGACACTGGTTTTCCCTCAAGTGTTCTGTTAAAACTGGATGGGAGTAGGTGACCTCATGTTCTAATTGTTAAGAAACCTAATACAATTTCCAATTTAGATGCCAGGAAAATCAATTGCTTTCCCTCTTGATTCAAAGGTCTCACTTATCTTCAAAATGACCAGCTTGCACTGCCAGCTGCTGACTATTCTGTAGAACCAATGTCCATGATTTTAGACACACATTTACCTGCTTCAGAAACAACAACAAAAAAATTTTAGTGTCATTTATGCATTGCTTATTTAAATGATCCCACTATAAATACTGCTGTGTAGGCAGCAGCAAGCACACCTTGCCCTGTGGGCCCTCCTGTTTCCTCAACAGTATAAACTATTTCAGACAAATTACATGCAGAATACTCAAAATGAAACATTCCCTGTTCAACAGTACAATATTTGCAGTCAATAGACTACATAGCCTCTCCCTTTCCTGTTGCAAGCAGCATTCCACATAGGGATTAATTATTCCTCAGAAATAGTCCAACTGATTGCAGAGTTATTGGCACCTCTCCCATCTCATCAAAAACAGGGAACTCTTGACATAGCTTGAGTCATCTTCCTAGTAGTTATTTTCAAGCCTATACTCATTGGATTCCAGGTGAGTGGACTTCTGATTTTTCAGCTAACATGACTTTGACCTCTCCAGTTTTGGCCAAGTAGCCTGCAGAGGAGAAAAATAACTGGCTGTAATTTAGTGTGAGCCTCACCCCACTCTAATCAGCACAGCTGATCAAGGCACAGCAAAACAAATTGATTTGCCTTGGTTTGCTTTAATAGAAAAAAATATTTATTTTCATATTCTCTGGAATTTAGCAGTATTATTCAGCATCTAAGAGTAAGGACACTAAAACCAAAAAAACAAAGTCAGATCACTAGTTGAACTGACATTCATTTTTTCGCACAAAACCTCCTTTTTGAGACCTCACCTATTAAATAAAAACATTTTCTTGCCTGTCTGTCCATTTTGGATATGCACTTACAAGGAGGGAAGTGGCAAAACACCACAGCTGAAACAATGGCACTGTCCTGGCACTTGACCAGGAGTTGCATTCCACGCTTCTCAGATGCAAGGCAGGTCATGCCAAAAATTATTTTTAAAATAGCGCATTTACCATGAAAGAGGCATAACTTCACTACCTCTTTTATTTTTCCAGATGCAAAATTGCATTTTTACTTGCATCCTAGCAAGACTTGGCTTTGTGCAAAAGAAAGGAAACCATAGTCAAATGAAAGGGAGGAATAAGAGAATGAAATAGGGTTTCAGCAGTGCATTGAGCCACCCGACCTTGAACACTTGATTGCTAAAAACACTCTCCTGAGCAGAAGGTCTTGTATCAATTCTTTTGTCATTAAGACAGCTGTTCCTGTTTCAGTCCTGTAGTAAAAAGGAAGCCAAGCCACTCAGTTATCGCTCTCTAAATGCTTTACAAATGCCAACAGATGTCAATGAAAAGCTTTACAGAAGTTTTCCTTGGGGTCCCCTTTGTAAACAGCTTCTGGGAGGAATTCAGGCATGAGCGCAGCAGTGCCGGGAATCCCCGTATCAGATGAATCACAGAATCGTTTTGGTTGGAAAGGACCTTTAGATCATCAAGTCCAGCCACTAACCCAGCACTGCCAAGGCCACCACTAACCCATGTCCCTCAGCACCACATCTCCATGGCTTTTTAAATCCCTCCAGGGATGGGGACTCCACCACTGCCCTGGGCAGCCTCTTCCAGTGCTGGACAACCCTTTTGGTGAAGAAATTGTTCCTGATCTCCAATCTAAACCTCCACTGGCGCAAATTGAGGCCGTTTCCTCTCATCCTATCACTTGTTACCTGGGAGAAGATACCGACCCCCACCTCACTACACCCTCCTTTCAGGCAGTTGTAGAGAGCGAGAAGGTCTCCCCTCAGCCTCCTTTTCTCCACACTAAACACCCCCAGGTCTCTCAGCTGCTCCTCATCAGACTTGTGCTCCAGACCCTTCACCAGCTTCATTGCCCTTCTCTGGAATCGCTCCAGCACCTCAATGTCTTTCTTGTAATGAGGGGCCCAAAACTGAACACAGTATTCAAGGTGTAGCCTCACCAGTGGTAAGTACAGGAGGATGATGAAGCCCAGTGGCTCTTCCCCAGCAGAGAGGAGATGCAGGAAGGCAGTAGGGACATGCGCCTTTGGGCTGATAGGAAGCTAGGTCCATCTTCCCAGAAAGGCTTTCCACAGAGGGATATAAGGGGGAAGAGGAGGCAGGGAGATAGGGCCAGAGAGAAAAGAGAGATGCAAAGAGTGAACAGAGAAGCCTGCACTGGTGAGAGAGCTGACTATGTTGTAATCAAAAAGCTGCCTTGCCCCTTACCTTGCCCCAGTGACATCCATACCCAGCTGCATAATTTCCATGTTCCTTTCTAATCAAGCCATGACTTAGATCCCCAGGGTTGAGTTTGCAGGAGAAAACTCATGGAAAATTTTAGTGTCTTGCCCATAAGCAAAAAAACAGACTTGTTTAGGGAAGGAGGGTGGGAACCAGATAAGCATGCCCGAAGCAGTGAGTGATAAAGAGTATATGCAGAGACAAATATTTGGAGCCTCTCAAATAGGAAAAACAGAGGAAGATCTGAAGGAAAATGTTACGTTTAAAATGAGGAGGGTTTCTGGTGTGCCATTTAAATTATTTTCACATGATATATAATGCACTGAAGTGGTAGTCTCTGAAGTGATACAGTAAGTCAGAAATTGTACGTTTTGTTCCTTCTGCCATGGAGAAACTATTTGTCAGGGTCTCAGCCTCTGTTTGTTGCCATGTGGAATCAGGATCCATTATCAAAAGTGATGCAGAGATATGAAAGCCCTTAGAGGACACAAAATCAGTGCCTTTCAAACCACAATGATTACAGACAGTGTGGTGCTGGGCCAGAGCCAAAGTCCCTCTCTCTGGAACTACCTCTTTCCACCTCTTCGGGGCCAAGGACACCAGATTTCTGTGTGGGATGGGAAGACCTGGCTGTGTGTGACCCCCCTCAACCACAGCCAGCCTCTTCTGCCCCTTTTGCCCTAATTGCACAAGTATCTCCACAGAAAATTCACCACACTTTTCGTGCAAAAGATGAATATACTATGGGAAAAGATTAGGGGAGATCAAGGACATCTCTAACACTGTGAGTCCCCAAGTGACTTATGCAGATCTGTCAGCAAGACTGAGCTTTTCAGACCCATCTAGTGCCTTAATCCTCAAAACAATATCCCTCTAGGTACTGATGTCTGCGCTGATGTTGGGTATGCAACAACAGCTTGCATCACTGATATGGTCAAACATCTGCTGCACAGAGCCTGGGCAGCTGGGGTTTGCAGGTACCGTGGCCACATGCCTGGCATCTCTGAACTCCCCAGGCAGCAGGATGTGAGCTGGTCCTTTCCCAAGGATCTATACCAAAACATCAGGTGTGCCCTCTACAGCTAGTGGAGTCCAGGCTACTGAGCTGTCCACCAGACCAGTGAACAAAGTATCACATCAGTCTTGAAGGAAACTTCATCAAAGAGCTTCGTGTAAACATTCAATGAATCAGCACTTCCCAACAAAATTTACCAGTTTTCTTTCCTTTTCACTCAAAATAGCTGCATGGTCTCTGGCCTTTTGAATTAACAATTGGTAGCAGAATGCATGCTCAGGTTTCCTATGAACAATCCTGAGAGAAACACAATCCTGGGAGATGTAGCTGGGCTCCTGACACAGGAAGATCATCTGTCCATGCTCACCGCAGAGCAAAGCATAGTTGGACAGATGAGAATCTGTGATACAGACCTAGGTCATGCCATGATCTTATCTGCTCTCCTGTTAATACTTCCAGCCATGGGCTCATTTTGGAGCTGAGGTAGGAAGACTGTAACAGGCATCCAGCTGCTGCAACATCTCTGAGTAATAAAAGCTGCAATTTTACATGTCCCAGACGGAGCATCTAGACACAACAGAGGTTTCTCTGAAGAATCTTAGGAAAGGAGGAAGCACAGTATGATAGAAGTGATAATTCTTGTAAGGGGGTCATTACTGTAACAAGATTACAAAACAGCCCATCTGGTTCTTAACCTTTAATCCTGGCTGAAGGAAGAAGACAGACCATGATGTTCGCCTACAGACATGCATGTTCTGGGTTTGTGCTAAGGCCGTGCCGTCTGGGAAGAGACGTGCCAGAAGATGCAGGGCTGGCCGTGGTCCATTCTCCCTCGGTACGAGGTTTCCCAGGCTGGTATCCAGCTCACAGCACAGCCTGGGGTAAGAGAAGGGCAAGTTGCTACTGCCTGACACAAGAGTGACTTGCCAGCAGCAGGCAGCTGTCACCTTCTTATGGGGATGGGAACATGAGGAGACCAGAAAGGTCCCCAGCCTTTGGTGTGATTCATTCCCAGAATGGAGATACTACCTTGCCTTGGCTTGGAAGCGTCAGGTCAAAAGACTCAGAAGTATCCTGAAGTTTCCAGGTGTTGTTTTTCCATATGTGGCAAACTCAGGCAGCCACAGCCATGCAAGTGAGTCGCCTCAGACTGGGAAAGCTTGAGTATGTTTAACAGGCACCAAGACTTGTGAAATAACTGATAACTGGACCTGGTCCACAGATTGACAAGGGGGTGAATTTCCCAGGCCTGCTCAGGCATGACAGACAGCATGAAAGCGAGGAAGTGCGCTGTCACCATCTGGGCGCTGGGGGAGCATCATGACAGTGACACTGACCTTGTCACAGGCGTCTCCGAGAGGCGTTGGCAGCAGCATCAGCAGGACATGCACTGAGGGGCTTGTGCCCCTTTCAACATTTGCAAGGGGCTGCATTGTTCCCCTTCTGAGTTTCAATCAGTTAACTTTGGTCTGGACCTTGCAAGGCACTGTTCAGCCATGTTTACACAGTTCTTCCTGAGATGTCAACATCATCTCTGATATTTCCACTGTTACTAGCCCTCTGAAGCACTGATTTCTCCCACCATTTGGCCACAGATGTCCACAGAGTTTCAAGGAAATTGAAGAGTATTAAGCCGTGACTGCTGGAAACAATACTCCCTGCTTAGCTGAACTCAATTGCAACATCTTCCAGGAGATCAGAACAAACCAAAGAAAAGTAGCATGTAATGTTTTCTACTTTTCTACTGCTGAAGATAAAGAGAGAGCTCCCACTGCAAAAGCTGAAGGAAAGCTCTGGCATTTTAAGGCCAAGACTCCAACATGCTGCAGGTGACTAAAGAATGCAAAAAAAAAAAAAAAAAAGGTGTTTTCAAAATAACATTTTAAAACTGCTTAGGGAACCTGGATGCTTAACTCCTTTCTGCCTCCCTTGAAAACCCCAAGCACACTGTTTCCAGCTTACCCCTTGCTGAACCAGCCGGCTCACAATAGACAGACTGCCAGCTCGCAGCATCAGGACCACTGCAGGGGAATAAGCTGTCCTCCTAAGTAGGTCCATGCTCCACGCACTGCTGGGCTGGTGATTTCACAGAGTGCCGAGGCATGAGTCACGTATTCACACCATGTTACTCCTGTGGTAACAGCAAGAACGTCGCATGAGGAGCAGTTGGTAACTGGTGGCTGGAGGGAAACGCTGGGCAGGGTACTGGGACCTGAGCAGTACACCTGAGATGGCAGGCTGGGGTAGCATGGCAAGTATTAGCACCTGTTATCACAGATGTATGGCATGGCTTGTAGAGTCCCACGTACAGCTTCCTGTGTCTTCAGCTCTGGAATAATTATAGGAGAAAGACTGGAGTTTGGTTAATTGACATTGGGTTTCAGAGCAGGCAGGGTAGAACTTGCTCAAAGCTCCCATTCCCTGACACCGAAAATGCAGCAGCTCCAAAGGACTTCAAGGCTTCACTTTGACTTTGCTAAATATTTGTATCAAAATGAGAATGGAAATGGAGGACACCTTTCAGCAATGCCTACAACTTCATGTAACCCATTTGCTGAAGGGAGTGGTCCCTTGTACATTATGCCAGGGAAATTTCCTGCAGCCCAGGGCCAGGAATGATTTGTGGACAAGAGCTATAATGCAAATAAAAGCTTATAGACAAGGATGGGTGCCAGCCATGCTTGTGGCCAGTGCTCTCACAGCAGCTGTACCTTGTCCCAATCTGCAAGAAGGAAAGACAAGAAGTAACCGAAACAGCTGTAAGGAGCAGCTGTAAGGAGTCAGAGTTGCAAAACATCCGAAGCAGAACTGCTCACTTCCCGAATGAATCCACCGGGCAGACGCACGGAAAGGGGAACCTGGCTGCAGAGCAGAGACCTGGCAAACTCAGAAATGCTGCAAAGAGGGGGAAGAGGTGAAGCTGAGCCACAGCCATCCTTACCGTAATTGCCTCTGCATGCTGCTAGGGGCTTGGATGAGGAAGAACAACATAGACTGAAAGACTTTGCGGTCAAGGAGTGGGTTAGTCTAGCCAGGAATGATCCAGGTTGTATGGGACTGGTCCAACACATGACTGAAATGTGGGAGACATGGTGCCCTCACAGTTACCCACAGCAAAGAGATAGGAGTCGTTACAAAGGGAGAGGTACGGCAGGAGGTGCAACTTGGGCATCCATCAGCTCTAGGGCTAAGAGAAAGCTGATGGAGCTGGATGCTCTGCAGACTAAGGAAAATTGAATTAAGTCATCTTGTTACCTGTGAAATGACTTCCTCAGCCCTGCAGGACAGGCTGGACCTTAGAGCAGTTTTGGCCTGAACCAGGAGGAGTTGTTAGCAAGAGGAAACTGCTAGGAAAAGCTGAGTAAAACCAACCTCACAGCTAAACCACAGGTCAGGCATTTTAAGGCAGTGGCTTTCCATCTGAGCTATGAAATGTTTCAAATGTTAATGGAAAGGGTGTATCAATGCCCTCTCTGTTTGTCACACCTAGTCGGTGCCCACTTGCCTGCAGGCAGGTGACCGAACACAGAGGCCCTCCTGCACATCCCAAGGGAAGAGCAGACCATTCTCAGACACTGTCTCAAAGAAGCCCCCTCTGCTTAGGTGAAAAGAAAATAGAAAAGAAAACTTTGTAGGAACCAGCAATGCAAACCTTGTTGGTGTTGGATAGTCGCCTGATAATATCCAGGCAAAAGAACAATATGTGTGGGAATAAAGTTACAAAAGTTACAAACTTGGTTTTCGCTCCTGTGTCCATGTAGGACCCTCTAGACAAACAGATGCCTTCTGTGGGAAGGAAAGGAGCAGACGTGAATGTTGTGATTGTTTCTTGGGGATCGAATTATACTGTATTGATTGAGTCACTTTTATCTGAAGTTACATTCCAACCTTTTCCTTCAGAGCTTCTTATGGAACAAAGGAACTGAACAAGAGCAGCTCTCCCTCTCTGGCACATCCCCCAGAACAAAGGTGCACACAGAAGGGAGACCCTCACAGCTCAAAGGACTGCAAAAGGGAAGAGGAATGAAGGCCAAGCAGAGCAGCTGAAGCAGCACTGACCACGCTGCTCTCTCAGAGAGGGAGAGTTTGGGGGGCTGAGGGAGGTTGGAAACGGTGCACCAAGAAGCTATCAGCCTTTCTTTGGCTCCTTGTAGGCTCAGAAAATCAGATTTTTATGAACGATCACCTATTTCTCCTTTTAGGAGAAGGGGGCTTGCCACGCAGGCAGAGGAGGATGCACGTAACCCTACCTGCCACATCCATACCCACTGCCCCTGCCATCACCTTCACCTCCCTTGGTCCAGGCACCATCTGGCTTTGGGAACCTGCCTGTAGTTTCCAGTCAAACACCACACAGAGAGGCACTCTGAAGTACTCTGGACTGTATAAATCCTGGAGCCCTTTATCTGTCGCTCCCTCTTCACAGTCATTTGTGATGCTCCAGTCAACCTCACAGCTCAGCGTGGGGCACAACCCTCTCAGCTGGTGTAATACTTTATTTTATTTCTTCACTGATTTAACACCAGGACATATCTTTGAAACAACTCAGACAGACAAAGGAAAGTAGGGGGCTGCTGCAACTCTCTCTTCTGTTCCTGATGCTCATCTCAGCTCATAAATTGGCTGCAATAATATTTTAGTTATAAAAAAATGAAAATATAGCTTTGCCATTGATCTCAGTACTATTTTGCTGAGCAACAAACCTACTGCCTGCCACTGAGCAAAAAGGAAAACACGATTATAAGAGATGCCTGGATGAACCTCCCAATCTGTCAATATTTCTGATGAAGATAAATTTTGTTGGTAAAAGCAAAGTTCCAGGCCTGAGAAAAAGGAGGCCATGGCCATTAATACCTATAGAAATCAGACCTACAGGCTCATGCAAGGGAAGGCACATTCAGGAGTGGGGAAAGGATGGGAGGTGGAGAGGCTGGAAGAGAAGCTCCACAGGTCTGTGGAAGAAATCAAAAGAAAGGGGAGGAAGGGAGAAGGAAACTGTGTTGAAGGGAAGCATTTAGCAGGGCACTCCTCTGGGAATCATCCCCCCATCAGGCACCTGAAAAGGGACTGAGTTAATAAAGAGCAGCTGTCAGTTTGAAAATCAGCCCTCCTTTGGGTCAGTAAGTGGCAGACAAAGGCTAGGTCTTTCATTAAACTCTCTAGGGCTAGGTAATGCCAGCTCAGTCCGGCCACAGTGTGGGACCATGCTGGAGCCCAGACTCAGAAATGTTCCTGCCCTTGGGGAAAGACATCAAGTAAAGCCAAGCTGTGCAATCTCAGTTCACTCCTAATTTCATGCAGCTCACAACAGCGAGCACAGGATATGACACCAGATCTCACTCTTCTGGCATGTCAGATCACCACATTTATGGTGTGATTCCCCTGGTCTGGTTCCTCACTGGATATGCTTTGCTGCTGTTCTTGGGAGTTTTCCCAATTAATACCAAATGAAAACCTGTCCCATGGCACACAGTCCTTGTTCATCATGTCTTGGGATGTGCCAAAGAGTTACAGAGTTAAACTGTAACAAGAAAGAGGGATGAGCTGGGCATTAGAAAATGTCTTTGTGGTAATACCAGGGATGTGCTGGTACTGATTGTTTGGGCAGGGTGGAGTCTCCTCCAGGCAGGCTTTGAGACCAGGATTTACAAACTTCCTCCAGGAATACATTGAACCCGCCTGAAGAAAGGATAGCTGCATTTCCAAACACATTTTCTGCGATTCTCTGACCACTAAGGGTTGTTTCTGAGCACCAGGGTCCAGGCAGACTCTACCTTTGCTAGTGGAAGGGCTCAGGGGAGAGCCCCCTCACCCAGGTTTGCTCTAGTGCAAGTCTTTTTGCTTTCCCCTGCAGAGAAGCTCTCATAGCTCCCCCCTCCCTAGGCATACTCCAAAACCAGACTGGAGACAGCAGGGACGTGGTGAGGAAGGTGGAAATATTTTCTCATAAACACCCCACCACTGGCTCCTCCAGGAAAACTTTACCAGCAGGATCCCCTGGAGATGTCTAGCAGCCATGCTCCCACTTACCAGAAGAGCAGAATGGACAAGGGCAGTGCAGTTTGATGCTCTGCAGCCCTGTGCATGGTGCCTTCAAATCCTGTGGCTGATTGGGAGGTGGATGGCTTCTTTCTGAAGGTCCTCAACAAGTGTGAGTTAGCTCTTGCAGATGACCTACATTGGAGATGACCCTTGGTCTCTGCCCTAAATTATTTTTATAGAGCCACTAATGAACACTCACCTCCTTTCCAAGTTCCTCTTGGTTCTGCTGCATTAGCTTGCAGAGCTGGTTGAGTTTTCTCTGGTGTGTTGGCAGTGGGATGAGCACCATTAAGAATTTTAGATGGATTAAGTTTTGAGAAGTTTAGTGCATGATGCTTCCTGCAAATGTGGTGCAGATACGCAGTGATTTCACAGCACAAAAGTGCAAAAGTTTTGCAAAAAGTAGCAGGAGACTGTAGCAAAACTTGGAAGAGTTTCATTTGAAGCTGGACTGAAGGCTGTGTGTACATCCGTATTACTGAGAAGCAACTAAGATGGTTTCTCAGATCTATTTCTACCAAGGAGAAGAGGATCCATTTGCTCTTCCCTATTTTCCTCCCTGACAAAGCTCCTTTGGTGACCTGAACACCTCTCCGCTCCCTGCCTTGCAAGATTGACAGTGGACGCAGGCTTGGACGGACACCAACGCCTGCAGCCTCCACCTCCAAACTGCATCAACAGCATCTGCTCCACCTGCTCCAGCAAACAGCTCTTTCCCTCCTGTCCCTGATGGCAGCAGGAGCATCAGACCATCTCTGTCCCTGCAGCAGTGCCAGACAGTGCCTGGGCAGGGTGGCTGCACCGTGCCGGGATCCCCTCCTTTCCCTGCCCCTCCACAAGCCAGAGCTGGAGGTTTGGCCAGAATTACAAAAACCCATGAGAAATCTCCGGTTTTACACCTGACTGTACTTTGCTTTGCAGGTGCAAGGATCTGGCTTTACATTGTGGAGCTGGGAAATAACTGCATTTGTGACTCAGTTAATAAATTTATTTTTTCCATCTGTTGTAAAATTAAGGTCAAACCCATTACAAACTTTTTTCTTCCTAAACACAGAATAGAAAATTTGAGAGGTGGGTCAAATTAAATATTCCCATGGGAATTAAACTTCTTATGTTTTTTTTTTAAAATCAGAAGGTATCTAAATTTAACACATTGAAACCTCATTTTTAAATGTAACATTGAAATATTTTATACTGAAAAATATTGAAAAGTAGCACTTTGGCTTCAAAATAAAAAAATCAATGCAGAATTTGACAGATGGTTGTTTTGTTTGACCTAAATTTGAAATTTTATTGGATAAGCTATTCATAAAAAAAATCTTGCCCAGTTCTAATTAGCACTAAGTGTTACCATCAATCAGGTGAAATAATTGCAGTCTTGAGCTTTGAACAAAGTGCAAAAGTGAAATCACCGCTAATGCAAACAACTTTAAACAGTCTGACAGAAGTCTGCTTGCCAGGATGTCACAGTTTCATTAATTCTCCATCAGTTTTTGCATTCCCAGAGTAAAAGAAAAGGTTGCTACAACAGTCAAGGACAACACAATTTTCTAAAAGCCCTTTCAGACCTGATAAAGAAGCAAGAAAGGGTACAAGTCCTCAGGCTTTCCCTTGTGTTGGTTTTTTAACATCCTTAGAAGTGCTGATGGAATTAGAAAACCACAAGTGAACAACGAGGAACTTAAAGGAAAAGCCCAGTATTTTAACAAATTGATAGTGCAAGTGGAGATATCGCAGCTTACTTGGGTGAACTGGCTCTGCTGCAGATTCAGGGCACTTGCCTAGGCAAGGTCTCTGCGCCGTGGTTCCAAAAAGCTGTACCCACCAGTGCCTGCCTGGGTACCACGGGCAGTGTTCCCCAGGAAGGGGTGGGAGCAGGATGGAGGCTGAAAGCAAGCCCCTGGCTGCAGAGCCACTGGGCCTGCCGAGGGAGCAAGGGTTGCACTGCTCTCGCTTCGGTGTTGGTCGTCAGCTGAAAAGTAGTCACAACAGCTAGTGTAGGTGCTCTCTGTTCAAATTAAATCAGCTTTATGTTGCTTTAGCTTAAGTAAATTTAATTAAACCTCAACTAAATTAACCAAACCCAAGCAAGCCATATACCAGTTTAAAACAGGAGGGGGAACTGACTCCATTGAAGCAGCTGGAAATTCCAGATGTCTGGAAAGGTTCCGAGCACCTGTAAAGGTGGCTGCAGGGGCTGGTTAACAAACTCGTCTAAAGAAAACAAATGGAAGTTCAGGACAGATGCTGAGTGGAGCACCATGAGAAGGCAGTACCAACTCCTGAGAGAAATCCCATACTACACTGGCAGGACAACCACAGGATGGTCCCAAGGGGCAAGGAGATGTTCCTTACCAAAGGGAAGCTCTTCAGTTTCCATCCTCTCCCTAAACTAATTTATCTGCACACAGATACACTATGGTAGCTCCATGGGGCTATTATTTCCCACAGTACTTTGTACTGATGTATCTGGTGCTTGCTCCTGGCTTATGTGAGATAAAGTTACTTAGATCAGACCTGTGCCAGTCCCAAAAGTCCCTCTGTGTTTCTCCCAAGCCATTGCCAAGCCCTCCTGCAGTTGTTCAAGACAAGACAGCAACAGGAGCCCTCCAACCTTTGCATCTGCTCAACCTCCTGCTGAGAGGATGATCTTAGATCAAAGACTGATCCTTATCACCAGGACATCTGGGAGCAGATGATAGGCAATGAACCAGTTCGGATTTCCTCCGGGGAAGAGAGGTGGGGATGCCTGGGAATGAAAGAGGTGAATTGGATGCAGCCCTGGAAACATTTAGGTTCATTCCTCAAATGCCAGAAAATGCATGAACCCATCCCATCCACATTGCAGACTGTTGAGGAGATGTGTGCAGACATGAGGAATGTGTTCAAGTGAAATATGCCTGAATTTATGTCAGTTTTACTCTCTGCTAACACTGCAGGGCAGCTGTTTGGCCAGGCATGTTCTTGTGCAGGGCAATGTGCCACATGAAGGAAACCCCCAGTGCTGCTTGCCAACCATTCACAAACCATTCAGTTTGATTTTTTCAAAGTGTTTCCCTGAATGACCCTTTGGGAAACTTAGCTTTAAATTTTATATTTATTTATAGTATAAATTAAATAGGTAATACCATGCCATAAAGGAGGAGAATAACCTCAGCTAACAGCCACCTACTTGTGTGAGAGTAAATCCTTGTCCTTGATGATTGAAGCTTCCATATTGTTATTAGCAATGGTATCTCCCTTGTCTTGACAGTCCTAGCACTAACATTAGCCTTCTAGTGTGACTACAAGGTGGGCAGATATCTCTCACAAGCTTCTCACCTTAAAAAGTCTTTTTTTAACAAAAAATAATCCATTATTTGCTCAGCTGTCTGGTTCCCTGGTGGAAGATAACAATTCCTGCTTCTGCTTAGACAATCGAAACAGTCTGGCTCACAGTCCCTTTTAAACAGTAAAAATTTAAAAGGAAGCCAGAATTTGGAGTGCAAAGTCCAGCCTGCAACACCGAACACCTGAAACGCTGACCTGAGACCCTGAGAAAATCTGCTTCGTACCTTGTTCAAGCTGACAACCCCAGGCACTGAGCTTAAAAGTGAAAGAATCAGCGCTCACGCTTCTTTTTGCGGGTGAGAAGGGAAAATAAGCAGTTAACCGTACCAACCATGCAGTGGCCTGAGGAGCTCGTGCTCCAGCACCTGCTGCTGTGTGAATAGTCTCCACGTCCGCAACCGTCCTCACCGCAGAGCAAGAAACCACCGTGCAAAGATCCCAGCTGAGAGCCTCGCTGGGTTTCCTGTCATCGCTTCATTCATCGCCGATTGAGTGAGAAGGTGGTGGGATGCTCCATGAGAAGACAGCTCTGCTCGTTTACCAGCCTGGAGGGAGAAGTGGAGATAACCCATGAAGAAATGTCTTCAGAAAGGCAAGATGCTGAAGGGTTGATCACAGAAACAGAGATCCTGTCCTGAGGAGATTCACTCTGTCTACACAGCACCAGGGGAAACTGTGTAAGGAGACTGCAGTTGCATTTCTGTTCTCATTTAACTAACAGGTTTTATGGAAGCAGGGCTGGCTAAACGTTTTGCTGTCAAGAGCTGAGGCTGGTTTTGCACAACTGCATACCCTTTGGAAGAAATGCATCTGTGCAAAACCATACCAAATTAGAGCTTTCCACTTCCACTGGTGGGAGTGTTTTACACCGACTTTCTGCCAGTACCGCTCATGGCAGATGGGCAAAGTGCTGAAGTCAGGCTTCATTTTAACTTTGGGGTCAATAAGTCACCTCCAAATCTGTCTAGATCTCAGCTAGCCTGTTCCCCACGGAGACCTGCTATTTGTGTGGCGTGGATGGTTGAGTGAATAAGTGTTTCTGCTCCCTGAATAAACGATTGAAACCATGTAAGAAAGCCACACTGAAATAGATAAGAGAAGAGTTAATTGCACTAATACTTGTAAAACATTTCCGATCTGCAGGAATCCATATGCCCTATCACAGGAAACTGGTGTTTTCATTTCTGACAAGCAGGTAGAGTTTGTGCAGTTCAAGATTATTTCATGTTCTTTCTAAGCATGGAAAGGAGACTGGCACAGGACCCAAGAAATTCACTTTGTGTTATTCTGTGCAGCAAAGTGTATTTCAAGGGAAGGCATAGCAAAGTGTGAGCTATTTGGTGTAACTATTTGAAAGGGTTGTCTTTCCTTCAGAAGAAAATTGGAATATATAGTTCTGTACATTCTAGAGAAACAGAGTGGAAACTAATAAGTGGAAACAAAGCAAGATGTCTTTCCTTGGAGATACATAGGCATATCCCAGTAAATGAAAACAATAAGAACAGGGAACCTTGTGAAAGCTGGACAAAAGCCTAGAGCTTTGTAGTTTTATACTTTGCTTACACTGCAAATTGCATTTCCAAATGCCTTTTTCCACTCAGTAGCTAGATCTCCTTTGTCCGTCTGAGATACTTGCACCTATTGGAGTTCAACCTCGATGGCTTTCCATGTGCCAGCAAGAGAGGAGGATCAACTGTAGGATGGCAAATCCTTGACATGAAACATCCCCAGAAGCATCGCAAGACAGGCAGGGAAAGCTCTGTCAGTGGCACCCGCACCTGCTTGTCTGAGTGCATGACAACTGCCCGCACAGAGCAGCCACGCCAGCAGCTTTGTTTTCAGTTGCTGGGACTGCACACAGGTTACCACCAACTGTACTTCTCAGGGTGACTTTGAAGTTGTTTTTACAAAGGAAAAAAAACAAACCAGCTTCACTGGGAACAGGCACAGTGAGATGTGACAGTGTGGGAGGCCAAGCCGAACCCAGCAGAGCAGGCAGCACCAGCACCACGCGGCTCTCACCAGGACGGGGCTAGTCCCATCACCGTGTGACTGAGGGTGACGCCAGCAAACAACCTAGGTCTTGTTCTCTGGGGTGGGAGAGGCTCTGGACTCACCCAGCACCTGGGCACCTTCTGCCCAGGGTCTGCAGAGATCAGCTAACAACAGTAGGGCTTACAGAAGATGGGGAAGCAGGAATGGTTAAAATATGGGAAGGCAGTGCAGGTAGGGCTGCTTGGCTGAAGCCAGTAACGCTGGGCTTTACAGCTGAAGGGGAGGGAGAGAAGGGGAACAGTCAGAAAAAGTTTAACCAATGTTCAGAGTAATGAAGCTGAATGTTGGGCTGGAAGCTTTATCATCATAGCACAACCCCAGTTCCCTTTCAGATGGCCACCATGGAGGTAGCACAGGAATATAACTGGTGATTTTGGAGCTGCAGAGCAAGAAAGCAGCATCTTGCTTTCAGGCAGGTCCACCAGTCTGTGGAGGAGGGTGTCCCCAGGACGGTCTAGCACAGAGGGTGGAAGAAGCTGTTACTCTTGCAGAGGCATAGCTGAAGGAGCAGATGGGGGAAAGAAACCAGGAGAACTATGGGTTTGATTCTGCTTCTGTTGTTATTGGTGTAAATCAGGGGCAGGTCCATGGTGCAAGAGCAGCAAAAGACCAACAAGCTCTGAATCATGGTAGAGATCTCAAACAAAAAAAAAAATAAAAGAGAGAGGGAGGGGAAAAAGAAAAATTCAAGAACTTAATAAAAAGTTTTGAGGTTTAATAGGATGGGCTTTTTTCTTTGCACCTTGCTACATGGTATCACCTGGATTGTCACAGCAAAAGAGGCAGCAGTTGACAGGGTAGTCACTGCCAGATCTGGTTGCAAACCACCAAAGTCAGCAGAAGACCAAAGCAGCCTTGTTGCTGCCTACAAACAACATCCCAACTGACATTTCACTGCTCGCAGCCTCTGGACATCTCAGCTCCAAAATTAAACCTTTCTTAGCGGATGTTTGCGAAGTGGGGCACGGCCACTCGGATTAAGAGAGTTCTGAGTCAAGTAAACGGTGGGTGCGTCTTGTAATGGAAAGGAGATTTCTCTAATTGAGAGAGTTTCCTGGGTCTAACGTAACTGGGAGACTTATTTCTCAATGTGTCAGCTTTACTGTCAAGCCACAGCCGCGTGCTCACTGTAAAGGTTCAAACTTGTCTTGCTTACGCCATCAGCACGACAGCTATTTATAGCTGGCATTTACACAGCTGCCACTCCCAGAGTACCCGAGACCTTCCTGATTTGAGGGTGTTCCTGCATCCTTCATCAGGGACGTAGCTGAGGGATGGAGGGACATGGGGGCTCGGACTCAGCCCCTCACCCAGGCTGTGGCAAATTAATTATTTACATGCCAGCCACTTAAATCCCAAATTAATGCCTGAGCCTTTCATCTCTATTTGCTGTGGCTAAAGGTAGACAGGTGATGGGAAATGATGAAGAGGTGCAAAGTTTTGGGTACTTTGCTTGTTTACCTGAGCAGCAGAATCTTCTAGAGTTTGCGAAATGAGTCCGGAAATTGCTCAATTACAAAATTTCTATTGCTTTCTACTTCCAGTCAGCCTAAAAATAAAATAAAACCTTGTGCCAGGCTTGTTTCTGCTGCAACCACACTCGTCTCAGCAGAGTTAAATGGGGGCGAGCACGGGCCTTTACCATGTTGTTTTTCAGCAGCACAACTTCCAGTCACAGTCAGAACAGGGAAATGGAAACCAGCAGTGAGCCAGCTGACCCCAGCACTGCTCCTCCACACTCCTCACCAGCAGGTCTCTGCATCCTCAAAACTCACCCCATCTCCTCCTGCTCAGCACCAATGCCAAGGTCTCTGCAAGGCAGCTATTAGCAAAGTTTATTTGAAAGACCTGAGGCAAGCCCTAGTTTAACCCCACTCCTGTAAGGTCCTAGCTTTGTGTTTAGGCAGGGGCTGGATGCTTCCTGAGGTGGTTTGCAGCTGTCTTGTTTCTGCAGGGCTCTGTCCCACAGCTGTCCCTTCCCTGTGTGCTACAAAACTGGCATATTATTTTTGTTGTGTTTGCTTGGAGATGATTCATTTCTCCTGGAAGTCCCATGCAGCATGTGCTGCAATGGGGAAGAAACTCTTGTTTCACCAAGGGCGAGAGGCAGTGTTGACCAATCAACCTGCCAGACAAATTGCATGTGCTTCTGCCCTCAGCTGTATGTGTGGCAGAGCTAGTGCTATTCATGATATTCCTGACCATCGTGAGCATGGTGCTAGGAGTTAGGAACAAGGGATACCAGCCAAAATACAGGACTTCTGGTTGGATGCTCTTTTTCCAGGCATTTCTCCATTCCAATACAACAAACTCCCCCACCATGGTATTTTTCTGCACCTGAGATACACATCCCAGGCACCTCCTTCAGCAGAGCCCAGGGGGAACAGGCAAAGCCCACAGCACAGGGCTGTTTTGCTGCAGCAGGTCATGCAGACATTGATGGGAAGGAGACCTTCAACTCCAGTAGCACTAACTTCTGCTGGGAACAAAACATGAGGAGCACAAGGACAGGCTGGCTGTGCCACTGGCTCCATGTGGCAGCTGTGTGCATTACAGAAGGCCCTTGAGCATCTCCTAAGAGAGTTTCTGTTGTGCTGAGAGCTGGCTGCATCACTGATATAAGGGGAGAAAGGAACAGGTCCCAGCTTGAGGGTTTTAGAAACTGATGAGTCAAGTATCTCTGAGGAACTGCTTGGGTATGGCTATGAGCCAGGGCATGGCTCTTCATTTGGAACATGCTGTGAACTCCTTCCTGCCCCTACTCTGCCTCCCCATCCTTCCAGGACCTATCTGTACATCTAAGGGACGTCAGAGAGCTACACTCAAACACAGACATGCACACATACAACAACTTACCGAGTTACTTCAAAACAGGCCTTTTGGAGCCCTCATGCTCTTGCTGCATGGAGTAGAAGATGCTCCCATGGAGAAGCCACTCTACTCCAGCATCATTTGACATCCACAGCACGCCACCGCCACATATAGAACCATCTCCAAGCACTGCAAAAGAGAAACCTCCACCAGTATCCTACCCCTCCAGCCTCTTTTGTACCCAATCCTCTCCACCCACTACCAGGTGAGGGATGGGTTCAGCCAAGTGGAGGGGGTCTAGGTCTCCCTTTCCCAGCTGCTCTGTATTAGCACAGCTCTGCCCAGTACCAGTTGATGGGGCAGCTCAGGGAATCAGCTATGGTTATTGCTGTGTTTGCAGAGGCTGCGTGCTGAGCCTTTCCCAGGGCCAAGGGCAAATATCTAATGTGACCTGGTCCAGCAAAAGAAATCAGCTCTTGACAGTTTCTAACCCAGTGGCAACCTATTGATGTAAACCTGAAATAACTGTGACTTAAATCTTATCGGATTTGGTGGAGTCATCTGCCTTTCTGCTGCTTTTAAAATAAGGTGAAACCACCAATATTCTAGTATTGGAGCTCAGAGCTTCAGCCGAGACTTTCACTCTCTAACGAGCATTTTGCTCAGAGGTTATTGCTCTGCACCGTGTGACAGGTGAGCGAGAACTGAGTCAATTAAGTGACAAGCAAATTCCTAACAAATAAATGGGAGCAAGTCTATGTGGGCTGTGTTGTCATCACAGCAGAATGAGATAAGGCTCAGCTCCCGCTGCAGAGATTTCATGAGAACTGATAATTTTAAACCCTTGTAATATCTAGCAGCAGTAATTATATTTCACACCTCGGATGAATAGAAAAGATTCTCCAATATCTTATGGTGTCTCTGACAGGGTGAATACGGGGCTGCACATTCCCCTGGGGCAGGACGTGCAGGTCACCCGTAGAGAAAATATCGGATAAGGTTAAAATAACATGCTGATGCTGAAATTTCTCCACCTTTTACTTATTTTTCTAACCAGTTCTGAGTCAGGGAGGAAAAAAAAAATTTAAAAAAATCAATCATTTGAAACAATGGGCTGGAAAGGTTCCAAATCCAAAGCAGCTCAAGTCAAGCTCCTGCCTGTGCTTTACTGAGACCCTTCTGCTGCCAGGTTGACTTTACAGCCCTTTGGGAAGTACCTCCACCAGCCAGCTGGTAGCAGGGCTGAGGTCTCCGTCCTTCCCTCCTTGCAGAGGCTGCGCTGCTGCTTTCGGCAGCGGTGCTGTTGCTGCTTTGAGACTTGCTGACACCAACGGCAGAGAGTTTGTGTCAGGCCCCGAATTTCTTGCATTTGGTCTCGCATGCACTTCCCAGCAGACGTCTCGGTGCACATACAGTGGGCAAGGCTTTATAGGTGGTACCAGGGGTATCAGTGCAAGGACACTTCATTTATGCATCCGAAACGATAGCATCAATACCTTGGGAAAATCACGTAATTGGACAGTTTCCGCATCTGACGCCTCTTACCCGTTTACCGCAAATGACTTCAGCAGCCACCCGTTAAATCATTTCAGAAAAACGCATGGAAATATTAAGCAGCAGAAAAATTCCACCCTATCTTTCCATTCAGTCAGATATACTTATATAAACATATTTTTGCCTTAAAAAAAACAAACAACGAGTTAAAAACGTCATTTGTACCTTTGCGGTCCTGGTAAAAGTCCCCTGTCCCTTCTTTGGCTCTCTCGGTTGCAGGTTCACAGAGAACAGGTACAGGAGCTGAAGCTTAATCAGGAAATAAAAAATTAGGTAGAGGGGAAATTCAACAAACAATGCATGATTGTTGTTCTGAGGTTAGGTTCATCGCTGAGCCTTGGGACCGCTTCCCAGCACATCGCACCATTGTGACCTTCAAGATAACCGCACGAGAAAGGGCTTTTCATCACTCTGAATCCTGAAATGACTGACTCTGCTTACTCAGGCAGCATCCTCCTGGGCAAATTACTCACTTTGTCGCTCGTTCTGGTTTCTTTGCTTTCTCGTTCTCTCTGCAGCGTGACACTGGAAGGCACCTCTTGGGCAGGCCCTGTTGTATCTTCGTCACCATCATGCTGCTCTCTGATCAAAGGGCACGTTAGTCACTTGGGTACAGCAAGGATTAAGCCCAAGACTCTGAAGGACAGTTTTTTGTTCATCCTGGTCTCTGTTTGCTCATATGGGGGATTTCTGTACAGATGCTTTATTTTCCTGATTTATTTTCCTCTTACCATTCATCCTTTCCCAGAAATCCACCTGATCAGAGAAATACCCACAGGCTTTGCAATAATTGCTAATAAATTTGTCTTTTCCACACCTCTGTAAAGTGTGAATCTCTCTGCCATGGAAAAGGAAGACCAGGGTTTAGTGGCAGGGGAGCGGGGTCAAAACTGAAGAAATGAGGCAGAAATGAGCCTTTTCCCAGACATCCCATCCAGCCCATCCTTGGCATTGACCCAAAACCGCTTCGTGGATCTTACCGGGGACCCACCAGGACACTGCGGGGATGCTCCCCTGCCACAGCCTGAAGTAAGCTCCCAGCTGTTGGGCACATCTGGATTTTGACACGGATGTTGCTCTCATGCCACTGGGAGGCCTAGAGCTTCAGGGCACGGACATCTCCTGCTTGACAGGGACAAAGAACCTTCCTGCCACCGGGCTCCATCATGGTGGGAGCCCCCAGTGCCATCCCTTGCTCTGGCACATTCAGTACTCTGCTGGCCCATCCCTAGAGCCCTTCCCCTTCTCTGACACATCCCTTTCACATGGCCACCGTTCAGCCCAGGGATGCTTCCAGCAGGCACCTTTGTTCCAGGAAGGTGAGCAATAGTTTCCAATCAACCAATTGTGATATCTTCACTAAATTATTCTTATCCCTTCAAAAACAACAGGCCTGAACCTTTTCTTTGGGCTCTTGTTTTCCCTCCTGTCACTGCTCTGCCGTGACTGAGCCTCTTGCTGGAAGTGTTTTAAAAAGGTTAAAAAGCATTTTTGAAGATGTATCCAAAAAGTCGTGTTCCTGCAGGTGCCCCATGGTAACCTCTTGGCAACATTATGTACAAACCTGTAATTAATTTATGCTGCCCTTGAGCCAGCACTGCAGTGAGAGTCCTTCAGCCTGCGATTTTCCTCTCACTCAGCTTTGAAGCTCTTAAAGGAATTGTCTGAATTCAGTGCTGAGCCCAACAGAGATGTCCTATCTCCCAAAACAGCGACTCTGGGGGAATGCATTCCCTGAAGACCCCTCTCCACCAGCCCTCCCTGCTCCCCTGCCTACGCAGGGCTATTTTCTAATAGATATTTCAGCTCCATCCCTAGTCTATGTTATCACCATGCTGGCATTAATATCACATAAAACCCCTATCAGCTCACACCACACAGATTAAATCTGCCTTGAACCTTGACTTCCCCCCAAGTGTGTCTCATAGCCAAGGCTGCAGGGAGGGACCTGCACAAAATCTATCCATTCAAACCCAGCAGCCGCCACAGAAACCGTGTGTTCTCTTCCCTCTTTTACAGTAATGCAGTTTTGCAAGGAGAAAGGGCTGGTCAGGATGATCTAGTCAGTTTACCTCATCAGCCACAAGATTTTTCTAATTTTGCTGAGATTTGGAACCAACCCAAGAAAGCTGATATACTTTGCTTGGCTCTCAGTGCTGGCTCAGATTCTCTAATCAACCGCCTCCTTTAACATGAGCCAGAGGTGTCTGAGTGTTTGCACAGGAGATACCTCAAAGGTTGATGTACAATTACTTATCTCAACTATGAGATATAAATCACACCTGTGATTTGTTACTTGACGGTGGCAACTCTATTCATCAGCAGATCAATTATACTAATAATGCACATAAATAACTTTCCTTTTTATTATAATTAGATATTGGTGTGAATGTGACTTGTCTAACATGATGATCTGCGAGACCATTCATCCAGTATGAACTTGGGTAGAGTTCTTAAACCTGATTTTTAACCTTTAGCTGCTATAAATCAGGGATAATTCCCTGATAATTCAACCCAAGAAAATTTTTTCATCCATTTGCCTTTATTGTTCTGCATCTATTGTAAGTTTTGAGAAATTTTATGGCTACCCTTCCTTTCCTGTCCATTTTGGTCTTTTCTCCATCCCCAAATACTGCCATATCATGCAGGACCTGCATTAACACCCAGGCACTGCTTGCTTGCCACCAGGAAACCTGCTGTTTGAAAAGCAGAGCTGGTCTAAAATAATACTACGTCTCACTGGGGACCAGGACTGAACTCCTGCTTTCATCACCAGCTTCCTCCGTGAGCATAACCCAGTCACTCGCTCTTGGTATGCCTCGCTTTACGCACAGCTGTGAGAAGGAGATGACGCGTTTTTCTCACTTTGGTGATTCATATGTGATGACTCCTCTTGGGGCAAGGACCTCTTGCTTGCTGACAGGGCACCAGGGACTCATCCAACCCAGCCTGTGACCTCCATGCCTGCAACAGGGGGCACGGTCACCAGCGCTCCCTCTCAACTCATAGGGACTCTCACCACCTCCGGCAGGTGAATGGGGTTGCAGAGGACCCAACTCACCCCTCGCTCTGCCCTGCACCCCGGGAGGACTACGATCCTGCCTTCGACTTCCCTGGTAGTGCTAAGAGTTCAGGGCCATGGGAATGGGAGGGCAATCAGCTCAAAAGAAAGACCCCATTAATAGACTAGGGTGGCTAATTGAAGTTGATGATTGACTTGTGTGCAAACAGCACTGAGGAGATGGCAGGCTGAGTTTTATCCTGAGTCAGCATCACCAAACCATATCATGGGAGATATGGTACCCACAGCACACAGAGCAGCCAGACCGGGACCTCGACCAGGGGCATTGGATGCTCCCAGAAGACCTGAAGACGTGGCAATACCTGCAGGCAAAAAGCTTTTCTGTGCTTGGAGTACATCCCAGCAATGAGAAGGAGAAACTGCACATCCTCCTTTTGGATTTTAAAGGTGTCAAACGGTCTGTTTGGAAGTGCTGGTCTCTCTTCTCACCCCTGCTTTCAGTCATGAAATAAATATTGCGAGCACCACCAGGGAACCCCTGTGCTAAAATTCGAAGCTCACCTTCTGGGGTGGAGGCAAGACTCTGCTCTTAACTGAACCCTTGCAGGTACACATCTGGCCACATTGCTAGGAGTGGTCTTCAGCACCATTCATAAGGTGACTTGCAAAGGTTCAATAGGATCCGCTGGCGCCGTACCGGTGATATATTCTGTGACACCTCTGCACAGAGCTGACACGCCATTCTCCCACTGCACCAACTGTACTTGTCATTTCCCTGAACCACCCCCTACCTCCCGTCTTGTCCTGAAGAGGCTCATTTTCTGCATACCCAGCTCCTCTGGACGAGCGCTATAGATCTGTGTGGAGAAGGGCTGTTTTCCTTCCCCAGCCTTATCAGCACTGCCTTACAGGAGTCCTGATCTGTGTAACACACCCGGACACAACTGCCTCCGCAGAGCTCAGTGCGCTAACGATAAGGCTAATAATAGACATCTCCCAGGCTAAATGCACAGGGATGCATTTATCACTCATTTCCTACAGATAAGGACCTGGAACACAGATAAGCCTGATGTGCGCTGGAAGTCCCACATGCATCACGGCACATGAGGTGTGCTCTGTTTGAGGAGTGACTCCTCATGGCAACTTTTACTTTTTTAAAAAGCATCGGCATGACTCGCTGAGAGCATCCCTGAGCATTATGCCCAGTGAAGCATCACTGATCCCTGGAGGCACATTTCTTTTCCAATCGTCTCTCAGGGCCAAGGCCTGAGGAAAAAGAAAATGTTAAAAAGGATGGCTTTGCCCTTGGCGTGCTGGAAGACGGGCGCCTCGTCTCGGATGCAGGGCATGCAGCCTGCTTACACGAGCAGATCTGGAACAGACCTCTGCTCCCGCAGCACTCGTTTCACCTTCAGCTCTCTCCCCTGGCTGCGTCGTTAACCTGGGATTTCCACTAAAGCACAACAGCTACATGAAACCCCACTTGTTTGCTTTTCAACTTAATAAATAAACCTCATTTCCCAGATCGCTGTTTTCATTAGCCAAGTGTTTGAGCAGTAAAGTCCTTATTTGAAAAAGGAAATAGCTCTTGAATAAACTATTCCAGAGTGGTGAGCTCAGATCCGGTAGCCTGGGCTATTTTAAAGTCTCTTGTTTTATTTAATGCAGCTAAATTTTCCTGCTAGCCCAGGAACTCAGTGCTGGATCTGGGATATAAACAGAAATGAGTCTAGCAGGCTGAAAAAATAAACCGGTTTGAGATGCCTGGTTCCAGCTATCTGCCCACAGCCCTCGCTCTTGGCATCCAGACAAGCAGCCAGTTGAGAGGAAGGACCCGAACATCACAGCTAACGTGACCATCCGCTCTGCCGCTTGGCTTTGCTCGCTGTAAGCAACCGGCTATGACGAGGTCACCTGTTTATAAGGAAAAAATGTCTTACCCAGACTAAAAAGAAGCTTGGAAACTAATCGCCCCCATAGCTTGGCACCCTCTTTGGGAAGAAAAGGCTCATGTTTACACCAAAGTCTGCTCCATTTCTGCTGCAAACTTCTTTGCTTTCCCAATATCCCAGTGAGAGGGACAGGATGCTTCTTGGTGCTAAAAGTCCCTGCCTCCCTCAGGCCAGGGATACACACAGAAAAGGATGGTGGGAGAAAATAAAATCCAAAAGCTAATGCCAAGCATAGGAAAGAAAATATTATATGAGAGTGGGGCTAACAGGTACAAGAGAATCGCTGGATTTCATCAGCTTCCCAAAAGGCCTGGCTATTTCAGCAAGTGTGGCTACCCAGAGGATTTGTTTCTCTTTTCCAAAATTAGAGTAAACAAGAATGCTGCCACCTGGCAACCAGGGAAAAGTCTCCACGGGGATACAGCCACCCAGCAGCATCCTCCACAAAAGCTGTTTTCTGCAGTGCATCACGGGAAATCACCATGTCATGCATGCTCTGGGCACATCTCGCCGGCAGCCGCCAAGCACGTCTGCACCAGCCCTCCCCTGCACTCCCCAGAGCTCCCACCCTGCCCCACAAAGGTGTTTTTAGGTGGGTTTGTATCAACAGCGGTCGGGCGCTCCCGGGTCACCTGCTTCCACTACGCCAGGATGGAGGTCTGGGGATGAAAGCAGCTCTGCTCCCTGCAGAAGGCACACAGCATCCATCGCTGGTTTCCCAAGGACCAGCCTCTCACTGTTTCTTCTTTGAACTGGCATCTCCCAGCCCAGCCACGATTAGCTTTTGGCAAGGGGTTGCACAGAGAAGTAGTTAAAAAAGAGGGTCACTGCCTTAAACGCGTCACTGGTGGGATACAGTGGGGGAGGCAGCATGTGTGCTTCCACTTCAGAAACAGCAAATGGAGAAGAAGAAATTGTAGCTGTGTCCCTGCAACCACCGTGGGCAGAATACTAAAGCCCCCAGCTCCCCCACAGTCACAACACACAGGGAGGGTTCTCAGGGCGACTGGGCTCCCAGTCACAGAGAAACCTTGTGACAAAGCCTGGATGGAGCCCAAACTGCCCGAGCCCCTGTAGCCACAGGACTCTGCACTCCCTGACATCAGATCTACAGAGGGAAACCACACTGATGAGTTTTCTCTGCCTTCCAAGCATGTTGCAGTAGCTTCTTGCAACAGTAATTTGTAATAAAGATTTTCAATACTATCTAGGAGTTGATGCAACCCCGTCTCTAGTGACAATGGACGTGATACAGGAGAGCTGCTGGAATGGATTGTGTACAGAGCTTTTTACCAACAGAAATATGGACAAATGCAAATTTATAAACCCCCTCTATCTAGCAGCCTATTGTAGGAAGTGAATTCTAAAGCATCCTCCAGGAAACCACAGTGTTGGCAAAATGCGTCAGAACAATACTTAATCTCCTTGGTACTTTGTCGGGTTTGTATCCCATTTCTCAATTTTTTTTTTGTTGAGTTCTTACAAAACAAGAATAAGAGCAATAATAGCATAAGATGGACAAGGGAAATATGAGCCAGCTGGGGCTATTTCTATGAACAACGATAGTAATGGGCTTAAACAAACAGTGAAAGCAGATAAGACCATAATTCTTAATAGGTATATGTTTAATAATCCAAAGTCTGGAAGGAGATTATTAATTGCCTTTGTAGGGAATTATTTATTAAGATTGATAGCAAGGAGGAAATAGCATTTTCCTGGAGTCAATGCATCTTTACCAGTATGTTAAAAAAAAATGCAATTAATAATTTTTTGAGACCTCTCTTTTGACAAAACCTATAACAGCCCAAGCCACCTCAGCCATTTAACTCACAGCTGTGCCCTCTTTCCTTCTCCCATCTGAGTCCTGCCGTACCCACTGCCTCTCCACAGCACCCAGGACCCGGGGGTGGTGTTGCAGGGATGCACGGGGAGCAGCAGCAGCACCCCAGGGCCTCCAAGACCCCAGAGTGATGCCTGCACTGGGGATCCCGCACAGGCACGGATGAAGACCAGCAGCAGGGTCTGTGCCGTAGGGCGGTGCAAGGCCATGTGCCCTGGGAGCGAGCTGCACAACCTCACTGGGCGAGAGCTGTAACGTGCTGTGTTTTTTTTATCCCATCAGCTTCCTCCAGCCTCTCTCACAGGGGGTGCTTTGCCCAAGCAAAGTAGAGCGCAGACCCTGCCCAGAAAAATGCCTTAGCTAACCAGAGGTGAAAGAAATGGAGAAACGAAGCCACTTGCGTAAGAGCGCGGCGAGAGCAGAGCCAGGAGGGGAGCTGGGACCTCCTGCCCTACCCGGGCATCTGACTGTTGTGCCCGTTTAGGAAACCTCCCACACGATTTGTCACATCCTCCGTGCCTGGCTTGTCTTGTGGTGAAGGAGAAGAGTGAGGATTAAAAAGGAGGGTGGGCTCTGCGGGGGGTGCTGCGTGGCTCCACGCAGAAGAGCTGAGCAGGGCTGGCAGGACCACCTCAGGTTACCTGCAGAGCACTGGTCCTGCCCCAGCTTGTGTGTTGCCAGACTGAGCCAAGTGGCAGAGGCTTTTTGCATTTCCTCACCCAAGGAGACGTCGTCTGTCCCTTACAGGGGTGACTCCTTTTATCCCTGAATTCCCTTGCTCCTGTCCAGGGAAGCTGGTTCTGGAGAAATTCTCTCTGACATGGCAATCAGATAGCAGAAGGGAGAGCCTGGATGAAGAACTTTGCTTGGGAAGCTGAACATGCAGGCAGCAAGAGGAGTTATCCCGTGATGATAAAGCACAGACCTGGGACAGACGAAGTGCAGCCCAGCCTCAAATAGGACAGCACAGGCACATCTCACAACACAGACCTCAGTCTTTTCACTCATCTTGCCACAATTATTAACTCTAGCGGTGAGACTTTGACTGTATCTATTAGACCGTCCACTGGTTTGGACCTACGGAGACAGCATCTGCTGTGCAGTGTGGGAATCTCTGCTTGATTTCTTCTCACTACCCCTCAATAGTTATTAATCCGTTTTTCCTAGGAACACTTTACCCAGGGACACTGGGGGTAGATTTCCGGATCAGGCAGAAAGTCCTGGCTCTATCACCCCAGCACAGAAACTGCTGCAGAGCCAGGACAGGCACCATCGACTGCTGTTACCAGCAAAGGAACTTTTCCTGCCATGCGATAGGGAGAACAAAAGCAGACTCGAGCTGGCTCACACCCCAGCAGCTTTGACTTGGCAGCCGCTCCTCAGTGATCTGGAGCAGCAGCACTGTGCTCCCTGTACTTGTGACCAAGCAGGATCGATATGTGCCTTGGGGTCTCACTTAATCCCAGTTTCCTGCCCTGGCTCAGATAAGCAGAGCGTGACTCTTGCTCAGCCCAACTTTTCTCACATAGCAACAAGCGGTCCTGTTTTCTCAGGCATTGGGGTCAACGTCACACCACAAAGCTTCAGCTGAGGCAAGCATCACAAGACATGTTGACCACCCCTTTTGCAAGACCCATCGTCATCTCCATGCGCAGCATTGCACTCTTAGCATCTGCAAAGAGGTGAGTGACTGCACGCAGCGCGGAGCCGGCAAGCATCAGGTCTCACCTCCATGGCCACACTCCGGGGTCCACCTGAAATTGCTGCAAAGCCCTCGAGTTGTGACTTTTTTAGTGAATTTTCAGCACTTCCCTATTCCGGTCAGGCAGAATGTCTGACAAGAAGCAGCTCTGCTGCAGTCAGCCCTTTAGCTTCAGGCACCGTGGGATCCCCAGTGATGGGGACGATGGGGCTGAGGGTGCTCCTGTGCCTCGGGTTCCCTCCATGGTGACACATGCTGAATGTGCATCTGGGTGGGAGCAGCTTCTGCCCCACGGCTTTGCTGACAGACCTGCCTCCTACTGCCACGTCCTTGTGTGAAAAGGGATGCTAATTTAGCCAATGTAATTTAGAAAGTGGTTTAATAGACTTAACATCCCTGTGCTAAGGCTAATGAGTCACTCAGAAGCAGCTTGCCTTAGAGGGGTTAGTCAGGCCTTTGTCTGGGATTTTCAAAACCTCACAACATGAATCCCACTGGAAGTCTCCTTGGTGGTTCTGAAAATCCCACTCTCCATCCGCTCTCAGATTTCAGTATTGCAGACGCTTTGGCTGGCTTGGCTCTTTGCAAAGACATCAGTTTCATCCTCTAATAGGCACAGAAATCTTCATTTCAGCCCCACCTACGGTGCTGTAAATCCAGGCTAACCGTATTAAAGTCAAGGGAGATGACGTTGGAGACTTAAAACTGCTATGAGTAAAAGTCACACCAAGTCCATGTAGTCAACAGCCTGGCCTACGGCCACCCCGGGCTGATTTGTAAAGCAGCCCAGAGAAATTTTTCTATAAATGTTCCATTAATGTTAACAGCTAAATCCCTGGCCTGCTCTAAAAACCTCAGCCCTGTCTAAGTTAGTAACAACTGTTTTTATTTAATTTGCTCCCAAATCTGACAGACCACACCATCAGTGGTTGCAAGCTGATGTAGTTTCCCTTCCAAAGTACTGAACAAAATCTAATCAGAAACCACTGGAGACCTCAGTGCTACAACTTCTCCCTCAATTTTTCATCTAAACTTCACCTAGTGGAAAATTCCCCATGAGTATGAATTTTGGTGAAACATTTTCTTCTTCAAGGAATTAATTTGAGGCTTTCTAGTATTCTCCCATCACGAGAAAGAGTTTTAAGTAAAACGCACCCTGAAGCTGGTACATCGGTCCCTTCATTATGCCCAGCACACCAGCTATGCTGGGCAATACTCACCAAACGATGCGGCATGTTAATAGGAAGAGAGTGGATTTTTTTTTCCTGAGTTAAAAGCAATAGCTGAGCCAACAGCCGAGCACAGCCCTGGTCCATCCTGCACTTAACAAATCCTTCGGCACCGATTTCCCTGCGGCTCCCTGTGGCAGTGAAGCACAGCTCAGCAAGGCACAGCTTAAACTTTCCCCGGTCCCTGACTAACCATGTCCCAAACTGACTAATATGCAAAGCAATGGTTTCACTCAGGTGAGAAGGAGAAATTAAATACCATTTCATGTAAATAATAACTGGCTACACAAACACAACAGCCTGACCCAGAGGGAATTTCCTGCCTCAGCAAGAATGCCCCAGCATTTCCTAGTTGCAGCCCAGAGGATCCTCGTCTCCAGTCTCTGCATCTGTCTTGCTCCCTACCCACCAGACCGCATGGCCTTGGGCATAAAAATAACCCAGGAGCTTCAAACGCTCAAAGGGAGAGTGCAGCCATTCATTACTGCTATCACTGGTGGCTCCTGATGCAGCTTTCTCATTGTTTCAGCCTAAAAATATATATATATATATCTGTGGTCCAACTACATAACAAGATGCAGTGTCGTCAGGCGAGACACTTCCCTTTCCATGCTGCTGCTGTAGTTTCTCATTTGTTACTGGAAGCTCTGCTGTGCGTTATGAGCCACAGTTTATCACTGGAAACGAATCTGGGGTCACAAAAAAAAAAAATAAAAGTCAGAATACTGAGCAGTGAGCCAAATGTCCTTTGCTCATTTGGCTGCCCTACAGCATTGTAGCATGATTTAACCACAGATGTGATTTCTTCCTAATAAAAAAACTGCATCACATGAGACTCTTTACAAACATAGTGGTAATATCCAAGAATTGTGGATAAATACTTTCTGCTCGAATATTTAAGGATCCCAGTACTACTTTTGGCTTCAGTCAAAAATAGTTAATCTCTTGAAGCCAGGAGCTCTTGTTCTTGGTGATAGGTGGACCCAGATGCCTGCAGGGAGGGAGGAAGAGCATCTGCATCACACCCTGCCATGGCGTGCTCCAGGCAGCGCCCACCGACCCGGCTGACGGAGGGACCGACGGCTGCCTCGCTCTCCCACGACCCACTAAATCCAGACTGGGGACTGGTGCATACCGGTGTGGTTACACTGATGCCCACGCGGAGTGAAAAACACAACCACAGCTTTTAGAGAGCAGGCAAATTTACACTTCTAAATTGTTTCAGATCATGTGAAGAGTCAGTTTTAGTTTCAATTCATAACATGAGCTGACGGAAAACCTGAAACCGGAAAGTAATCAAAGAGAAGCAGAAGAGTGGGCAGCTCGTAACAGAAAAATAAAGGCACAATAACAAACCCTTCCCATGCAGAAAAATAGAAAGTGTTATGAAGAACCAGCATAGTTGCAACAAGAAGTCTTTCAGAAAATCAGAATGAGGAATACAACGCCTAGAAATGAGGATATACGGGTAAATACCATCTAAGAGTGGCACAAGTATTTAGCGATAAACTCAAATGCTGAGATACAACTGAGATGTAGATAGAAAGGGTTAAGAGAGACACCAAAAAAAGGTTTTCTGTATTCATCGGAACTAAGAGGAGAAGAAAAAGAAACGCCAAAAGCCACAGGGAAAGCTACAGTATTAGATACCCTTATTGTTTCAGTCTTCAGAGAAAAAAAAAAAGCTTAATTCTCACCAGCTGCCCAGCAATGAGGCAGGAATACAGCACAAAATAAAGACTGTATACATTAAAAAAAAAATGCATCAAATATTGGTAGTATTGAATACTCTGGTCTTTAACGGGTTAAAGGCTCTGAAGCACTAACAGCCACCCCAAAATCTCCTTGAAGACAGTGGTGACCTGCAGGCCGGAGGAAGGGGAGAGCTGAGCCAGTTGCCCACAAAGGCAGAGTAAAGCAGAGCATGGATGGTCAGGAAGATGCAACATCAAAAGGCTGAGCAGTCTCATGAGCCCTCTGAGGACACCACAACGGCAGAGACAACCAAATAGCATTTCTCAAGAGCAAACTGGGTCATATAACAGCCTTTCTGAGAGGCATCTGGCTGTGTGGATAAGAAGCAAGCAGATATAACCAGTTTCAGCAGGGCTTTGAGCACTGTTTTACATATATGCCTTTTTTGTACGGGTTTTTAAGGCTGCCCTACATGACAGCAGGCTGCTGAAGAAGACACATGAGTCCTTGCAGCTCTGACTTGCATGTTCACCCATTTATGTGCATCCAGAGAAGATGCAGGGGATGGTGACCTTTATCCTGTGCTTTGTAGTCAAATTATCTCAAAATACTGCTCCTTCAGGGGTTGCCAGCAATTGCTAGAAATGCCCAGCCAAGAATGATAACCGCAGCAAGGCCAGGCCAGGTGACGGCTCCCACGCCATTAAAACGATTAGCAAACAGCAGGAGATGAAATACGCCCCAAGGGATCTCCTCCGTTGGCTCTGCTGCCGGTGTTTGCTCAGAGCGCCTGGGGCTGAGCCAAGCATAGGCTGGCATTGCTGCCACCCATCTGCCCTTGCTCCATGGGGGACAAACCAATCCACCATCTCTCCCTGGGTCTCTTGCAAGACCCCCATCCTCCTGAAAGTCTCCCCATGATGGCTGGGCACTTTCCATGTCATGGTTAGCGAGTTCTGAGTTGCATTGATGTCTCTCTTCCCTCCCAGCAAGGATATCACCTTGCCAAGGGCTAGGAAAGGCACAGGCAAAAAATTTTGAGGGTGTTTTGCCATGAAAGGCTTGCAGTCACCTCCATCTCTCCTCAGACTCGCACATGCCAGGACCAATTATTCAGAAATATGCTTTTTGCAATGACTGCATCCAGGCTGGAGAGGAAAAGCTGGGCTGGGCCAGCGGCACGGGCACGCCAGCAGGAATGAGCACCGTGCCACGGCAAAGAGGTCACCAAGGTGACAAGAGCCAGTCCCACCTGAGGAATGTTTGATTCAACAGGAATTCCCCATCACCAATGCCAAGAACAAAGCATCCGGAAAAACACTATGCCAACTTTGGCTCCAAAAAAAGCTTTTCCCTGTCTTGTTATCCACAGTCACAAATAATTGCCATCGGCAGAGTCTCGCTGGCTCCTGCGCACCAAGACCCCTCTGTCCCTGCATGCCGGACCTCTGGAGGAAAGCCTTGTTTGGACTTGCTGACATTTTGCTTATGCCTTGACTCCTCTTGACGCCAATGAGGTTTTCCGACACAGCGCATCAGTCTGCCTGCGGGTTTTTTTCAGGGCTTAAGTAAACAGCAGCAGCACCATGTTTACAGAAGCGCGTTTTGCCTCCTCACTGCCCCGCAGCCCGGTGAGCTGCTCCGGAGCAGCAGCCGTGATGCTCAGCCCGTTTGCAGTGACCCAGCCCCCTTGGTGCTAAATGTCACCCTTCCTTTCTTCTGAACTGGACCAGACCCCTAAACCCATCTCACCCAGCTTATTTCCTCCTAAGCAAGCACATATTCAAAGAAAGGTACGACGGTGGAGCTAAGCTGAAGCACTGGGAGAAAGGCAGGTGTAGCAATGCTGAGGGAAAAATCCACCAAAATTTGGGAAAATAGTGGGCGTTTAGCTGTGGTCACATCGCTGCTTGTAAGAGCTCTAGTTTCATTCACACTAAAGGTATCTTCAGGTCTCTCTGCAGAACCCACAAGTCACAGAGGTAGCTGCAGCGGAGATACTCTGGAACTGAGTCAGACTGATGGCTGGAGATGAGGTCCCTCAAATGTTGTGTGGTCATGGGCAATATTGGAGGTTTTAATGGATGATAGGTTGCCTGCAGCCCATGGATTAATTTGACGACTAATTTTTTAGAGGTGCTTGAACTTCTTGAGAATGAGAATAAAAAGGCTGAGGAGTCTCATCTTCAGAAAATCTCAGGTCTCACATCAGCACTCGGGTAACTGCCCTTCTTCTCCCAGGGTCCTGGGGCACTGGGTGCTGTATTTTACAGAAAACACGGCCTCAAGTAGCCTGATGTAAACTACAAAGTGCTGAGCACTTACAACCATAATTTGCTGCTTACAATGGGACTGAGCTGTTCTGAAAGCCCAGCCCAGATTATGGGTTTCAAACACTAGGAAATCTGTCCCTGAACTCTTAATCCAGTTTATGGGCTCATCACAAATGGAGCTGAGCCATTCTTGGAAGGAAAACTTGGCGAAAGCAGTCTTTCTCCACTGTGTCAGTAGAAACCACATTCAAACCTCAGGCCAACGATTCTAGATTGGGGAGTAATTAAAACCTGTAACAGCCTCTCCCCATGACTGAAGGAAGTGGTGATGTTGGGGCAGCAGCCACAGCTAATTGCACAGGACCGACACCAAAACTCACTTCTCCGGTTGCTCTTCAGGTCACACACCTGGGTGGGAGCTGAATGGTCCTCAGCTCCAGTCCGAGATAAGCCTGCTTGTACAAAAGAGCTCTTGTGCCTCGATACCATCAGTGCATACCAACGTATTTTCCCCCTGCAGAAGAAGGCATGGGGAGAGGAGCTCAATTCTCCTCTCCCACCAGCATTGCATCAGTACAGTGCTAGGGAGGTTAATAGAGTTGTTCTCCCTCTATTTACACTTAGTGGGAAGAAAAACAGGCCTGAATGTGGCTATTCTTTTTAAAAAGTATTTCCTAACAATTGCTCTCTTTCAATAGCTTATTTACTGCCCATCTGTGACTCCAAAGTAAAATCTGTCCAGCTATTGATCTAAAAGACTTCCCCTTCACAACTAATCCTCAAAGATCCTTGCTGTTCTCTGGCAGCCAGGCTGAATTCTCTCTCAGTTGCCCACATCAATAAATCATACATTATCTATGCTTGATTTTGGTTAAGATTCTGGCTAATGACGCATGAGATAGAAGAGGACTCAGCTGATGTGGTCGTAGTTTTGCTGCTCAGTAAAACTTGTTGAAGTGGAGAAAACCAGATAAGATGGATTTTTGCCATTAAAAATCAACTTGTCTGATTTAGTGCATGGATAGGAGCAGATTGCACTGATTAAAATCACGGTGCATTTGTGGAGTCTCACACATGAGCAAGGGAAATACGAAGTGGGAGAAGGGCCTGAGAAGCATTTGCTTGCAAACAGACACGATGAGAGCTGTAGGAGAGCACCTGTACACGGCGCCTCGCTGGGAGCTAGCAGAGAGAGGAGATGTTCTCCTGGCCCAGGAGACCTCAGACAGCGCAGGGCAGGACAACCTCTCCTCCAAACCTTTTCTCTTTAGCTTAGCACCATCTAGAGGGATGCATCTGCAAACCCCAGGCCTCCGCTCTGCAGTGTGCGTTTGGCAAAGGATAACGCCCATCAGAAACACGCTGGGTTTGGAGTCAGGGGGAAACCAAACAACTGAAAGCCAAGCCTCAAAAGAGCAGTTTACTCCTCCAGTTGCCTTCGCTATTTGTTAAAGCACAAGGCTGTGGTGCAGTCATTCCCCTTGTCCTGGTGAGCTCTTCTGTGAAATGGAAAGATGGGTGCTCCAAAGAGGGGCTTGGGGAGGAGGTCTGGAGGGGGATGCTCAGGGTTTGGGTTGTGGTTTTTTTTTAAACACCTACAGATCTTGCAGCACATACTCCTGCAGGCTTTGATGACATCTGATGATGTGATGGGAAGTCCTCTATGGTTTAGAGCAGAGGTCGTCCTTCACGTTCGTTCAAGCCTTTGCCTGTCACTAACACGATGCAGCAGCGTGACAGGACACCTGAACTAAAGCTTTCTATGCTGAATTTTACAGTTTTCAGCCCGGTGCATCAGAGCTTACTCAAATCTCCCGACATGGAACACCAGAACAAGACTGAGGGCGTGTGGAGTGACGTTAGCTCCTCTGTCTCACGCTGACCTTGCACTTCCTTCTGCAGCAGCCCAGGCTGCTGACTTGCAGTGCCATGAGATGTAATACCGGCACTCCATCAACCGCGTCTCTGGCCAACCTTGTATAATCCCAAGGCAAAGCCACCAAAATCAAAGTCCAACCTGCCTGAATCAGTGAGTGCTTGGTTTGGAGATAGGAAGAACATTGCCCTGGTCAAAGGGCAAAGCAGAAGCTTTCAGAATTCACCTGACTTTGAGATTAAGGAATACACATGAGGCATAAACAACAGCAAGGTTTTGCAAAGGATGCACAAAACCTGCATTTCTTTAGTAACTGGCTGCAGTGACCCACAGGACAAAAATCAAGCAGTGCTCTGGAGGTGGTGTGGGCGGAGGACCCTGGGCAAACCAAGGCCAATTCTACTGCCTACTTCTTGTCTGCTAGGGATGTCACCCTTACCCTCCCCTGCTTACAACGGGATGTGGTGTAAGAGGGTTTGAAGGTCTGGCTGGGGGAGGGAAGGACGTTCTCATCCCTGCAGCATTCAGACAGCGGCAGGAAAGGACAGGAAACATCCCTTTCTTCACCCCTGCTCTGTACAAGCACAGTGCACGCTGCAGCAATCCCCTCCAGCTCAGCTTAGAGACCACAGCACAAGATTTACCTCCCCACATCTCAAACCCGGGTCCCCCATAAAGCACAAAGCACCAACAGCAGCTCCTCCAGCCAAGGCTGAGCCACCTTTCTGGTATGGCCGGCTCCAACCTCGGCGCGGCCGCCCACGGCCGATGCTCTGCGTGCTTTCTCCTTTCCCGGAGGAGCAGGGATCCCACGCCCGGCACGGCACAGCCCTTCCTGGAGGCAGCACGGGGCTGAGCCTGCCTCCCCGCGCGTGACCCAGTGTTACTGAGCAACATCCCCACGGGAGGGAAGGAACGAGGAAGCCGGGCTGTACAGAAATAAAACCACTGCAGAGCCCGACTGCGAGAGGAGAGAGAGGAAGAGACAGGCTGGCTGGAAAGGACAGCGTTGCTGAGCCCGGGAGAAAATGGTTTGAGTAATTATCAACGGTAAGGAACGTCTCATTTGAGGCAAGAGAGCTCAGAGGGATTTCTGCATGGTAAATACTCTGCATATTTTATGGCCTTGGCTTGTGGGGGGAGAAAGGCCGGTGCTGGCGTGGTTTGAAGCACAGCCAGGATGCCAGACGCAGTAACTCCCTTTTAGCCCGTTAAATCCAGTCCCCTCCATTTCCTCCGTAACTTTTGGCCATAACCTGCCACGGGTCCAGCTCAGCCCCCAGCCAATCCCCCTCTGTGAGGATCCCCAGCTCACGAAGAGGTCCCGCTCTGGGCTCTCCAGGGAGGGTATTTGGGGGTAGCTGGTGTTTTGCATTGGTGCAGCGAGCAGACGGGTCTCCCCTTTCCCACCAGCCTGCCGCTATGTGGCCAGGAAGATGGGGACCCTGTGCAGCCGGGAGCACCAGGAGCCACCACCCTGCCCAGCGCAGGCAGCCCCCCGCAACTGCCACCAAAGTAAGTCTGCAGCTCGCTGGGGATGGGGACATCCACCCGCCTCAGCCCCGACCACACCGGGGATGGAGAGGCCAGGGCTTGCCTGGGCTCACAGGCTGGCGGGGGGATCCTCCTGCTGCTGCCCTGCCCACAGGGGAGATGCGCTGGGTCCCCATCCCTCCCTGCCTGTGCTCCTGTGACCATGGTCTTCCTCAGAGCCGGGCGCTTTGTCTGAGGAAGAACCGTAACAGGTAGAAGTTGCAAAAGTTTATTTTCTTTCCTGCTTTATCTTCCCTCGCTGGGTTTTGCCTTTAAATGCCATGGCTGCATCCCAGCCCCTGACAGAGCGGGTGAGCAAATAGCAGCCTTTGGAAGGGAGGACAGCCTTACTGGGGTGATCAGCGGGGGAGTGGATGCAACCTGCTGAAGCACCGATTCCCCAGAGCTGTGCCTTCCTGGGGCAACCTCTGTTATTTCAGGCACCCTGCTGAACGCCAAACTGCATCACCACGCACCCCAGCTGGCACAGAGAGATTTCTGTCCTTACTGCCAATCTTCCCAGCCCCTTCCTGGCCCATTTCAAACACACAAATCACTATGACTTTGCAGATCAGTCCTGCGATGCACCCGAGAGCAGCTGCTCCTCCCGGCCACCCCCAATTCAGCACGGTGGTTACGGCAAGGACCCTCCTGGCTCCCTGCCCCTGCCCCAGCTGCGGGGACCTGCTCCTGCATCGCCCGGCCAGGCTGCTCAGGCGTTAACACTCGCCATCAAAATGAAGTGATTTCTGAACAGCAGACCGAGGAATCTGAGCACGGGAAAGACCTGCCCCACCAACACCAGTTTCACTGGTTCGGCTGAGTCACTCTCTGCTCTTGTGCAAACATGCCCAGAGCTGCACCCAGGCACGAGGACATTCCCGGGCAGCTGCCACAGAGATCAGGTTGTGCCTCGTTGTCTCCTACCTCTGCCAGGAGCTCAGGGCTGTCACAGGAGACTCGCAGGGAAGATGTAGGGCTGAGCCATTCCCTTTCTGCTGCTCCCATGTGCTGTGTGCGCGGGGGGGAAAGGGAGCTGTGTGCCTAGGGGATCCTATAAAACCTCCAGAATATCACCTTTCCCCTAAACTAACAGCTGGATCCTTAATGGGGGGACGAGGTGAGGGAAAGGGGATGTGTCCCTTCACTAATACCTTAATTAATTGCATATGAAGGAAAAGCAGAGCGTTAGTCATCTGGCCTGCAATGGGAGCCAGGACTTTGCAGAGGCCCCGAATGGGAAGATCAGGGCAGGCGCTTGGGTGTATTAGCGAGAGGAATCAAACTCCTCCTTTGAGCAAAGAAGTTAAGCTCCTTCTCTACAGTTAATTGTTGGGTGTTTAATTGCAATCAGAGGAGCTGCCCAGTTGGTAGTAACAGAGGGTCTGGCCCCGTGCCTTTCTGGCAGGTCTGGTACACTGGCCCCTTGGCTGCTGTGGGTGCAGGGGCTGCACCAGTGCGAAGGGCACTGGGGGCTGCACCAGTGCGAAGGGCATCGGGGGGGCTGCACCAGTGCGAAGGGCACTGGGGGGCTGCACCAGTGTGAAGGGCATCGGGGGGGCTGCACAAGTGCGAAGGGCATCAGGGGGGCTGCACTAGTGCGAAGGGCATCGGGGGGGCTGCACCAGTGCGAAGGGCACTGGGAGGCTGCACCAGTGCGAAGGGCATCGGGGGGCTGCATCTCTCTTTAGCACGGAGCAGCCCACAGCTGAGAGCTCTGCGGCACCCCAGGGAAAGGTGGCCCAGGACAGGGCATGAGGAGCATCCAACTCAGCAGAGCACAGATCTGGCTGGGAAATGGGGATGATCTGGAGGCACCGGTGGTGCCCAGGTCACAGCTTGGGAAGTGCCAAGCTTTGTGCCCTCCTTGCAGCAGGGTGGGCTCTGCTGGAGAGCTCTCTGGGCTGTAAACCTGGCCTGACTCCCTCCTCACCTAATATTGCTTACGGTTACCATCAGGAGGTTTTCCAAGCACCTTGACAGTTCACAACCCAGTCTTGTCCTTCAGCAATAACCTTTCCCCTTGGCTAATCCTGAATCCTCTTTTCTCTGATGTTCGTGCATTTGCAGAGATAAAGGCAGAGGTATCAGCACCCCCCCAAGCAAGAGCCTCGCTTCCTGGGAGCAGTGACCCCATCCAAGACCAGCCCTGCAGGTCCTGAGGGTAAAAGCCCTCGTGGTCCGCCCCTGAAGGCCACGAGATTTCTTCCCACCCGTTTCCTGGGAATGCTGCAGCCCAGGGATTGGAAAATATCAGCAAATCCCTCCTGTATCTGCTCTCAACACAGAAGCACAATGATAGACAATGTCCTGATCGGTCTCTTGTTACCAGAATTTTCTAGCTGGCAGGAAAAAAAAGATTGCCAATGTGTACCAGATGCTCCTGGCACTTTTGGGCTGTGGAGCACCAGGGGAAGAGGATGAGCCATTACATCCTAGCAGCAAATCGGATTTTTATACTGTGAAAGCAAGTTGTGCTCCCAATGGTATTGATACACATTCAGACAATTTCTACCAAGTTAAATTAGCTCATGAGCTGGCGTAAGGAGTGTTAGAGCTTCAGTCTGTGGAAATCCCGTGATGTTTTGTACAACCCCCTTCCCCATGCCCAGTAAGCTGGTGAAGCTGTCCTCACCAGGCAGCCAGCACCGCGGCGTGATGCACAGCACCCACAGAGCAGAGGGCTGCAGGGACCGCAGCCAGGGCCCCCCTCCAGCAAACCCTGCGCCGTCACAGAGAGCAATGACAGCAGGATCGCAAACTCCGCACGTGCGGGGAGGAACCTGCCCGACCCCTTCCTGTGACAGCCAGAAATAAAGACGGATGAAAAGAGGCTGGTTGGGAGCGTGGTGGTTTTTCTCCTGGAAGGGGTTTGCTGGCACTGCAGGGATTGAACAGCCTGATGCTTTGGGTCGTACATTGGCAGCACCGGCGCTCTCTGCTGAGGCTTGCCTTGCTGCCTGTGTAGGAAGAGATGGACCTTGTGTCACCATTGCTTGTGATAGAGTCATAGAATCGTTTTGGTTGGAAAGGACCTCTAAGATCATGAAATCCACCCGTTAACCCAGCACTGCCAAGGCCAACACTAACCCATGTCCCTCAGCACCACATCTACTCATCTTTTAAATCCCTCCAGGGATGGTGACTCCGCCACTGCCCTGGGCAGCCTGTTCCAATGCTTCACAACCCTTTCAGTGAAGAAGATTTTCCTAATAATTTTCTGATAAAAGAAAACCCAGGGGAGGGAGCAGAGTCACCCCACACCCCTGGGGAGATCTGGCTCTAAGCTCCTGGGTCTCCAGGGCTCAGCCTCTTGCTGCTGCCCTGAGCGATGGTTTGGCCTTCGGTACCAAAACTCTTCTGGTACAATATTGCGTGAGGGGGAGATGCTCGGTGAGTGGCAGGATGGGATGTACACAATGGAGGGATGTGCACAAACCAGTGACCTTAACTTTAAAACCTCCTGGCTTTGCACGGGGCAGGTGTCCCATGACGAGCTTTGTTAAAGTGGGAGAGGCACAAGTCCTGCCCGGGGGGCTGCAGGGCTCTGCAGGGGATGGGGAAGGAGGGATGGCGGGCAGGCTGGGAGGTGCAGAACAGCCCCAAATCTCCCATGCACACTCAGCCACAGCAAGGCTGGAGAACACAGACCTTAGGACTCTATTCTGACCATTGCCACTTCCTAGGACAGCTGTCACCACCAAAGCGGTGGTCAGGTAAACGTCAGTGCGTGCAGCCACCTGAATTTAACAGAAATGCCTGGCTCTGGGGACAGCAGAGGACACCAGCAGCTCCTGGGCCGTACAGTTCTCCATTCATGGGCACCACCTGAGCACACAACCTCTTGTAGGGTTACAGCGCTTCATTCCCCACTCCCTCATGGACTCCACTCAAATGCTGAAGTCTCCTGCTCCCCACTGGCTCCTCTGACATGCTGTGTGCAAACTCAGTGGGGAGAAAGGAGGGAAGGAACAACAAAGGAAATCAGCCTGTGCCAAAATGGAGCAGAAAGGGGAGTCTGAAAAGAGCCATGCTCCAGCATGCCCTACGCAGTGCCTTCTTTAAGGCTTAACCCCAGGGATCGTCAAGATGTCCATCACCATCCTCCCAGGGGAGGCAGCAGAAGCAGCAGGTACCAAGCACCATCCCAAGCTAGTCCTTAAGTGGAAAGTCTGCCCAGTCATCAGCTGAGACGTTGTCCATGTCTGCCCCAGGACAAAGCTTGCTGTCACCAACAACTACGTGACACACACATAATCCAGAGCAAACACCACATTTGCAACACTGCTACGCACAGATTTTCCGTCTTCCTTGTACTAAAACACCTCACATACTGCATTCCGAAGGTGTGGGGCTGGCACCTGCAGGTATTCCCTGCGGCTCTCCAAGGCCCCTGGATAAAAGCAGTGGGAAATTTCCCACGGGAGCTCCAGGCTGTCCCTGCATTGTTTCTGCCCCCAGAGCAGCTCCTTCACACCAAGCCAGTGGAGAGAGAGAAGGTCTCAAAGGTAAGCAGCTTTCTGGTGAGCGTCTCACATGTTTTATTAGAGTCACATTTCCACTCGTTCATCCGGATAAGTCCAGGATGAGCGATTACATCCCTCTCCTCTGCCCCACGGTTTCTTCCCACTGTTGTGTACGGAGAGATTTTATTTCAGCGTTTTCCAGCCCCCTCCAGTCACCTGCCTGTGAACCAGCTCTGGTGTGTGTTGAGCACGGTGGTCTCGATGAACTGGCAGAGGCAGGGCACGCTGCTGTGCTCCAGGTGCCCCCCTGCCACAGCCCGAGGGAGCCGGCCGGTGACCAGGAGCCGGACATAGCATCCGCTGAAGATCACCAGGAGCTGCTGGGCCATCACCTGGAACAAGCGAGAGAGGTGTCAGAGCAGAGCACCTGCCTGCGGGAAGAGTGGACGATACATTAAACACCATTTGCTCCCTGGTTAAAGGACTGTCCTTGTCTGAAAGAAACAGGACAGGAGCCAATGGCATATGTAACTGTCCCAGATCCCCTTCTGGTCAGCAGTGCTGGCACGCTGTCCCCACAGGGGAGTGACATGAAATGACCACTCAGTGGTGGGTGGCCGGGCAGCCAGGCTGCTTGGGGACCTGCCTGCTCTGCCACTGCCTCCTCGTGCTTTTCTTTTGCCTGTAGACAGCCAGAGAGCTTCAGTCTGCAGGGATGTCACCTGCACCGAATTTGCTTAGTAACAGTGGGCAGAAAACTGTAAAATAAATGAAAATCATCCCTTTTGAAGCTTCTTGCTGAGCGGGAATGAGGACACATTTGTTGCTCAGCACGGCACAAGTCTTTGAAGGCATGCTCCACGGAGGAGACAAAGGCTGGGCATGGCCGTGCCTCATCCCCAGCCCGGACACAGGCGCTGGGTCCCTGCACGGACCCTGGGAGAGGTTGTCTTCCAAATGGGGACCCTGGACACCAGCAAGGAAAAGCCCAGTCCATGAATTCCTCAAGGATTCAGCACTAGCTGCTCAGTAAGCATTCACTGCTCAGCCCTGTCAGGGCTGGAGAAGGTGCGTGTTGACCTCCAGGCTTCCAGGGGCTCCTGTTGGTGAAAAAGGAGGTGTCCCCATGGCTGGTGGCTGTTGGGATGAGTTTTGGAGTTGAGGTGCCTGGGGAGGCAATTCGGCGCCTCTGTCCATCGGGGAGAGATATTTCCCATTACCTCCGGTGGGCCCTCGGGAATGAGGCAGAGCAGCTCGTTGCATGTCACAGGCTCTTGATTTAGGTTCACTCCACTGGATAAAAGAGGGGACTCTTCACACGAAGCCCTCTCCTCTGTCCCCGGGTCGGGCTGAACCACCGCCTCCATGACCACACAGAGCTGGTCCAGGCTGTGCCGCAAGCCTGACTGGAAGAGCAAGAGAAAGAGATTTTAGGGGTTGCCAAAGACAAGCAGCAGTGGTGCCTTTAAAGGGCACGATTCCCTCCTGCACGTTTTTTACTCCTGGGCATTATCATCCCAAGAGTAAAAAACAGCATTGGCCAAGAGCCATGCCCAGCACTTGGAGCTGAGTGTCTTCATCCCACAGACCCCTGCCATCAGCTGCCTCTTGTGCCGGTGACTGCTCCCAGCACAACGGCCACAGCTTGGCATGAAGAATCTTGTTTGTTTTTAAAAACTATATGAGTTATATCAGCCAACATGTGAATCGGTGCATTACTGTCCGTCCCCGATCTGCTTCTGTTGGTTCATCCGGGGAGATGAACAGCCTTGAGATTTTCAGAGGGTCGTACCCCCTCACCTCTCATCCCGCAGCCGTGGTCAGCAGGGGCAATTCAGTGCAGGAGAGCACGGTGTTTGCATATTTATACACCCACATAGAGGAAAACATTTTCTGAAGGCCAAGAGGACAAAATTTTTACACAGTTAACCCAGTACGGTGTTTACTTACTCCTCAGGCTATCCTATTTATTTCAGGAGGACAGCTCAAGGTGTCAGCTATTTCAAGTTGTGACATATGCTTTCAAAATTTGCCCTTGATTCTTGATGACTTTCCTTTATTAAAGTTGTACAGTTAATTACCCAGACACGCACGTACCACAGGGCCTAAACAAATTCCTGATGAACTGGGCACTGACAGATGCAGTTTATCCACCTCCCAGTCTGTCCAGCTCCCAGTCCACAGCAGGGGATGCCCAGGAGGACACTCAAACACTTGGTTTCTTTGCTCACCTTCATCCCACCAAAGCTGGGGTGTAGGGGTAGACCTGCACGTGTCACCACGGGAGCTCGGGCTGTGTCTGCTCTCACTTACCTCTCGTGTCCTCTGCAGATCCGTGATGCGGGCGGACAGGGACTGGAGGCAGCGCTCGGGGCTGAAGTGCACGAACCACAGCTGGGACGGGCAGGGTTAAGGATCGTGGTTCGGACCTCGCAGGAAGCAGAGCTAAGGCAGCTGGTGCCTGCAGGATGCTCAGGACACAGTAAGGGACCAAATAACACATCGCAGGGCTAATTTTAAGCCAAGTGGGTCTGGGCTAAGCCAAAACTTGAAGCTAATGGGGAAGAAAAGAGGGGTGGCGGGGAAGGGGGACATTGCCCCAGAGATTGCCAGTCCTTCTCGCACTCCTCCGGCAGCCTGGGGGGGTGACAACCAGGATAACCCAGGGCCATTGCCCATCACTCATCTCAGTGGCCTTACATGTAAATAAACTGGTGGGTCACATTGCCTTAGCTCCCCTAAACCCCTTCCTGCTTTCTTTCCTCTGTTTCTAGGGATTGATTCCATTTATTTTTTACAAAATTTATTGTACTCGGTGCCTGTCTGCAGGACGGAGGCACTGCTTGCGAAGAGTCTACCAAGAGCAACGTGTTGGGGATGGGAGTCCTGCCAGCTTTGAGAGCAGCAGCCCCACAGAAGGCAGCCAAAGATCTGCCCTTGTTTATCTGCTTAAGCTGCCATTATCAAGGAGATTCAGGAACAGCATAAAAGCTAGAGGGTTAAAACAGATCTGACATTGGAACAGATAGAGAAAGCATAGATCCTTGGGTTAACTGCTCTCAGGCAGTTCTGGGACGCATAGGTAAAGGTGAAGGTTTGTTGGATCAGTCCTCACTTACTGAGGTGTGAAACTACGCTGGTCTGAACAAATGTGTAATTAAGGTTCTTAAGTGTTTCCTCCTCGTTCTGCATGACTTCAGCCCTGCCAGCCCTCCTGCGGTATTCCCTGCCACCTTCTCTGACCCTGTGTTTCAGCCTTGGTTCCCTCTGCGTTTGTATTCTGTGACTCCCTATCTATGGGGGGCATGAGGTCCACCAGCAAATCTGGGACACCATCTCTCTCACCTTCCTTTAACACTTTCATGCTGTCTTAAAACTCTCTTTTTTCCCCTAAAACTTTGTCTAGTCCAGAAAAGGTATCTCTGAAAAGCAGCAAATGAGTCCAGGGATGGGGACTCCGGTTTTCTCTGTGTTGTTTTGGTTTGGGTTTGTTTTGCCATAAGCACATTGCTGTCACTCTGCTCATAACAAGAATCATCACTGCCATGTAAGTATAATACACTGTCAGGAATAATTGTCTGCCCAAAGGACTAATCCCACTTCAATCCTTTAGACTCATTAGTTCCAATTGCCTTTGGGCATATCTCAATCCCCACTTATAGAAGAAAACACACCCAATCCCTCATGCCATCCAACAGGAGAAAAAACAAATCCCATCCTTTGGAAATCCTCGTGGATCATAACATCAATAAATATCTCCACATCATTAGCTACCCAGCAGGGATACGAACAATTCCCTACATAAAGGATACTTGTAAGATGTTGTGTGACCCATCCAGGACATCTGTAATCCCCAGAATTAAACTGTGTTTGATAAAGATTTCATTGACAGCTGCCAGCCTCACATCTGTATTCATATTTATCTATTAAAGAATGCAAGAAGAATTAACACACTCTACAGCAAAAGTTGGGCCAGCCCACGGCTACAAACTGCAGCTGGATAATCCCAAATACTGAAAACAGTGACAAGGGCAGCCTGCAGTCAGGGCAGGATTGTCACCAGCCATCAATGTTGGCCTAGCCACTGCTAGCAGATGTCTGTGCCGCCAGAACTCTCACTAAGGATTATTTCTCTTGTAGACAAGATGTCTGAAGTGGAACCGACTTCCAGTATCACGTTCTCTCTCTCATCCTCCAGCAGTCGCTGAGTGCAGGACTCCTTTCCCGAATATCTGTGCACCCACACATTTGCTGGGTTTCCCCTTGGAAGAACCATTGCACAGCTGTCATTAGAGGCTTGCTCCAAAATCCATTAAAATCAGTGCAAAGACCCCTCTGGATTTTGCATCAAGCCTTTCCAACATTATTCTTCAGATCACTGTTTAGAAATTTCCATATTCCCGTGATTCCCACAAACAAGAGCTGCCAACTACCAAGCAGTGGGTGCTGCAGGCTGGTTGCCTCTCATGCTAACTTCGTCTCCCTGTTTCCTTCTACTGCTCAACCTGCCTCAGTTTTACAATTTTATTGCAACTTCTATGGATTAGGAGCTGCCTTTTTGTTCTGGACCTGCTGCAAGGCAGGCACGGTGGGGCCTGGACCATGACTCCAGAGCACTGCAGCGACACAGGTAAACGATGCTATTGATGGCAACCAAGGCAGCCAAGACTGCAAGGCCCATCGCCAGAAGCAGGGCAGGAGCCGGCTCTGCTGGCAAACCCACCAGCTGGCTTCCCACCAGCTGTGGGAGCATGAACCATGATCTGCAAGGGCTGCTTTATCTCCAGCGATGGCCCGCGATTTGAGCCAGTCTGCCGGGCTTCAACACCTACGTTTCAGGCATTATGACACCTGCCTTGGCTGTATAACATCCCTTGCCTGAACCTGATCTCCAAGTGTGCTCTAAAAATATTCCTTCCTCCCCGGATAATTATGTTCATCGTATGCATCTAGGAGATGACCTGGGTGCCAGCACTTTGGTGGGAGGGATTCCTGCTCCCTGCGTGCCCACACACAAGCAGCCTCCTCTTACCTTCCTCTGGTGATGATCGATAACCAGTATCACAACTACAGTGACTGCTACAGCAGCCAGGGTCACCAGCACGCTGGCCTCCCAGTAGCGTCCGAAGGAGCACAGCTGGACTGTGGAGTAGAGGTTTGTCCAGAGAGACATGTAGAAAACCTATAAAAACCCAGCGAGACTGATGATAGCCACAAAACTAGGAAAGTGAGAAAAGTCATGGGAAGAAGAAAACTACTGGTCCCTTCTCCCAGGGTAATACCTTACCATAAATCAAGTCACATGAAATCTTCAGAGGGTGAGAAAGGACAGAAGTTCTTTCCAATAATAAATAGGGTAAAGAAAGGACTAGAAGGACTAAGTGAGCCCTAGTTTATTATAAAAAATTACCAGTCAAAGACAGAGAGTGTATTATTAATGATGATTCATACCTAGGAAGGATTTCAACCGCGTTCTTCCATTTAGATAAGAAATGCACTCACTGAGGCATATTGATAATCCTTCTAAGAGTCCCTGTGTTTAGAAAGCTCCTATGTCGAAGCACTCAAGGTGGTGCAGAGACTACTCAATTACAGTAACGCTCAAATGGTGGACACTGACACTGGGCTCAAGGACTATGCTAAGGTTTAACAAACTTGGCTTTGCATAAAAACTGAATACAGTAGATGCTAATGGTTGGGGTCTCTGGAGGAGCTTCTCTCACCAGAACACAAGTAAGACTAGACAATCACCTCAATAACCAAAGCTGACTGGTCCATTGGTCTAAATTAACATCAGGACCAGAAAAACTACAGATTTTTAAATTCAAGTTTTTTTAAAAGTCTGATGTAGGTACTACTGCCTCAGCAGATGCTGGTTATCCAGCCATGGACAGTCTGCTTTCGTGGGACTACCAGCAAGGGGTTGGAGAAGGTGCCTTGCCCTCCACCTACAGAAATTCTGTGAACTGGGATTTCCAAAGGAACCCACTAGGATGTGTGAAAACCAGTATCTCCTCCCTACCCAAACCTCTCTCCTTCCCTGCGTACAAGAACCCCAGCTGTAGGTCTTGATGCATCTCAGCAAGTTCATGTCTCTGGCAAGCCTGCGAGAGACCCCACTGTCCTTACCACGGCAATGGCTATCTGGAACACCCTGGAGTTGTAGAACATGTACCGTCTCACTTCAGGCTTCAGGACAGCATCCTGGATTAACCTTCTCCACTGATCTCCTGCCACCTGCTCAGGGAGCAAACAGAAAACTAGAGCCACCCTCCAGTTTCAGGCTCCTAGTCCCACCAGAACTAGCTTGGGCAGCCATCATGGGGCCAGACTGGCACTGCAACTGAAAGCTGTGTCCCAGAGCACCCTCCCACATGGCGCACCTCCAATCTCATCCATACAGCTGTCACAGACCAAAAACTTGTGTTCTTGCCTCATTTGCAGTGAGTAATATATCCCTGGAAAGTGCAGGGAAAGTCATGAGAGAAAACCACCTTTTTGAGGAGCTTACCTGAACCCCAAGGGACTTCAGTTTCTCTGCACAAAGCTCCATGTCAAAGGAGGTGCCTGAGCAGTTGTTGTCCATGCTGAGCACCATGAGCACTTGGCCATTGAGAGGTTCTGCAAGAGCCCAAAGGAGTCATGAGCACAGCTCTGGCATGGGGTTTTCTCCCAGCAGCTAAGGAGCATGTGGCAAAGGGAAGGCTGAGGAACACAGACCACCCTGACGTGTTTTAAATGGATCCAGAATCCCCCCTTGGACATTTCTAAGAACATCCCAAGGAGCATTGAAAGCAGCCTGATATCCCCTGTAAGAAAACAACCTCAAAAAGGGGGGAAACCCCAAACGCATTCCAGGAGAGAACAGTCAGAGATAACATGATGCTCTGATCTTCAGCAGGATAATGTCTTGCCTCACTGATCCCTAACTGAAAGGACAATGGACTCAAGCTGCTCAGTGTTGCTAAGGCTATCTGCCTCTCAGAGATATCCCCCAGCACCCACCCACCCCACCCACCATAAGAAAAAGCTTGAGCAATCAAATTAAAGTGCTTTCCAATGACCACATTGTCTGGGATGTGGTAGGGCTGCCCTGGAGCATGAGCCCCATAGGTCCTCCTGCACCCAGGTCCCCGCTCCAGCAGTGCTTCTGGGCACCATGGCTCTGCTCAAGGCTCTCAGCTTCCCAGTTTCAGCTAGGGCTAGGATCAGAGATGTAATCTAGAGACCCAAGTTGCAGTCAGAAGCCTGGAAAGTGTGAGGACAGCCTGTCCTAGATTTGAGGAGCAGTCTGCTCCGAGCTGAGGTAGAGCAGCCTTGGAGAGGCACAGGAGAGCTGTGATCTCCAGGCTTCCCATCTGGCATTCATCTAGAGTTTTCACAAGCTTTGCTACATCAAGAGGAAGAGATCAGGTCTAAGGAAGTGGCCTTGTTCAGATGAGATCCTGTTTCACTGAAACATTTCACCCAGCTTTCCTTCCCCTTTGCAGATCTGGGGTCAGCCAGGGGTCCCCTGCGGCTGCTCCTGCTGACACAGCCGCTTAGTGCTCTCCCAGAATGCTGTGCTGGCTGAAACACATGGTGCACTCACCATCCCCTTCTCTCCCACTTATGTCCTTCATCCTCATCATCTCTTCACTGCTCAGGATCAGGAGATGCAAAGTGAAACAAGGCAATTATATTACAATTGGGCGTGACTGCATCCAGTCAAAAAGAGAAGAGTAAACGCATCTGAAACCTCCAGCATAACAAGGTCCTGTTTGTTTGCTGAGGTTTATCTCCTCCTGACACAGAGCAGTGGAGGCGGTGAGTATAAAGCAAGGATAAAACAAATGGCCTCAGTCTTGGTCTTGGCTCTCCTGTTCTCCATGGCTTTGGTCAAGTTGCTTGGCACGAAGTCCAACAAGTTGGGTGCCAAGCTGAGATATCTGAGATTTGCAGAGGGGCTCAGCTCCTTGACGGCTGCTGGAGCAACAAGAGCTGCTTCTTCTCTGCAAAAACTGAGCACTAAGGAGGTGCCACGAACTGAGCAAGCAAAAAAGGGCGCCCTGCCGAATGGTGCATGGGGGTCTCGGTGAGAACAGCCATCCATGGCACTGCCTTCTGTCCATGCACAGCACCGCAGGCGGTTTTGGAAGTAGTGCTACAGAGGGATAAAATTGTTACCGGGGAAGGGAGTCACGTGCAAAGCACAGGTCAAGTTTCCCAAAGATTTCTTGACTTTTGAAGTCCAAGAGAAGAGGACTTCCAGGGTCCTGGTTTTCAATAGGTGGATGTCCATTCATTCCGATATATCAGGCTTTCCCAAAAAGTCAAAGTGTCTCCATCCCCTTCCCAAAACGTTGAAACCTCCATAATGTTTAGGTACTTTTGCAAATGAGATGCTGTTAATGAATATCTTTGAAAAATCTGTCTTCAGTTATTTTAAGAGCACTGTACTAAGTACTGCCTTCGTCCTTATCATCAACAGGTTGCTCACTTACCTTGCACCCACTGCAGGGATCCATCCTTTAAATCACTCTTACAGTAGAGGATGGAGGAAAGCGACCCGTTTTTCTCAATTCCACCAGCTTGGCTTTTATGGGCCATGCTGAAGGTGCCTCTCCTTGAGGGACTCTGTGTCCTACAGTCAGAAATTCAGCACTTTGTGTATCTGCCTTATCTTTCACTGCTGAGAAACACGGATTCAGCCCCAAGGCAGCAGGCAGCCGGTTTGCTCTTCTCCTTGGGGAGCAGATTGTGAAATCTTCATTCACACTCCCACGGACCACTTCCTCAAGATCCTGCTTTCCATGAGCAAGGAGACATTTTCTAGCCCTGAAAGAGGAAAAGAAAATCCCAAATCACACAGGCACAGCAAAAAAAAGGGTAACAGCACAGACCACTTGGGTGTACTCTGCTCTTTGGACCCCGCTCCCTGGGGATGTTACCACCAGGCTGGTGTTAGCCAGCCATGAGCGCAGGACACACAGGCTCGTCTTTTGCTGCAATTACTTTTTTTTCAAATAGGTGGAAAACTTATCCTTAAATATTCCTTAAATTACCCCAACAGTCTTAAATATTCATATTTTGTAAACAATTAGTCAAGGAATAGGCAGGATTTCTCCTTGTGAAGCCAACAGGCTTTTTTGCTGTTGCTTTCAGCAGGCACTTCCAGAAGAAAGCGTGACCGATGTAAGTGCCCCTCCCTGGAAGCGACGCTGACGCGGTGGATAACTCCCCACCACACGAAAGGAACAGTGCAGATAAGGAAGAAAAAGGCACCCACTGAAGGCAGAGGCAAGCAGGAGCTCTCACCCAGCAGCAGCGAAGCCTTTGAGGGTCTCTGCTTTCCTTTCCCCTCTCCTCTCCGCCACGGGCAGTGCCAGAAGCCGACGGGGCACGTCCCCGCAGCAGGCACCGTGCCCACGAGTCTTCCAGGCAAACGCTGCTGACGTAGGTCTCTAACCTACTGCCAGGACCTGTGGGTGGTTATTAAAGCAAGTGCTTGGAAGGCTCTGAAGTTTACTTTTCAATTTTCTTCCACTCAGGTGGCCCAGCTGCATCCACGCTGGCTCTCCAAAACTATCATGTACTTTTTAACCTCCAGTCTGTCTTACTTTTGCACCAGGAGCTTGGTGCTGTCTCTCGGTGTAAGGGTCCCTCACGGAGCCCATCTGCTCTCCTTCCAAAGAGGATTGCTTTATTTTTGACTGATGGTTGTTGCTGCAATTACCGCCTTGCACAAAGCCAGGATAGTCACCGGTTGAAGGACTGTCAGAAAGGAAAATGAGGCAAGAGAAACAACATGAAAGGTTCTTCTGATTGCAGAAAAAACTTGCAGAGGGCTGGAAACTCACCCTGAAAGGAATCAAGCCATGGTACACGTTGCACCGGAGGTGTGCAGCGTGTTTGTATGTACATGGGTGAGGAGCAGGTCTGCCGTACGTAGAGCGCGGCTCTCCCGTGCAATGTCCTTGCAGAGCATGGGCAGTTATGTGTTACAGAGCTCGTCTCCCAGCACCAAACAGTGGACACAAACAGTGAATTTTCTCACTCCTTTCCCCTTTTGCCTTCAATCCCTTCAGGTTAGTGTCAAGCAGGAGGGAGAGTGAAAAACAAGACAGAAAAGCCCACATAAAACAGCAGCAAAGCAGAGAGTGAAAAACCAGAGGAAATAAAAGGAAAACCTAATTAAAACCTACCACCCTGTCATTGCTGCTGTCATGTTAAGTTAGAGATGAATCAAGGCTCTCTGGCTTAAATATCGAGCATTTTGAGTGCCTGGAGGACAGTCCCCAGGACATGACAGCAAATGGCACCGCAGGGTCAGGGCAGCTCAGCCTTCCCCAGCCAGGACGAGCTCGTCAGCAAAAGCAGCTTTGCTTTTACCTCTTCGTGCAGCATAGACTCGTTTGGCTCTTGACTCTTACTGCAGAACAACTGCCTGGTTTTGGAGATGAGTCCCCCTAAATCTCTCCCTCCTCCTGTGCTAATGCAAGGGGCATCCTCTCATCTCCTGCACTCCCCAGGCTCTGTGTCTCTCTACGTCTCTTCTTATTCTTTATGCAATACCAATATTTCTCTGGTGACTTTGCCTCCTTCAGGCTATGAAGGACACCTCCAAGCCCTAGCTAAAACAGCACAGAAACATTCAGCAAGTCCTTCTGCTTCATTTCCAGAGCAGCTGGCAGAGGCTTACCTGGTTCAGCTCACCTCCTGCTCCTGGGAAGCCAGCCCAGCTCCCTCCTCCTCCTCTTCACTGTCCTTTAACTACCATCATCCCACTCTGCACTGCCCAGGTGCCACCCTGTCTCACCGCCGGGCCGGGCCAGGTGGGGAGATCTCTGGTCCCACAGCCCCAACCTGTACCAGGGAAAGTCACTCTCTTCCCTGCGTCTCCCAGGGACCACGGCCTAACCAGGCACAGCTCACCCAAGGCAAGGAGCCTGCGCCCCCACGCTCCCTCTCATTACCCGGAACCACAAGCACCAACTTGTGAAATCTCCCTCGTGCATGTGACTTTTCCCCTAGGCTGGTTTCAGAAAAGTGGTTTTAACCCTCTCAAGTTCCTCAAAAGTGCACAGCCATGGCAGTAGATCCCACTGCAGGAGTTATCCTCACCTTTTGCAGGGTGGGGGTCCAGAGTTGGAGCTGGACCCTAAAGGCCATGCAGGGCTGAAGAGTGGCACAGACAGAAGGCTGTCCTCCTCCTCCTCCTCGATCAGCAGGGCAGGACTCACAAAGTACAAATCCCAAGGTTGCGCCAGATCAGTTGCCAAGCTTTGTCGACTAGTGAAAACGAAGCATTGACAATAGGGCTGGAGAATCAGAAGAGGCAAATGAAGATCTCAAGGCTGAGAATGGGTCACAGTACATCCAGCAAAAGGTCACGTTAAAGCACAGAGAAGCGGGGATAACGTGCAGGGTGGGAACCGTAACCCTCCTCAGAAGAGGAGGCTGCGCTGGTACGGAGGGTGGGCATGAGTTTCCTCTCCAGCCGCTGTACTCTGAAGAGAAGCAGCAGGATCAGGGTCAGACAGACCCCCCAGAACAGCTTCACGTGCTGGAGAAGTCATTCGCTTTCATGCAAAGAGGGAACGCTGAGAGGCACCGCAGGAGAGAAGACTCATTAGCCCGGGAGTCACGGTTTCACAGCTCACCCAAAGCTAGAACATCCGTGGAGGCCAGGAACAGAGTGAACCAAGTACCTCAGTGACTGTTAGTGAATAGTTTAAAAAAAAAAAAAGCTTCATTGCAGTGCCTGTGTACACTTCCCAGAGAAAATGCTGTTCTTCTCTTGGAGGGACGAATTTCTGCAACCCGGCTTGCTCTAGACGTTGCTGAGCAATGTGTTCATTACATCACGTGGCTGGGCAGGGAACAGAACTGACTCCAAAACCGCTTACCCACATGGGAACTTGTTACACTGGGAACTGGCAACTCCTGTAGTAACATCATCCAAGTATGGAGAAAAATCAGATAAATCTGCTTGCTGTTGTCACTAGCTCAAGGCCCAGCTCAAATCCCCACCCAAGACATTAGTTACTTTGCAAACACTCCTCATCAAAAGCTTTGGCTTCGTTTCCTCCTCTTCTCGCCCACGCAAGGATCCTGACAGAGGGAGAATATGACGACCAAAGTGCTTAGAAAGAGCACTGTCATCTCACCGCAGAAAAACGCCTGAGGCAAAACTCTGTGGGGGCAATAAACTCAAAAGCAAGGCTCAGGATTACCTGCAGCGCGTACACCGCACACTTCTTGTTTAGCAAGATGTGCGTGTGTGGGCTGATCTTGGCACCAGCACCTCACCCCATCAGCAAAAGCAGAAAAATCCTGCTCAACTGGGAGGAGTGTTGGGGGGAAAAAAAAAAGAAAAAGATAATTCAAAGTTTAAAGCAATCCCAGTTTTGCTGCTCTGAAGCAGCAAAAGAGGCCACCCGCTATTAAATTTTTAGAAACTTTTAGACCGACAGGCTTTCCCTCTGAGGGTTTTCAAAGCATTTCTCACGCCTGTCTAAGGAACTGAGGCTCCACAGCAGCTTAAACCAACCTAAACAGAAGGCAAGGTTTTCTGTCTGGTTTTCTGAGATCTTTTTCCACCCAACCGCCTCCCTGAACTTGCAGGTCTGGCCCAAAGGAGATGATGGATCTGCAGATCGGGCTGTGTGGTGTCAAGGTCTCCTAGCCTGGCTCTTCCTGACTTCAGCGGTCACCAAGCCACATGCTCAGATACCTCTGGCAGGTGTTAGTTTTCTGATCATCTTATTTGGTGCAGAATTTTGATGCTTTTGTTAGGCAGGCAAGATCCTGACAGGTATCTTCTCATTCCAAGCAGGTATGCTGCAGCCACAGGTCCCACAGAATAGTCTATAAAATATTCAATTATTAATATATTCCAATAAACAACACATTTTAGATTCTAGCTGGACAACAAGCTGCTACTGTATTTGCACATATGACTTTATATCTGGGCTTCTGAAATGCAAAGATGTGGCTGTAACATTCCTATCCTACCTGTTAAAGGCCCTACCAAAACTTGAGCATTAGAAATTTAACCCTCTTAAAGCAAACAGGGAGAACTGTAATTAACAGCAAATCCAAAGTCAGTCAGTAAATAAGAAAAAAATTTGGAGAGAGGCAAAAGCTCACAAGAAATAGGGAACTATTTGACTGTAAAACAGAAAGAGGATGCTGGCAGGATCCCAACGCAGACTGAAGGTGCTTCTGTTTCGCAGAGCTCAGCTGACGCCCTCGGAAACCAGCCCTATTTAAAAATGAAGGTCTCCCAAAAACTGAAATGGGAATGAATGAAATGAAAGTGAATGAAAACGCAGACTTTTCTGCTCCAGGGAGCATCATGTCAGCTGCATATTCAGCTTGTGCTGGCTGGCAGGGGATGGGGGGGTTTGTTTTATGCAAATCAGAGTTAAGGCAGCTTGAGGTTTGTCCTGAGCCTTATTCACTGGTATTGATGAAGCAGCAAGTTCTGACTTACCATAAGCCCGTGGCAAAGCTATTTGCAAAGTCTCCCTCTCGCTCCGCTTGCTCTTTGCCTGTTTTCTGCTTCCTAGTCTTACCTCCCTGGTAGCTAAGTGATGAGCTCCACTGCAGCCTTCTCACGAAGGGACACTTTCACCCCACCGCCAAATGAGACCTCACCCTTCCTCCCAACATGATGAAACCAGCTGCCAGGGCCTACAGTTATGAGGGCACAAAACCCAACCGCACAATCCCAGGACACGGGGACAGCAGTACCCCACCAGCGGCGATGCTGGAGCCCCTGCAGCCATCCGACCTGCAGCCCCTCAACCTTCCTGGTAAAAAACAGTTAAAAACTCAATCTTCCTCATTTCTAATTAAGCTGATTAATTCCTCTAGCCCCAGTGAATCTGGTGAAAAATTAAACATCTCTCCTCTTTGAAACAACCTCTAATTTATTTCAAGACTTCTCCATTCTGTGATGGAGACTCTAGACTAAATAATCCCTTCCCTCCCCATCATCACCATCGCTCTGAGCTGCATTGACCAAACTTCCCCGGGCCCCTCGATGCCCCATTCAAAGAGCAATTTGGTTTCATCTCTTTCAAAGCTCAGCATCCAAACAGGACACAGAGACCTCACCACACTCATGAGAGTAACAACTCTCTCTCGTTCGCATCTCCATCTTACACAGGACACTTGTACCAACACACTGTACAGTTGTGACTTCATTTCAAAAACCAAACATGTGCTGAGTCTGGGGGAGGTCACCCTCATTTCCACCATCTCTGCAGTGCTGTACAGCCCGTTATCGATTGCTGGGGTTTTGTGTATTTGGTTTCACCTTTCTAAGTTCAGCATGAATCTTCTCTTCAGGGAGTCTCATGCTATTGGTTTCAGATCATTTCTCCCATTTATCAAGATCATCGTGAATTGTAATTCAGTCCTCCTCAGTACTGTTTGTATCTCTTCCCAGCTTGGTGCCCTGGACATATAACTGTACTCCCTATTCCATCACGCTGCATTAATGAATGTATTACAGGGAACATGATTTCAGGAAAAAAATCTGCCATTTGAAGTGTTTTTGCAGACTGACAGTAATGACCAGCACCTCCTGTCCTTGGGGATAACCTCATCCTTTATCATGTTCTCAAGACCTTCGCTCTTCCCTACTTCCAGTCCCACTGCTTTAAACACTGAGACATACACTCATTAGTCTGTTTTTTCCTGTTCTGACTCCCAAGATCATATTTTCTGTACATATTTACTACATGATTTGATACACTTTTTTGCAACACTTGAAAGGCTGATACCACATCACCATTATTCCTGCTGTATTTGCAGTGGTCTGCAAGCAATTGCAGTTTCTCCCCCCGTAAGCCTTATTTGCAGCTGTGAGCAGCGGCCAACATGGGCAGATCTCATTGTCTTTTGATTATTTCAGTGAATAACTGTTCCATCTTCTTTTTTTTTCCCCAGTGAGCCTTAGTTAGGAGAACAAAGTTCTTGAAAGCCTTGTCTTGTCCTTCCCCTCTCTGCCTGCACACAAACTCTTCTTTCATGGACTCTGGGTTGGGGTTTTTTTTTGTCAAACAGCTCAGTAAAGCTGACAGAGTGACAGTCACTAAATATAAAAACTTTATTTCACAATATCCCTAAATTACATGTTCCAAATGAAAAATGACACTTACTTAAGGCATAAATTGTGGTTCTTGGATTTTTTTCCCTACTTCTGCCTTTTTCTTATGAAGGCTTAAAGTATTATTCTTTTTATTATGCTAATAGAAAAATCTCTTTCTTGCATCTCATATTAAAAGAGGGAAAGCTTGCTATGTGCCTTGGATAATGATTCAGCTATTGATCCAGCAGATGCTTTATTAGATTATTTTGCAACAGCCGAATGTAATTTAATACCTATTTATTTGCTATTCCTATGCCAGTCCAAGATACAATCTTTTCTGCATGAAATTAGCACTTTCTCCTTTCAACCTCAAAGAAAGATTACACTACGCTCCTTTCTTGGATTACTTTGGGGAACTTTTTTAACAAGGCATTGATCTTGAGGGTTCTTGGTAGTCTTTTAATACTTTGAAGCCAAAACTTCAGTTGGGATCAGTGGGTTCTAGGCTTGTCTTTCTGATTATGCATTAATGCATGAACTAGTGATGTCAGATAAAAGGGAAAGAGATTCCCGATGAGAAAAATAGAGATAAAAAGGAGACAAAAAGGAAAAATGCTGTCCACATCTCCCACGAGCTGCCTCGCAGGCCAGAAACCACCGGCTTTTCTGTAGGGTTACTTACTGGCAGCTAACCCCGCTGGCTGTGGGGTCAGAGAGGAAAACAGCAGGAGCCCAGAGCTGTGGACACAACAGAGGGGAGAGGGACGGCCAGCAGCTCGATGGGCTTATATCTAGCATATGAAAAGCCTCAGCTTTAATAAAGATCATCAGGAATTGTGTAGGGACCTCACAAAAGCAGGAGAATGAGGAATTTAAGGTTGCCAAATTTGGACTCGCAAGAACCTTCCAGCAGCGGTACTGCCGTGCCCTTCGCCTGCTTCCTGCAGCCCCTTGTGGGATCACCCAGGCTCCGACTGACCAGGGAGGGACCCCCCTGGTGTGCACACACACCACATTTCATCCCTCCTGCTCATTACTAGACCTTTTTCTCATGTTTTCAGATTGAATTGCAACAAACTCACAGGGGATCAAACCCACACTGGCTCTGAAGTGACCAAAAAAACATCAAGCATCATGAGACAGAGCAGAAGTGTCAGACCTCTGGAGAAGAGGAGGCTCAGAGGTGACCTTACTGCAGTCTACAACTACCTGAAGGGAGGTTGTAGTGGAGTGGGAGTCAGCCTCTTCTCCCAGGCAACTAGCGATAGGACAAGCGGACACAGCCTCAAGCTTCGCCAGGGGAGGTTCAGGTTGGACATTAGGAAGCATTTCTTCTCAGCAAGGGTCATTAGCCATTGGAAGGGGCTGCCCAGGGAGGTGGTGGAGTCACCATCTCTGTATGTGTTTAAGAAAAGACTGGACATGGCACTTAGTGCCATGGTCTAGTTGACAGGGTGGTGTCAGGGCAATGGTTGGACTCGGTGATCCCAGAGGGCTGTTCCACCCTGGTTGATTCTGTGATTCTGTGACCCGAGCGGGATCAGGGGCTTAGATTCCCCCTCTGACTCCCCTCCCAGAGGGGTGCTGAGCTCTGTAACTCCTTGCTGAAACAGCGAGGAGATGCCAACCTTCAGATCGAACAGCACAAGCTAAGCAGGGAGCAAGCTCTGTCAACACAGATGTGCCTTCAAAATTGAACTCTGGCTTCAAGCAGCACAAATGCGTGTCCTAATTGTACCTCGTACTGCGTGTGAAGCCGTCCAGATGACGCTCTGGTGTTAATAAGCCATTTGTCCATCTGGAGCTTGTACAGATGACACGCCTTCTCAATGGTGTTTTAAAGGTGAAATGTATCAACTCTATAAATACATAGATAATGTCTGAAAAGAAATTCCACAAAAATCAAGTATAAACCATTGTTTATGGATATGGATGTGACTGGAGCCAGACAGCTCTGTGTAAATCCTAACATGCCCGTGTTGATCCCAGGAAAGCACTTATTTGCCAACAGTTTTAACTGGGAGAAACCAACAGCAGCAGCCACTCACTTGACATTGCGTGAACAAAAGAAGACACGAGCACTGGCCACTTCTTACCTCCATACAGCACCAGGGCTCTGACCATCCTGGCAATCGGCTGGTATTTCCAGGGGTGAGAGCTCAAATTGAGGGAATCAGACAGCGGTGTATGTGCCCAAAGCAGCTTCTGGCCCTTCCTGTGGTACAAGAGCAAGGTACGGCTCACGTACACGGGGCCACATCTGCGAGGGGTGATGCAGACAGATCCACAGCAGGGAGACTTCAGAGACAGATTTGTACTAGCACCTGGGGCAGGTTTTACTCTGATGAATCAAACTTGCAGCAGAAAGTCTAGAAAATCAGATTTCAGAGGCAAGAAGCCACACATCCAACTCCGTACCTCTGTCAGCAGCAGACTGTCCCCTGCAGAGTATTTTTCTGGCACAGTCTGGCTTAGGCATGAAGATAGCAGTAGGTCTCCCTTTCCCAGGGCGTCAGAGTGTTAAGATGAGAGAATCCCAATTTAAAACAAAATATCTACACCACAAACAAAGCCAGCCTTCCTGGAGAGCAGTAATTGGAATGACTTTCTGCTGTGCAAAGCTATAGAGTCAGGCAATTCTCAACAGTTAAGTTTTAGGGAAATATTACAGAAAAATTTGTATTCTTGCAACACATCGCTCTAAAGCGAGAATCTTCACCACCACCTTCTGCCAAGAGGAAATAATCAGGGAAGGTTTTTTTGCTTTTCTCCTGCCTCTCACCGTTCTGGAGAGTAAGGAGAAAGTCCTCATTTACAAAGTGAAACTTATGAACCACTATGAGAAAGTGGGGCACGCACTGTGGTTTTTTCTGGACAGAGTAGCAGTTCTTTACTGAGAAACAAACGGGACGAAATTGCTAATTACAGCCTGGAGCTAGGAGGACTTTTGTCAGGGGTATCATGCTGGAGTCTGAGCACCTGTTCTCAACAGAAAGACGTGTTTCATCTCCAAAGGACAGACCAGAATTAGCGCGGCTGCAACCTTTTATGAGGCCATAGCACCGCTCCAGTCATTAGACCAGGCTGATTAAAACTGCTTTGATCCTGTTCTCCTTGTACCGACCTGGCACATTTGACATTGCAGGAGGCTTTTGTTTCAATTTTACAACCCATTTAATAGCTCGAATTTGTAAAAAGATCCTTTCAGAACTACAGTACGCTGCCATAAAATATTAGAACAGGAGACACCATCGCAGCCTACTCTTTCATTGCCCTGTGTGACAGCACGCAGACGTTCCTTCATTACGACTTTCATCCACCCTGCTTTCCTCCCTCCCAATCACAATCAAACTCTAGGTCTGAGAGGCTTTTCAACGCTATGCAGAGAGTGCGTGGAAATACAGGATGTTCTGTCTGAGGAACAGCAGCAATAAGGTTTCTTGCTTAGATCCCCAACTGCATGACTCGGGTCTGATCAGGTACGTGCTGATCGAGTCTCTTTTCTGCAAAAAGCCTTAAACTGAACTCAACAAAAAAGCAAAGCTACATTTAATATTCTGCTGGTGAGAAAGGGAGAGGAAGAAACTGCTGAAACATGAAACCTCTTGATGTATTCATGTGTACTTTTGATTAAAGAGCTAGAAAGCAATGCACGGACAATCCCAATATCCTTATTTCACACGGTTCCCAGGCACAGCAGGATACTGCAGGACACAGTATGACCTTGGTATAAACAAGCAGTGACCAGTACTTGACTAAAGGAAGGATAATTACTGCACAGCACCTGGCTATCAAACTATTCTAGTGAACTTGCAACATTTTATTTCCCCTAATGGTCACAAGAACATTTGTTCCTGAAGGTTTTCGGAATGATCTGGCAGGTAAAGCATCAGACTGGAGCCAAGAGGAGGAGCTCTGTAATGGGTTTCTAACCTACCTACTGCGACCTTCAGACATTCGCTGTCTCTCTTACTCTTTTCTTTTATCAATACTTGATATTCATTCTTCAGAGTCCAGACTCCCATGCAACACAGTGAGACCTGTCAGAACTCTCAGAACAAGTTAGCAGGAACAAGACTGACTAGAGACTTTGGAGTTAAATAAGAGTTTTTACTTTCAAGTGTCACAGCACCAGACTTGTAACTCGAGCTAACAGCAGAATATACAGAGGATACTCAATACAGAGAAACTCAAGCACCTGAAAATCGTCAGCCAACACTACAGCCAGAGAATTCTTCTTACAAGGTTTAACCCCTGCACAAAGGTTAACAACACACCCAAAAATGCATTTTGGTCATCAAGAATACAATTACACAGGTCTAAAACTACTGACACAGGCTCTTCATTTAACCCCGGCCAGCTTCTCTCTCCCCTTTCTACTTCTCAGAGGAAAGCCTCTCACCAAATACTATCCAGACAAAAAGGGAGCATTAATGTGCCAGCTTGAATACATATTTAATAACTTAGCACAGATTTCAGACATGGCTGCTTAATGTTCGAACAAGCTCTGAATCCCTGTCAAGAGAGAAACTAATAGAACTCCAACAAGATATTGATGGCCTACAAGTCACTGAAATAATTTAACACATTTACAAGAAGAACAGTTAAGGTATGGCTAAGGGCTGTACATTCCACCTGAAGCTCAGACGTTACTACCAGCACTTCCAGTATGCTTATTCCTTCTTCCACTACTACCCATTGATGCGGTAATTCACATGGATTTCAGGTTTGATGTCGCACACTAGTGACAGCAGCTGGGAGAGGACCACCTCGCGGTTCTTCTGGAAGTTCTGCCGGATCACGCTCATCTTTTCCTTGGTCTCTTTCTCAACTTCAGTGGTGCAGCTGCCATGAGATCCAAGTGCCTACAAATAGCAAAGGAAAGAAAAAGCTCACATGCCAGTAGTTGGACAAAGAAAACACTACACCTAGCTCTCTATTTTGTTATTCTGGACTCACTCACTGCATCTCAACCATTAATCTCTGCTGAGGGAAGAACTGCACCTAGAAAAATAAAAAGTACTGTTGGATTCTCTGCTCAGATTTCCCACTAAACTTGCCCAAGTTTATATTTCGTCCACAGCCCGTGCCCTTTGTCCTCTCTTATTTGTTATCAGTTTAGAGCACGGGCTTCTAAAGAATGCCTGAAACAGAGGTCCTGCTCTACTGGTGACTGGAACCAGCAACCACTGGGTACTACTGTACTAGATACTGTTAGAAAAGTAATATTCATGATTTAGTTTAAGCATAGGCTTCCCAACATCCCATTGCTTCTACTCTTACAGACTCTCTATAAAAATCTCTGCCTTTCTAACAGGACTGCAGGCCGTGTGATACGCACACCAAGGAGTCTCTCACAGCTCACAATCTCCTTCCTGTCCCACAAGCAAGGGCAGAGAGCAAACTCCCATTGTAAGTGAAAGAGGGGAAAAGGCATGGAAGAAGTAAACCGAAGGAGAATAGCACTCCAGGACTTAAATTCAAAGAGCTTCTCTCTCTCTGGAGAAGGATAAATAAAACAGAACCAGCTGACAGGCAGTGAAGTCCACTTTATTAGCCTGGAACTGGCTGGTATCTTATGCCTAGTGAACAAAGCTAACAAGTGACTGTACAAAATTAATCTTGACCTACTGACATGAAGGCTATTATGCAGGAGAACAGAGGAGGTGGCATTGTGCTAACCAGAAGGTGGACAGAGGGGAGGGTTGCCAGGTCATTTTCTGAAGATTTCAGAACTGACAGGGGCACACAGGCAGTGTGAACATCCTGACTGTGCTACAGCCCTCGGCTGGTGAAGGGAATATCTCCCCTTGCTCAGAACGAAAGGAAACTACAGCCCTTGGGACACAGCAGGCAACACCACTAAGCCTTACAACTGCTTCAGCAAGCGAGCAGCATCTACAAGGCAAGTGGTTTGTACCACGTTAGCATCGCAGAAACCAGCTCATCACGGGGAATGAGCTTGGTCTTTTTTTGACACTGCTACGTGCAGCCGGTTTTGGGAGGCTGCCAGCCATCAGGGCACCAGCCAGTACACGAGCTTATTAAGCTAATTCACTGCCAGTCAATAGTTCTGGCTGTTGAGATGCAATACACCATGTTCTGATTCACTTGCACTGGTTTTTCCATGACACGTGGCTGTGCATCAGAGGAAGGCAGTTAGGGAAGTACTCCTGAGGCAACACGTTACACCTCAAGGCCTGCTCTCAGGGCAAGTAACCCCAAACGCAAGGCTAAAGGGCTGGCTGGGTAACAGCGAATGATCTAGAAAACAAACCGCTGCTTCCTTGGCTTTGAACTCCTTCTCCCTCTGCAGGCGGTACTGCTCAATCTCTGCCTGGGCTTCTTCTTTTGCCTGCTTCAGCCTCCGATTCTTTCCTGTTTCCAAAGAACATACCAAATGAAATGAAGAAGAGAAAGCATTGAGGGCGCGTTTCCCCACACCTCTCCAGCTACCCGATGCACAACAATCACTGCAGCATTTGCTACGGCAGCAGCTCCTTCTGTAGGAGGCACCAGCAGGGCATGGCACACCCTCGCAGCCCCTCCAGCTTTGCAGCATTAGCTGACCTCAGGAGCATGCGGTTGCCCTGTGTGCCACCGAACCATTGCCAAGCTCACCACGCAACTAGCTTCCACCAAAGTGAGAGGTTCTCTGAGCCAGTGGATGCATCAGACAACCCGCAGGTCTGGCGTTGCTCATGTGAGTGTGAGACTTCCCCAAGTGATCCCAAAGAGCACAGCAGAAAGAACATTAAGGCTTAGTTTTGTCTCAGGCAAATTGTGCAACTGATAGAAAAACTGGCTACTGCACCAACTTCCCCTCTTGGACCTTCCACCACACCCTCCCCTCTGCACTTATCATCATTAGAGCGAGCTACAACAATTTACTTCTCACAAAATGGTCAGTGGGTAGAACTGCAACACAGTGCGGCTTCATTTAAAAAACAAACAAAAAAACAAACAAAAAATGCTTGAAGGAAAAGTTTGTAAAAGTGGGGATATTTGTAACCTGAATTTCTCTCATTTAACAGGAAAAGCTAACTTAGATCACCAAAGAGTAGCTCTCTCAGCTCCACAAAATGTCTAATCACCAACCTGGAAATACCCAGTTTTCATCAAGAAGAAAAAAATAAATTTAAAGGTAGGAAAGATGCAGATAAGCACAAGCATCCCCCAGCTGAAGACCTTGCTGCCAGAAGGCCGGGGTTTGATGGTGGTCTTCTCCTAGGGCACAGTCCCACCGGGCCAGGAGCCACCGAGCTCCCCCGAGGCCTGCGCAGGCCTCTCCAGCCGCTGAAGGAAGGTGACAGGGTGCACCCGACCTCCCCTTCCACACCTGCCCCCAGGGACGGCTTTCCGGAGGAGCAGACCGACGCTGCCCTCCCAAGGAGCCCCACCGCCCCGAGCAGCCCCTTGGCCCCGCTCCCCCCGGCCAGCCCCGCAGCGCTGCTCGGGCCCTGAGCGAGGCGGGCCCTGCGCCCCCTCCCCAGGGCCGGGGGCGGGTACCCCCGCAGGCACAGGGCCCGCAGGCACCGCTCCTCCGCCCCCTGCGCTGCCGAGCGGCCCTCGGCAGCAGCACGGCCGGCCGGGCCATCAGCCTTCTCCCGCCGACTGGGCTCCGGCACCCCGGCGGCAGCTCCGCGTTCGGCGGGGCCGCACCAGCAGCTCCCCGCTCTCCCTGGGGCGGCCGGGCCTGAGAGGCCTGAGGCGGCCGGACCAGGCTAGGCCAGGCCGGGCCCCCCCGCCACCTCAGCCCCCCGCGGCGGGGCCGGGGTGCCGGGCGGGCCGTACTCACGCTTGCGGGCCTCGGCCACCTTCTCGGCGGCGCGTTTCTCGGCCTGCAGCAGCTGCTGGATGCCCTGCGACTGGCTCGCCATGGCGGCTCCGCGCCGCCGCACCGTCACCGCGTCAGGCCAGGCCCCGCCCCCAACCCCGCCCCCACCGGCCTGGCCCCGCCCCCTCCGGCGGAGCCCCGCGGGTCCCGGCAGCCCCCGGCCCGGTGCCCGCCCCGTACGGGATCTTCCCGGCGGCCGGCGGAGCCCAGCGCTGACGCCCGCCTGCCCCTGCATTGGTTTCCGAGCGCTTTCTTTGTCCCCCCGCCCCCGGACAGGAAAGAGGTTGAAAATCTGTGGGGAGCCTTCCTTAAAACCCCGCGGGAAGGGCATTGTTTTTATTTATTTCATGGGTTTTAATCACTGGTTTTGCAGGACACCCAGAGCGCACATTGCCCTTAGCACCAGACTCTCCCCCGGAAAGCTCTGGTCCCCTCTGGGCAGTAGCATCTCCTCCAGACTGCACAGGACGTGGGGTCCCACCCCTGAGCACAGGGGATTTACCCAGGCCCACCTTCTCTAGGGGGTCCCAGGGGAGCCAGGCCCCTCCCCTCCAAACATACCTACCTTCACCCCAACCCCACTCCAGCCCAGCCCTCATCCATCACATCCCAGGGATGATTTAAAACCCCGAACGCGGCTCCCCCGACGCTTTCGGAGCATGAATTACAATTATCGCCACAGACAAAGCATCAGAGCCGTGACAGTGACTCACATCACTGCAGGGAGGAGTGGGGGGCTGCTGGTACGCCTCCTCCATCCGCAGCGATGGGAGAGACGGGAGACAATGAATCAAATGCATATTTATAGTGCAAATAGGAATTATGAGTGTTCGGCAGGGTGACCTTCATCTGGCCCCAACAGCTAACTAAATAGGCTTAGCAGGCCTGTCCACCAAGCGTTGTAGTTGATTCAGTAAAAGAAAGATAAAAGTAAAGATGGGGAGAAGACCTGTGACAGTAAATCTGGGATTTGAAGCAAACCTGGGACCCAGCAGTTCGTGTGACCAGGGATCAGGAACAGGCTCTGGGTGCAAAGGGGCAAGCAGCCACCTGCCACAGCACCGGCTGCTGCTGTCGGACACAAGTCTGTGCTGGCAGGAGGGAAACCCAGCAAATCTGATCCTAAATCATCTGTCACAAACAGGGTGCAGCTCAGGCACTGTGCTGGTTATCAGTGAGCGCAGAAAGGACAGGTCCCCAAAGAAAACACGGGTCCCATTCAAAATACACCCTGGCACCTTGAGAGGTGATGGAGTTCAGCTGGGCCAAATCCAAGTTGTTTTACAAGAGAAATGGTCCAAAAATGGAAGTTATCTCATCTGGCTCCGAATCCGAGGAATCCCCTGCCCTCCTCTCACCTCAGACCTCTGCAAAGCCACCAAATTAATTAAACTCTCCCACTGACTCCTGCAGCCCTCGGCTGATGCCTCCAGCCCATTCCCATCTAGAAACTCACTATCCTCATTAGCTGCTGCCATTTTTTCAGAGATGTTCATCTGCTGCTAATTAAAGCACTTGAGCTGAACCCACAAATTACCCTTGCAGCAGGACACTCCGAAGGCAATGCAACGCATCGAGCAGGGTTTGCAGCAGTGGCTGAAACGGGCTCAGCTCTCCCCTGAGGGCACAGCGGGCACCGGGGTGTAATTTTCCTCCTGGGTGCCTGCGATTTTCACACTCACTGCTTCTGTCTGTAAGATAACGATGATAATGCCTTTTTCTGCCCCCAGAAATATCCTGGCTATGATTACACTAAGTTTTAAGGTAAAAATCCCTCCCAAAGCACCACTTTGTGTTGACTAAAAACATTTGATCAGTTTTCAGCAATTTCATTTTGACGGTTAACAGGTGAGGCAACAATAGTTTGTATTTAAAACCACCTTTTGTTTGGATGTGTTGCTTTTAAGATTGCTCAAAAGCTAATGGAAACCTCGTGGTGTGTGTCACATGAAACACATGTGAATCTGAAAGCTGTTTGATCAACTTTCCATTCACTTACAGTTTTGAAAAATGGCTCCTCACTTATTGCAAAAAATGTTTCCAATTCTCAAACCTATATTTGCATGAATAAAAAAGTTGCTTGTAGCACTTTAATTCTATCAGAAATGGGTTTACAATTAATTAGCATCCCAAGTACTTCTGAACTTGGCTTTTATTCCCCCCAGACTCATTGTCCATGGGCTTGTCACTCACTATTACAGAGAAAGTGGCTATTGCTGAAACTGATACTAGCATCTCGTTATTTGTCCAGCGCCTACTTCTTAATACCGTAAACTTGACTAACCCTAAATTTCATGTACCCCACTTTCAACGAAGACTGGAGTAAGAACATCTCCAGGATGCTAAGGCTAGTCCTGCTCTCTACCATGGGAAAATGAGTTGCTAAAATCTTTCTGACACAAACTACTTTCCCTGGGATGGGCTGGCAGATAACTCAAAGCATGTGAATCCTGCCTGCTCTCTGCTTGCCCTGCCGAGACTCCAGTGTCTCTGGCTGTACATTAAGATATTTAAGCAACAGGAAAACTTTACTATTTTAGAAATAGCATCCCCGTATCTGGAGTCTGTCAGGATCTGAACCATCCCGCTGCCTGAGGAGCAAGGAGGAGTGCTGGACCAAGGGGGTGGCTCAGGGCTCACATGCTGGCTCTTGCCAGAAAGGGAGGACAGTCCTGCAGAGCTTGAAGGAAACTTTTGTTTTTCTTTGGCTGTTTCCACAGATCACATTAATGAAAGTGAAATTAAACACATTTCTTAATTTACTTCCTTTTTCCAAAAGCTTTTTTATTTCAGTGCAAGCATTGAAGACTGATTTTCCTTTTGGAGTGGTATCTTTCTGCTTTTGTTCTACACTGGGTCATGACTCCATGCATGTGTTATACTGGTTTCTGAAATGTCAGAAGAGGTTTCTAGAAACAGGAAGGAAAAAAAAATACAGATTTCCTGTGTCTTTGTTTTTTCTTTTAGTTTCTAAGCACAGAAAACATGTGCCACGTCCTATGATCCTGCATTCATTAAGGATTCCAAGACACATTTTCTAAGAATGAGATTTTAAACATTGTGTCTGGCTTCTTTCCAGATGAGGTAATTACATTTTTCCTCTCTAAATTCCCCTGTACTTTTAATTGGATCCCTTATTATTCTCCATTCCCAGACTTAAACTGTTACACCGTGCAATTTTCTACTGTTAAAAAGGTTTTGTGTTGAATGCCTGGGAACCGAACGCCTTAGTTCATTAACGCAGATCACTTCAGGGCATTGAGATGATGCAGCTGTTGGTGGTTCATAAATGATCATTGGCTGATTGTTAAAAGACTGCAAATGAATAATTATTAATTAGAATTCATAGTTTGGAGGGATATTTTAAATTTACAAACTGAGTGTTAGAAATCTAAGCACAACGTAGCAGTAAAATTTACATAGAAAAACCAACAAAACCTTCAAGTGCACACATCAGTACGGCTTAACTGTGCCTGACCTACACCAAGAATTTGGCCCAAATATCCCGAAATAAGAACAAACTTTTAATTTTTCATTTGGAGTTTCTTTGTGATCAAGGACAGTCTAAAGCCTGGAGTAACCAGAGTGCAGTGATGGATTTACAGCAGCAGAATGGACTTATGTTTATATCGTAAGAATTTATGTTTTTAAAAGCAAAGTCCTTCTCCTGTTGGACCCCATCCCTGGTACCTGTCACAAACCCACCCTTGCCTCACCACCTATAGCAACAAACTGAGGTCGCAGTTTCATGTAAATCACGATCCTTTCATAAGAGTCAGGGAATGTGGCAACTCTATTTATGTATTCTTCTGCTGTGATGAAATGTCAGTAGACCTTATTAATTCCCTGTGCACAAAAAGAAATCTCCATTCATATTTCCTTGACATCTACTGGTGTCTATTCTTAATCAGAGGTCAAGTGTCCTTTGCAAGGGATGTGCCTGGAAAGTTTAATGTGTTGTTTGATGAGTGACTGATTGCTCACCATGAGGCTGTTGCCTCCGAGTTACCAGCTGCTGGTGTGTCCAAGGTCTGTGAAGCCGTTTGGGGTCCCAGCATTAGGGAGCACAACTGTGTTGGTTGTCATGAACTCCGTCACATCACACTGACAGCATACAGGCTGTCTGGACTATGATTTTTAGATATGACAGCAAAACAAAGCAGGTCCTGTTACACACTAATAAGTATCTTCTCCTGTAATGGGTAGCACCAAAGCTTTGACTACTGAAGGCAACTACCAGTTCTTCACCAGCTTCTGCAAGAACAAGAGCATTACTCCTGCTCCACTGGGAAGAAACACAAAGTCCAATATTGTTTTCTCTACCATAAAAGATCTCTTAGCTTTTCAGTTCAGCTTTCTCTGCCCCAAACCACTGAGTAATGTCATTGTGTACCATGGTAGAGCCGTGGCTTTCAGGTGGCTGAATTTCAGTGATGGATGAAACAAGCCCTGCATATGTAGATGGTTTGGTGCTTTGAGAGATGTTTGAATAAATGACACACCGCAGTATAAGACTCATTACCAATATTGCTTGGAAATACCCAAAATGTCTGAGGCCTCAGTTTAATTTGGATGCTTATCATTGGCTCTAGAGAAATGGAAAAGCATGACAAAACCAGAACACTGCAGCAGTGATGACAACAAGCTTCAAGCAGTGGTGGAGAGCTGGTGTATTTCTAGGCCACGAGGGAAGAACATGTGGGTGCTGGGGGATCCTTCTCAAACACTTGTTCAGACAAAAGTGATGCTGGAAAGCATCCAAGTGACAGCATCTGGGGCTCTAGCAAATATCCTGTTTGCCTCTGGGGCTTGATGAGATGTATAACAAGTTGCTGATGTGCAGGTTCCTCACAGGACTGCTCACGTCAGTCAGCTGCAGGACTCCTGCCTGCTAAAGGAAGCAGATTTTCTCCATAAAGTCAGTGGAGCAATAGACCCTTCACTGCAAAAGTTCAACCAAATGCTCCGAGTTGCCCCAGGAAGGGGAACTTTCCTCACTCCCAGCTCAGCAGAGTTTGGAGCCTGAAGTCAGACAACAAATAGCTCCCTCAAGTAAGGTTTTTCAGAGGTATAGAAGCACCTACGCATGCAGATAACTACCTAGTGGAACTAATTTGTTTACAACATTCATGGAAAAATCTTAATAACCAATTTCTATATTTAGTCTAAAGGCCTTTGAAAATCTGAGCTCTATATCCCTGTGCTTACTGGCCCCATCCACTCTGGTGGGGCTACGGGAAAAAGCCAGAAATAAACTGACAGCCAGCACGACTCTCCCGTGTTTCTGCCAAACAAGACCCAAAGGCTGCTGGTCTGCCGTGGCAATGCCGGGTACCCATTTTTGACTCTTAATTATCAAAGGCACAGTTCATTGCAGAATCAAGTCTATCCAGTTTACCTGAGTTACCCCCTTGTTCTCTTACTGCTCTTCCCTCCCCAGATCAAAACCCTACTCCATCCCACTTGTTTCCATTACGATTTGCCAGACAGCTCTTAGCCGCAGGGAAAAATAAAATCAATCTATTTTTCCACCACCTCATCCATCAGCTTCATGCTTCGCCCAGCATCAAGCCTTCTGTTGCCAAGATGAGTTCTCCAGCAGCTGGCCACTACCGAACAAGCCCAAGGCCATTCAGTTTGCTGTATTACAGAGCTGCTAGCACAGAGGCTGCAATCATCTGCCTGATGGTATTATGGGCAGGGGCATGGGAGCTGAGTTTGGGCTCCGTGTAATGAAATTGCAGTTCAGTAGGTTTCAGGACATTAAAAGTGTGAGTAACCTGAAACAACCACGGTAACACATTGATTATCGAGAGCAATAAATCATCTTCTTACACATACAGGTAGCCTGTGGTGTTTGTTTTTTTTTTTGTTTTGTTTTTTTTTTTTTTGTTTTTTTTGCATTGGAAAGCCATGAGTCTGTCTACAGGACCACAACAACCTCCAGCACAGAGCAACACCCAGGAAAAGGCCAAACAGCAACTTGATTAAACTATTTGGGAATGCAGAACACGAAGGGGAAGTCTGCTGGCCTTTACATCTTTAAGATTTGGACACAAGTAATGTGACAGCTTTCATGCTAATTTCCCACTCCTATCCACTGGCCATCCCTTTTCAGAAGGCTTTGGGACTGACTTTACAGGGCCTGGAGCCAGGACAAGATGCCACTGCTCTGGGCATGAAGGACATGGGCAGGAGTGTGGCTACTCCAGCATCAAGCAATCCAGATACACCAAGCTGCTGAGTGATGGGCTGGGGGTCCCCTGCCTCCCAAAGCCCTGAGCTCCCTGCGTTTCTCATGCAGTTTTCCATACACAGCCCTTTGAATGCAGACTCTGGGCTATTGCTAAAGGCCCAACCCAGCTGGATCCAGCTGCTTTTCCAGCAGCAATAACAGGGGTCCAACAAGGCTCACCGTGCTGCAATGTTTGAAGAACCTTAAAGCATCAGAGGACTCAAATCTCACTCAACATAAACCACAGCTGGAAACTGGACTCTCATTTCCTTTGAGGCACAAATGATAACTCCTGCATATGGAATACAAGTCATCTGCTCACATCTCCTGATCCAGAAAGGAAACATTGAGTGAACCCTGAGAAGGGCCCTGCTCACATGCAGGGGGATGAGTCATTGTCTTGCCTTGGTGATCACACCTTTTGTCCAAAGAGGTTCATTAACCATCCGCTGTTGCACTGCAGTGCACATATCCACATCCAAGGAGCTGGAGATGAACGTGGCTAAGAGGGAACAAGTACGTGCCTCTCAGCCTCTGATGCAGGCTATTTATAACATCAAGGAACATTTCAGATGATAACTTGCAAATGCTATCCACAGGCACAGAAAGAGCAGCAAAGGAATAGCCATTTGGCTTGAGGTTAGCACCCAGAGTCCTCTGCTACACTCAGTCACCACCCGCATGCAGGGAGGCACCAGCATGGCTTACATTACACCAGTCCCAGGGCACACCAGGGCTTATTTTGCTTCCAGGCATCTCCTGGGTGAGTTTACTTCAACTGTAGCACCTCTGTATTCAGAACCCCGGGGTGCTCAGAACCCCACTGTCCATGCCCCTTCCAGCAACTCTGATCTGCACTGGGAAACAGCAGGCAACTGACCCCTCCGTAGCCCTTCTGCCCTGGCAGGCTCTCCAGGTCATAAGGAGTTACGAAGCTGCTCTGTGCTCCTTGTACTGAGGCTAAGAGTTGAGCAGGAGTCTTCATATAGGCAGATGGCACAAGAAGTGCCAACTGCTGCTGTTAAGTCAAAGCAAGTCCAGCCATCCAATTCAAATTGCTGGGCCACAGCTCACTGCTTTAATTTGAGAATAATTTACAGCTGGTGACAAAAATTAGATCCAAGCCAAGGAGATCACTAAGACATCCAAGAACTGAGCCAGGGTAAGTCGGTACCATGCTGTCGGTTGACCTGTATTAATATTGGCAGAGGCAAGACAGCCTGTGAGCCCTTTTGGGCTTTGAGACCCATTGGGAACTGCAGCAAGGCTCCCCTGCACCCTGTTCACTACCTGCTCCTTCCCAGGAGACTTTTATAGACACATTTCTGGGCCAGGAGGAATCCAGAAAGAAATTGAGTATATCAAACCTGTTGCACATTGCAGTGGTGGTGGAGTCAGGACATGGGAAGACTGAGATGGCAGGTGGTAGAACTTCTCCTCTTCCAGCCTTAGCAGCAATGTTCCAGAGAGGTGAGACTCACCCCTGGAAGAAAGACCAGTCACTCCTTCCCATAGCATCTTCTAGCAGAATAGCTTCCAGTTCCTTAATAATTCAGCTCTGCTGCCATTCCCAGAGCCACTGAGTCACCACAGCACTTCTCCCATTGAGGAACTTCCAGGTTAAATGGACAAGGTGTCTTGCTGCTTCTTGGACATCTGTGATGTAAAGGCCATATCCTTGGATCCAGTTTCCCCAGCCCTGCCCTGGGAGCCCTTCCCAACAGACAGGGCTCCCTGCAGCCTCACTTTGCTGCCAGGAACTGAGGACGGAGGTGGAGGGAAGAGTGATCTGTAATTTTAGTCTGCCAGCGATGAGACACAGGATCCTGAGAGAGACATCACAAATTCATCTTGCAGATAATAACATGATACATGAGCTCAGGCAACTACTTAGAGAAAAATGCAATCTGTTAAAGCAACACTGGGCCATTGGCACAACAAGCAGAATCCTTGTAGCTGTGATGTAGCTCTGTATTCAACCTCAACCTGATCCAAGCTCCACGAGCATGGATCAACAAAACCTATTGATTTCAGGGGGTTTCATGGCAATCCTCATGCCTGAGGCAGAACAATGCTCGTATAAAGACTTCTTTGCTTACTTAGGGCTTTAAAAGCATCACTTGGGTTTTGCTGGTACACATGAGCTTGCTCTTTCCCCATGTAAGGCTTTACGTTGGATTGATCTTTTCACTTCTTCTGCAATCAATACATCTAGGCTTAGAAAGAAGATAGTTAGAGTTCAGTGACTAGCTGTGATGGCAGTGCTGGAGTACTGCTGTTTGGTTTGTATACATATCCATTTGTGAACGAACACACCCAGAGGGTTTGCACGAGTGGGATTTTCAATGGCTTTAAGACGGTGTCCCACTTAGCCAAAGAGATTCAATAGTATCAGATGCCTTCAATAATCCCACAGTATCTTCACAGGTTGATGCCGGAATATTCAAACAATGCAAGACCAGGCTTTTAAAGCCATTTGCACATCTACAGATGACACTAAGTGCCCCTTAGTGACAATCCCACTTCTGGGACTCTCAGAATAAAGTTCCTAACTCCTACTCACATACAAAGAGGTGAGAGCCTAAACCCCTTAGGCCTTGCCCATACACCAGAGCTGCAAACTTAACCATGCCTAAATCAACACCCACTCTTACTAGTACAAATACAGCTGAGATTGCTCATTCTGCTCTAGCTACTGCCACAGAGAATGGAATCACTAACAGTGGAGGCACCTTTATACAAGTAAAACCACATTCACCCAAGAATGGTACCTTTTATCAGCATCACTAAAAAAATCAGGACAAGCCTGAGGTGATGGACACACAGAATGAACACCGAGGTGCAGAACTGGAGCAATGTGCATCTCAGCAGCTGCCTACAAATGAGGAGGTTGTGCCTGGGCATCCAGAGGCAGGCATTAGAAAAAAAAATACGAAAGTGCAGTTGATTCATCCAGGGATAAGTTTGCCACTTCTGGTGTACAGATCCATCATTCTTAGACTTGCACTACACCTGCCCACATATCTGCAGCATTTTGAAATGGTGACAGCTTAGTTTGCCATAAGTTAATCCATGGTGTGAGTGACATCTGTATACAAGCAAAGTTTAAAACACCTACACGTTGTACCTTGCCAAAAATGACAAATCCTTTGCAGCCTTTTAATCTGCACTTAGTAACCTTTATGCCCCAGGCACAATATTGGTGAGTCACCAGTGTGACAAGACAGAAATCTCAGCATGGTATGTCTGCACTGATTGTATTATCAGGCAAGGATAGATGGTTGAGTTAGCCACATTTGTTTTAGCAGGAGCTTCTGGTTGATTTATATATCAAAATAGCACAATCAAGTGGAGGTCAAACATACACAAAAATAAAAATTCTTCTCAGGTTCTTCACACCTTCATTGTATACATGAAGCATTAAAGACTGATCCCCCACTAGGACCCTTGGGTGCTGCAGCAGTTTTAACAGCCAAAGTTCTTTACTTCTGGTACTTGGCTGCAACTTCTACATATTAATTTTTATAAGACTTCCATGGATCCATTTTTGCCCAGGAAAATGCTCATTGGCATCTAGCACTGCTAGAACAGACATCCTTCTTGGTCTAACTCTGCAAATTGCACACACAGCTTCCCTTCTGATTCCTGCAGTGCACTAAATGTTCAACAGATCTACACAGCTGCCATCCTTCCGTCCTCACACTCCCCACCTTCCTGGGGAGCAGCAGACATTAGATAACAGTGGACAAGCCCCTGCTTTCTCAGGTCACACACTTTGTAATTCAGCGATTCAGCCCAGGCAGTAAATTAGCTCCACACTGCTAGTCCTTCACTGCAGAACCATACCCAGACTGAGGTCTAAGTGAGCCCTGAATTCCCTCCTAGTGATAAAGAGAGGCAGAGCCCATTGATACCCTGTGCTATACAGCCCCTCTCTCTCTTTATATCCAAGTCACAGTGATTTCACGACCCACCTCTTGATGTGGCCTAAAGTAGTCCCTTTGGAGCCGTATATATCAAGCCTACCTGGCACCAGCAGCGCAGCTCCTGCTGTGCTACTTGCTAGGTCCATTGTTCTGCCCAACAAAGTACAATAAAGCAAATTTGCAATAAAGAGGAAAAAAACATGAGAAGTTTCTCCTTGCAGTCTCATTCTGCTCCTGGGTAACACTCTGGCAGATTCCAAACTCCAGCTCCATTTCAGCCAGCCCAGCAAAGGGGATTGGACCAAAGTTTTGCTTGGTCCTACCACAAACACCTTGTCCATTCCTCTAGGAAACCTGGTCTTGCTACTGTTATTGGTACTGAAAAATACATCTGTGATGGGTAAAACCACCCCTTCAGTTCTGGCCTGGTGTAGGAAGCCTAAACTCTGGGATTCTGCTTGAGAGGAATGTGGTTTGTCTGGCTACAGAGCTCCAGCAGATGAGATTCAAAACATCAGGTATGCACCTATCTGCTACATCCACACCTGGAATTTTGTTTAATAATGGACAACTTAACCTCCTGCTCATCCTCATGCCAGGTGGAGGCAACATGCTGGCATAGAAGAGGGATCAGTTCCCAGTAGTGTTTGTTTTCTGTGCAATTTCTATAATTTTTAATAAAGACATTTGTTACCAAATCTAAACACATACACCCCTTTCCTCCTCTCCCTCTAATTTGGAGAGCATGTGTAATTTTGGGCTTACACTGAATAAATTGCATCTAAGTGAAATACCTTATGAAGTCAGCTACCTCTTTCATTACAAAATGCTCAGACATTCCTGTCTAAATCCCTTTCCATGAATGATGACTGGTATTTAAATAAGCACGTAGCATTTTCTGAAGCATTTTATCCACTTCAATTAAAAACTAATATTTACAGAGCAAGGCAGATGTGCTCTACACCAAAAGAAAATAACAGTCCTCCCTTCTGGATTGCTGGTGACTTTCCACAGTAACCAGCATATAATCACTGTTAAACTGGAATAAGCACTATTGACTGTTGTCTCTAATAGAGGATATGATTTTAAAGAACTTGCAGCACTGGGATGTTCAAACTCATTCTATTTATTGATTGAGACTATGAAGACTGTAATCACATGGGAAAACACAAGGTTGTTCATCATGCATTGGCTATTGAAAAGGAGCATCCAATTCTGCCTAAATGGAATAAAACAAGTGCAGCCGCTGCTGTGGAAGGACTTTGTCACCATCCCATGACTGCAGACTGGAGTGGTGGAGAGTCCATGTGCTGCTCCAGGCATTAGCCACCAGACAGAGGTAGCTTCTGACCTCTTCTGGGAAAACAGGAGGTCAGCAAAAGTGAAACCCCATGCCTCACACAAAACACCTTGCTACTAGAAGCAAAAGGGGTGACAGCATGTTTCTGGTACCTGCATAGACATGCAACAAAGCAACAATCTCAGCTAACAGGTTGCTGGGTAGCATTTCATCCAACATCAAAGGCCCAGAGTTTCTTCTTCAAAACTGAACCTGGCTGTAGGCAAACACTGAAAATATGGACTTCACAGAAGCTATACATTCAGCATTAGGATAAGAAGGAAGTTTGTGGAGCAACACCTCATGGTTTTTTATGCACTCTTTTAGCTTGCCTCTGCTTGTCTAGTAACTACTACCATTATTCCATCCAGCCTCCAGTCTTTCACATGACAACACAGGTTTTTGGTAATTACTCATTACCTTTTTTGCCATATCATATAGCATACATGACCATAGAAACTTGCCACAGCAGCACAGCTCCTCAGAGTGTAAGGTTGCTGCTATAGCTTTAGTAGCAACTACCAGGGAACAGGAAACGGGGGCTGGCATGAGCCAGCCATGAGAGAAGGGGAACAGGGAGCAAAGGGCAGCATCCTCCCCAAGGATGGTACAGTGCCACAGTACCTGTACAAGAAGAGAGAAGCTCTAGATTGGTGAGTAATGAATTGATCTCCAGACAAGTCCACAAGTAAATGGTCAAGAAAGCAAGGCACAAAACCACACATATCATACATACAACACAACCTGAGTAAAGGGCTGAGCTTAAATACATTTCCTGAGCCAAGAGGTGAAAGGCGGTGGGTGGAGACCCCAGATGGAGCTGCCCAGGGCAATCAGAGCCAGGTGGAGCACAAGAAGGAAGAGTACCAAAGCAGGGGAGGACACTTCATCTGCACAGACCTACCCTTTTGCCAGAGTAATTAAGGAGTTACTAAGCAAAATCAGTCCTTAAAGGAACTCCATCCCTGTGCTCCTTGCAATCAGGAGCGTCAGTGACCCGTTGTCAGTGACCGTTACCATCTCTTCTTTCACCAGATGCTCTCTCTGTTTTTCTCCTTTTCTCTGTTTTCTTCAACTAAAAATTTCCCACCACAGCCTCATTACAGATGCTTTTACCGAAGAGCACCTACATGATTTAATGCCTTTCTGGTGCCTATTAAATCAAGCACCCTACTGAAAGAAGTACTAAATTAGCCTTGCATGTTCCTTGTCAGATCATTAGCCATATTGACTTTTATGCTATTTTCCACTTAAATCTGGGCTTTCAGTGTTTTCTCTCTCAAATTCGTTCTAAAGCATTGCATGCTATATATCAAAGGTCCTCTTTGCTGTTCTTGTGCCACAATACCGTAGTGCTAGGGATCTCCTCCTGCACTGTCCTGAAGTGACAACTTAGAGGTGAGCTCCTATCTGCTGTGGATTGCTGTTTATAGCGACAGCAAGCACTCAACCTGTCGCAGTGTTGGGCTTCCTACCTGTGCCTTCATGAGAAAGGTGATAAGAGTCTGGTGCTCAGGGAAAACAGAAGATCTGTGGTGCAGGAGGTTGGTAGGTAAGTGTGCAACACTACAGACAATCCTTATTTTGGAGGATGTGTCCCTGATCCATGTGACCCAAATCAGGGAAATTATTTGGTTCTTGGAAGGCCAAAGGTGTTTGCAATGATGGTTTTGACAAAAATCGTCCTCTACAACTTGCTGCTGGCTCAGAAGAGCATAGTCACCCATGTTAGACTTCGACAAATCTGATAGTGTGAAAGATTTCTTTTTGCCTTTCTGTTTCTAGCACTTCTTGTTATAATCCTTGCAAAGTCCCCTTTCTGCAGCGAAATAACTGGCAGTTCAGAATTTCCAAGGTTAACAATGCTAACAGCCTCCTGGCCTATCTGTCTGCATTTTTATATGTATCCCAAATGGATCTAATTTACCACTTAAATGCTCTGGTTTGTACGAGGAAAAAAAATGCTGCCTAGATTAAACACCAGGAAATATTTCTGAACACACTGTGCTAAGATGCTGTGGAACAGGGCTCGTTCTGCAGGGAGGGCAGCTCCTGGAGCTGCAGGATACTGCATTACCCAGCCTGTATAGTGCTACCAGAGCTGCAGCCACAGCTACAGCACCAATCACTCTCAGAGGTGAATTCATTTAAATGGTAACTACTTGCATCAAAAATCAGCAAATTTTCTGCCACTGGGAAGCTTGTTGTTGGAAACTAGTGCAGGGAAGCATACAGCCTGCCTTCCCCGGGGAAGGAAGGGCATGTCCTGAGCCAGCAAAGCCATGGCACCACAAGAAGCAGTCAGGAAGGGTGGGAAGTCAAGGTGGCATTGGGCACTCTACACTTCTGTGTCCCTAATAACACAGAAAGAGATAAGTAAGATGCAGATGGGGACCACCCTATCTGAGATGTCTGCAGCTCTGGGGGCTGCTTCTGAGCTAAAACCCTGCAAAGGGAACAGGAACTATTTCCACGTCTAGCAGAGGCCACGCAGCCATGGAGCAGTGGCCATCCAGCTGCACCGACGGCTCATTGACATGGAATATTTTGTTCAAAGAGTTGACAGCCCTCAGGACACAGCATTTTCTGCCATGGAAATCCTATGAGGGAAAGCAAGAAGGAGCTCAGGTGGTGGAAGACTTCAAACCCTGATGAGTGTTTATTGGTAGGAGGAGGGCACCTGGGAAAGACAGACTGGAGGTTATAAGGGGGGAGGGCAGTAGCCAGCTATTCCTGGCAGAGTTCAGGTAGGAGGGTGGTGGCTACAGCTGCCTTGGGTTTTGCTGGCTGGAAGAGTTGGAGTTTTGTAGGGAGCTCTGGTTTAAGAGTAATATCTTTTCAAAGTAGTGAGAAAATGCACTGTTATATTCTTAACTTTGTTATTCCCTTGTCTGTCCTGGCTTGTGCACAAGGTGTTGGAGTTGAGGAAAAACAAGCTCCTGAGTGACTGCAGAGCCCAAGGAGGTGAGCTGGGACTTGGGGCAGGCATACCAAAGGGAGGCTGGAGAGAGCAGGGACCAAGTGTTAACACAAACCCTCTTTGGGCTGTGGGAAGATCAAGGGGATGTGAATTCAGTGCACAAGGGCTGCTGGAGCTCTGGTGTGGCATTGGCTGCCTTTACAACCCTTCTGCTTGTGCCCTAGGGAGAGGAGGGTGTCAAGCACCGGTTGTCTCTCTCCTTATCTGTCAGTTGGCAGCTCTCCTCCTTTATCATCCTTGCAAGTTTTGGTGCCAAGTTTTTATGCAAAGTAGAAAAGCCTCATTAAGCGATGCTGAAAGTATTCCTCTGTTGATGTTAAAGTGTGACAACCGTGTAAGTGAGCAAAACGTTCTGGTTGGGTTAATGCTTTGTACAGGTACACAGTGACTCTGTATGGTGCAGAGTGGGGAGAAATCAGGCCTGGAAAGGAAGGTGAACTGACTGAGTTTTCAAACTGTGTCAGTCTCAGAGTTGGGAAACAAGCCCAGACATCCTCATTGTAAGTTTAATATCCAGCTGCACATGCCAAATGTCCTCGGACTTCTCTAACAGAGCTCCAGAGAGCAAATCCAGAAAGACAGTTATGTCCCCTCTGGTTTGCCCTGATATGTCAGTGTTTCTTGCAGGCCATGGACATGCAGAGCTTGGTTTCGTAAGGCCTTTGGAATTTCACTCTAGCAAACATTTGGTGTCTGGTCCTCAGGCCAGATCATCAGCTGGTGTAAATCAGGCAGTTCTTTTGCAGCCAAAGGTGCTGTAGTGATTTATACCAGGTGAGATTGTCCTGTTCTTCCTCACTGCTGGAAGTCCCTCTGTCCATCACCTTCAGGAGCATCTGACCCATAAAGCATCAGCTCAGAGCAAATCCTTGTGGAAGGGAACTAGGAGTTATGTTCAGAGGTGTTTTGCAATTGGAGCAACACCAACCGTGAGCTGGATACCCAGATGATCTAAGAGACCAAGCCATGTCTGGAGGGGATCTAAAGGATCGGGGTGCTAAGGGGCTTTGGCTCAGAGCTGCTAAAACATTAAATGGAGACTGCTCTTTGTGTCCAAACTCCTGCCTCTGTGTGGACTTCAGCACAGAGCTGGGATCCAGAGCAGGGTTGTTTTTTTTTAAGATCAAGTGCTTTGATTCCTTTTCCTGATAGTGTGGTGGGAGCAGAGAGCCAGGGACAGCATCTGCACACCTCCAGGGGAGTCTTCTCTAGCTGGGCAGTTACAGAGAGCGAGAGCATTTTGAACTGCTAGCATCCTCCATGGGGCTGGGGATTTGCAAAATCTGGTTCTTCAGGTCCAGATATTAGAAAAAAAGGCACTGAGGTGGGGAATCACAAATTAAAGCCACATAAGGCTCTGGGCCTTGCAGTGGTGCTTTTTTTTGGGTGGGGTTGTTATACCATTGTGCACAGAGAGATATGGGTTCTGCTGATAAAAGTCAGGGCCCCTTCAGCTGCTTTACCTGGGAGGAGATTCTCCTGGGCTGCTGCCTTAATGAACCCCCAACACCCCAGAGCAGCAGCTGCCCCCAAAAATGGGGTTGGACAAGGACTGTATCTTCTTTTTTTTTTTTTTTTTGTAAGTCCTTTATTATGAAGGTCTCCAAAGGTTACAGAAATGGCACCTCTGCAACTGAGTCTTGCACTGGGAGCAAAGATTTGATTGCTTCTCTTCTGCTTATGCCATGTAAAAATTGTTTTCATCTGTCTGCTGATGGGCTGCGATGGAAAGCAGAGCACAGGATGTATAACTGCAGAATTTGTCAGATAAACCAGTGCTTAAAATATCCCTCCTCACTGCATCCCATTACAGCTCTTCTCCCTGTTGCCTGTCTCATTCAGGATACTATTAACTCAATCGCTTTAGTTGTAGCTCTGCTTACAGCACGGCATTAAGTCAAAATAGAGCAACAGCTGCTTGAGATGCAGCAAAATTCATCTCCACTTTCTGTTAGCTGGAGGCTGTGGACCCACACAAGGAAGAGGGTGAAAAGCAATTCATATAGGAAAGCTGGAAAATTAAATCTGTTGTACCAAAGAGGAAGATTTAGACCACATGAGAATCCATTTACTCCCGTAGTCCCTGCTGTCATTCCTGATTTCCAGCAAAGATGTGATGACAGGGAGATGTTGGCTTGGAGGAGGCAATCTTCATTCAACTGCCCAGGTGAGCAGCTATTCAAAACTTACTATGAATTCAGTTATCTTAATATAGCTTAGGCTGAATGAAGATATTTTTATTCCAGGCTAAATGAGATGTTTTTTATGTCAGCTACTAAATTATCTCATGTAATCTAGTTGCTGCCTCCTGCTGAAGCAATGACTATCTCTGCTTGGGAGAGACAGAATAATTTCTCTGTGAAGGTCTTCAGAGCAGCATGACAATGACCTTACTCTAAGACTCGTTGCAAAGGTGCTGTGTAGTTACCAGGAGCAGAAATCTCTTTCCCAGCCCAGGGTAGCCTCCAAGAGGCAGAATAGTCCAAGTGAGGGATCGGGATGTTGGGCTGAGATCTGCTGGCTCTGCCACCAGTCTGTGGAGGGATCACTTCCTCACTCACCCACTTAGCTTTTGTTTAGCTCTTACCAGCTTTTATTTAGATGGGAATCTCATTAACTGTATTTAGGGACAGAAAATGGATGGGGTGGGCATCTCTAGCTCAGGTTCAGGCTGGTAATTCAGGAAATGGTCACTAGCTGTGCCCATGGACTGAGGCCAGCTTCCACCTTCAGTGTGTTTGGCTCTTGATGGCCGAGGGAAAGAGGATGCTGTATTAGGAGCAAGCCTGAGGCTGAGCCTCCTTTTCTCCCCTTGCCAGATGGCAGCATTCCCCTCTTCTCGCAGAGCAAGTCATTGTATCGCTCCATGTGCCGTGTGGGGCAGTGATTCTTGCAAGCCCTCCATCCGCACAGACCTCTGGGCAGGTCCTCGGGCTGCTTGTGCATCAGTGCTGCAAAGACCATGGCTGCTTTTTTGTGTCTTCAGCTATTATCACAGCACTGTCCATGTCCTCACGGGAAGCAGCGGGGATAAGGGGCTTGAGCTTGCAGTTGGGTTTGGTGTATCTCTGCCACATCTTAGACTCTGCGGCGAGTTGAAGTGACCTCACGTGCCTGAGTGGCTGTTGCCGTAGTGCTGTGTTCAGGGTGGGTGGTTTGTATCTGCTGGTGTAACCACGTTATGGCCCTGTAGCAGCTTTGCTGCCTGTTAACACCAAGTTAAACTGGTGAGGGACAGAGCCCTCCTGACTCCCTTTGCTTCCACAGAGCGAGGTCGTCCTTCAGGTTAGACGAAGCCTGTCTGGCAAGTTGCTGAAAAAAGACAGAGCATGCTTTAGCCTTCGAAAGCAGCTTGGGCCGAGCAAACCCAGGTACTCCAGCACCTCCGAAGAGATTCAGACTGGGGTTATGAAAAGGGTGTTTAACATTCACAGCAGCGTGCTGGCTGCTGGGCTCGCTGTGCTTTGTCCGTTACTGCTGCTGGAGGCTCAGGGAGGGCCACAAAGCCAGCTCCTAGTGAAAGAATAACCTCATTCAGTATAACAGTCCTGGTGGCTTTACTCTTTGCATCTAAAATGATGAGATCAGGTGCCATCTAGTGTAAACTCATTCTCTTAAGGCAGATGTGACTCCATCCAGGTTTCTGTTATTTTTTCCTTTCTCCGCTTTGATATGCAACTACTGTGACAAAAGCAATTCAGCCCTTCCCCTGGGAGACCCTGCAGTAAGAGCCTCACCAAGTGCCTGCTGGTGCTGTCTGCAGTGCTAAAGGAAGGACGGCAGAAGTGCAGAGGTCTCACACCTACACCAGCCCAGCTGGAGAAACAAAGCAGGAGTGGGATGGGGTGGATGTGCTGGGGGCTAATGAGGGTGCTCTGGGCTGTGTCTCATGCTCCTGGCCAGGTCTTCTACCTCTGTAGCTTCTGCAAAACGATCATGGAAATAGCTGGCTCCTAGGAAGAGGGAATGGGCCTCATCCAGCCTGCGTTGAACTCGGTGGGAGACATTCCTTCCCCTTGGACAGGAGCAGGAGTGCTTGTGACTAGTGCTGTAATGTAGCTCTCTGCCCCAGGGTTTCAAAGCATAAAGACTTATTTCACATCTCTCCCTGCTCCTCTCTGAGGACACTGCTGCTGAGTAGTCACCGGGTACCAACTAGCCAGAGTCTGTGGGGAGTTATAACCCCACCAACCACCCTGTCACCACTGGGTCACTAGACAATGAGGGCAGGAAAGACTCAGGAGGGTAGAAGGCTGAAACCACCCTCTGAGGATGAGGAGGGTTGGTATAAATACAGCTGGTACTGATTAGTGAAGGATGTATACATAAGTATTTATTCTTGTCACTCCTGATAGTTGACTTACAAGAAAAATTGGCTGCTTCTGCCTGCAAAATTGTTTTATGCTTATTTAACTGGAGTATGACTGTTGATGCACCGAGATGCACAGCCACGTGCTCGCACTTCTACTGGTGCAGTTCTCCCTCTTCATGCAAAGGTGACTAGGAAATATTTAGTTTAACTCTAGTCTGAGATATAAAGTCAGGTTGACAATTAGGGAAGGATAAGCTGATGCCTTCAAAGCTTGTTCCAGGGGAATTCCACTTTCCTTAGGGCACGGGGAAGGGGAGGGCTGGGGATCAGTTCACCGCTGCCACGTGTGGGAGCTTTGCTTGGAGCAAATCTGCTGGGCTCAGAGCCCCCAGGGCAAGGCAGTCCTGCCTCAGGGGAAGACAATAAATATTTTAAAATGTAATCAGAGTCATTTGGGAAAAGTGACAGGATTTAAACAATGACATAACACGCTTGTCTTGTCTCTGCTGCCTGTGCTAATGAGCATGAATTGAGAGCATTAGAGATCTGTCCACAGACATTAGTGTGTGTGAGGGGATCACAGCCTTAATTAGTCTCATCCTCTATTGGCAGCCAAGCCACTTGCCTGTCCAGTGCAGTCAGAAACACCCTTCGATGCTCCGGAGTTACACAGGCTTCAGCATAGCACCGTGCTGCTGTCCGTGGTGTCTTGAGGCTGGACCTACACCTGGTTGTAGGGTGTTTCTTTCATCTTCACCTCCTTAAGAGAAATCCAAGCGCTTTTTTCTCTCTTCTGGGGAATGTCAGAAATGTTATGACAAATCTGAGACTTCTTTTGTTTTCTGGTGAACATTTCTCATTTAGAACAACTTTCAGCATTCAAAACAGCTTTTTTTGCTAAAACCAATATTTGTTCCACCAAATGCTTAATTTCTATAGGAAAATGAGTTTTGGGATGGAGGCAAACAAGTAAAAGCCTGCAGCGAAAGGATCCAGGATTCAAGCTTGTCCTGGCTTTTCTTCCTATCCCTCCATGCTCATAATTCCCCACTGTGGCCTTTTCAGTGAAACCTCATGAAGCCCCACCAGCAAGGTTTGGCCTGGCAGCGGTCTGGCTACTGATCTGTGGTGGGTGCTGGGAGGGAACTGAGGCTGTAGCTGCTCAGCCAGGTGTGCTCCTCCAGCTAGAGATGGGTCCTCTGGCACCTCTTGGCATTGCCCTCATGGTATGAAATTCATTTTGAAGAAGAAAATCATATGGCTGATGTGATTGATTAGATGCCTTTGCCCTGCTACATTTAATCGATGGCAGTGGGTATTTATTGCGTTATATACTACAATTCAACAGTGATTAATACCTCATTTACCTTTCTTATTCTTTTGATTGCCTTCTTGCAGTGTTGTAATAACAGAGCACACAACATCCCTCTCCAGCCTGGCAGAGATGGGTTTGTAGTCTGGAGAAGATGAGTGCTGATGCTTTTGATGAGGAGTGTGACCCTGCAGCCCTATTACTTCTCTGAGTAAGTGGAGGAACCATGGTGTAAATCATCCCCACCAGGAGAGAGATGCTCATGGGAAGGTTCGGTCACCTCCAGGCTCCCATGGCATAAGCACCTCAACCCAGTAACTCTGTGGCAACGGTTGAAGCCAGAGCAAAACTCTCAGCAGTGCAAAACCTCTGGTGTGGTGAATATGCCTGAGGAAGAGAGAACTGCTGGGTGCTCAGGCGGTATTTCAGGGTTGTCACAGCAGGAGTGAGCTCTTCCCTGGTGATATTTTTGTGTTGCTTTTGCCCCTAGGACATGGGACAACCTCTATTGTGACAGACGCACAGAAAAGCAGAGCCTCAGTGAGCAGCTGTAAGGAGTAACCTCCCTTTTCCCCCAGATGTTTGTTCCCCCACATCTGTGCAATCAGACGTTGAAGTGGAGTTATCCTGCTTGCTGGGCTGAGTAGCACTCCTGATGCAAGCCTGTGGGGATAGTGTGTACTACTGCAGTCAGCAGCTGGATTTCCACCGCTGCAGAAAATATGGCTGGGAGGTCAGCCCATAAATCCTGCTAGACTGACAGGCTTCCACAAGCAGTAGACTTGGATAGATTTGAATTAGATAAATGTCTTCAAATTAGATAAATAACTTTAAACTAGATTACCTCTGTGTGAGTTTGTCAGTTCTCAGTGTGAGTGAAGCCCCTGCATTTCCCACAGGCTGGGAGGCTGAACTTGTGCACATGAGCTCTGCAATGCTCAGGCCTGTGCTGAAATGATCAGATCTATTAAGAGAGCCCTTCAGAAAGGGACTGTTCTTCCCCTAAATTTATTTGGTACTCTCCAGCACCAGTGACTGCTGTAAGTATCACAGCTCATGTGTGATGTGCTGCACTGGCTTGGGTGCCTCAACTGTATGTAGCTCCTAGAGAAGTCAAGGCTCTGGTGTGCAGACATCCATATGAGGCAGTCCTTGCCTGAAGGGTGGTAACTGATTAGGCCACTGGACTGGGGAAGTAATGTACCCAGCAGCAGGAGAATTTGGGATTGGAGGCATAGATTTGTACCATGGCACCGCCCATGTGCAGGGCAGACCCCAGATCATGTGTAAAGGCAATGCCAAGGACAAAGAGTCTGTGCTCTCCCCTCTGTCAAAGCATCCTGCAACTCCACATGCAAATCTAGCTGGTCCTCCTGTGCCACCCAGCTCACCTCTGTGAGGATATTGGACTTGCTTGACAATTTCCACAGTCAATACAAATAAGCCCAGTCCTGTGGAGTGAGTTACTTGCACCCCTAAGCTGGCTCCTTCTGCATGTGCTGCCTACACCACCGCTCCAGGGACTTCACCTCTCACACCGAAGGACAGCCAGCCCTTGTGAACAGGCTCAGTGTCCTTCATACACCGAGAAGTTGAGCAGCCAAGGTGCCCAAATCAGAGACCAGGCAGCGACAAAGACTCTTCCTCAGCAAGTCTCTGCTTTGCCTGTCTGTAACATCCAGGCCTGCATCGTGACTTACAGATGATTTGTGCTGGGCATTAAAAAAAAAAAAAAAAAGCCAGTGACGCAAGTGGGTTTTTTTCAGGCATTTCAAAAAGGAGTAGAGAGAGAGTAAGTGCAAGAAATTGCTGGAGAGGGAAGGAGGATTGAAGCCTTTTAAATCGCCTGGCGCTCTGATGCAGGGTTACACTCTGTGGTGTTGGCACAGTGGAGAGATCACTGCAGGCAAATCTGGGTGAAACTGCTTTTATTTGGAAGGGTTTTTTCACCAGAAAATGTAGCTTTGCTCCGTAACACTCTCAGTGTGGCACTGAGCAATACAAGCATAAAGATTTGTAGATATGCAGATACAGGAGGATTTACGTGTCAGAGTTCCCTACCTCCAGAGTTCAGGTTCCCTGAACCTTGCTCTTAAGCATCTACCCCTGGCTGTTGGCTGGGATGTGTCAAATTGAGCTTGGTCTGATTAAGAATGGCAGTGCCCATAAATTGGAAAGGTTCCTGTTGCGAGGGGATTACATTTATGCTCGTAACTCAGAGCTTAGAAAATCCCCCTTAAAATGACGATTTCTCGCTGCTCCAAGGGTTTTTCTTTAAATCCGACTTCTGCCTGTTATACCCAGAGCTGAAGAGATGGAGCATGTGTCTCCGCTGTTTGTGCAGCTCCCAGCACGGTGGGGAACTTATGTCTGAATTGTGCTGGATTCAGCTTTACCGCAAGACAAATGGTGAGGTGGTGCTGGAGCCTGTGGGGCCCGGGACTTCTGTTAGAAAACCCTCATGATGCTTTTTCCTCTGCATTGGCTCTTTCTGCAGACCGCTTAACTGCAGCACTCAGCTGATTCTTGCCCGTGCTGAGGAAAGCACATGTTCAAGCTGCACAAACCAGTCCAGCCGGCCAGGGACAGAGGATTGGGAGCCAATCTGCTGAACAGGGATTTAGCCAAGAGGCAGCCCTGAGTGCCAGCCATCTCCTAATACTCTCTTAAGGAGCCCAGCAGCACAGGCAGCTGCTGCGTCCTCCCTGGCCCTCCTTGCAGTTCAGCTCAGTCCTCCAACTCTGCAGCAAGGTATTTCCAACTAGAATTAACGTTTCGTCGTCTTCTTGCTACAGTGCCTTTTAATTAGGAGCACAGCTGCTCTGGAAGTGTGGAGTTCGCTTCCCAAAGAGCACTCTGGAAAGTGATCACAATGGATTAAAGCATAAAGGTTAGGCAATTTATTCATCTGGCACTTAGCAAATGCATCAGATTATTTTGTGCTGCAAGGATGATTTAAGAAAGAAGATGCGCAACACCTTTTTGGCTCTCGCTAAGCCTTAAGGCCCTCTGCTGCGCAAGCTAGGTGTTGGATCTGAAATGCTGTTTGAGAGTTGAGCCTATGCAGTGCCCAACCACTCCAACAGCTCTCAGCTGTGTGTGAGGGTGCTGGAGTCTCATTGCCAGTATCTGTGTAGCCCCTCTGGCTAACAAAGGTCCAGTTCAGGCAGGAGCTGCCCCAGGAATGAATGTGGACTTTCACTAATCTCAGCCCCAAACCGCCTACCTGGATGTTTGCAGAGTAATGCTGTTTGTACCTGGCAGTGACTTTCCATCCCGAGCGCTTGCTGCCGCCTCCCCAGCTGGCAGAGCTCCCTTTCTGAAAGGACTACTTTGATTTACAGTAGTGAGAACCTGGCCCCTTGAGCCACGCAGCCCTACCCAGGTATTGCAAGCTGCTGCGATGCATTTGTTCAGCAGTGTTATTTGTGCTGAGAAAGCTTTGAGAGGTTTTACTGGGGTGTGGGAACACTTCTGTGCCCGAGAGATGGATGAATCCCCTCTTTCCCCTCTGGCCTAAGCTCATGTGCTGCTCTCTCTCAACCGCATGGCTTAAGTGCTTGAAGCAGTGGAAAGGATAATGCCCCTGGAAATTAATCAGCTTCACTTCAAAGCTGAGGTTCTACGAGAAGATCTCAGTCTATTTCTTCTCCAAAGGAAAAGCAGTGGGGGTTCCTGGCTGGACAGTATACGATAAAGATCCAACTTGCACAATGTGTGAACAATCTAAATCTGTAAAACATCTGGGGATTAAAACTTTGTATGTGTTCTGTGAGCAGAAACTAGACCAGGCACCACATCCAGCCCTGCTCCAAAGAGGTGCCTTGGAGTTGTCCTATGGCAAGTAGCAGCTGGATGGGGCATCCCAAGGAGGAACAGCCTCCACTGGCAGGGCTGTAGTAGCAGCAAGAACACAGAATTATTTCCAAATGCAGCCACCCGTGTGGATGCTGTGCGTGTTTCTGCCGGGTAGCATTGGACTGAACTTATCTTAGGCTTGGGAAACTGGCTTTGTGATAGTTTCCGAAGTAGTGGTCGAAGTATCAGGGACCAAATGGCACTGCTGGGCAGCTTTGCTCATTGAATATCTGCGGTGGCTGTGGTTTGGGCATCGCTGTGCTCTGCCCAGGTGGGAAGAACTGGATGTGCTGCTCCGCTCCGGAGCTAGCTCAGCGCAGGGCAGCTCTGTCTGCGCCTGCTTGTGTTAATGTACTTGGTGTCTTCTTGTAGGATTAAAAAAAGGTGGGAGGTGCTCAGACACTGCACTTGTGGGAACAGTAGTACTTTAAATAGAGGAGTGTTTCAGCGGGGTGCTGAGCGTTAAAATTGTGTTTGAGTGCAATTCAAAGGCATGCAATACCCTGTTTGCCCTTCTGTTATTTTGTTTGGCTGATGTAGGCGTATTTTTGTTTTTACTCACTTTTCTGTCCTATATTGTGCCTTTTTTCCAGTAATGTTGACTGTTCCATCTGCTTTATTTATCACCCACAGTTAGAACCCGAATTTCAATTAGCAATCTGCTTTGTTTTGTTTTAAACAAGGCATTGAAAGCTCCAACAAAGCTTTAGTACATAAAACTACTTGTAACGCAGCTGTTAAAGCTCTTCCATCATATCCATGAACAAAATGAATTCCATTGCTATCAAGATGCATCTGATAAATTAGGTTTAATCCTCCTCTACTGCAGCGGATAGAAGGCACTTCAGCGAAGACAGAAAGATGTCTGAGATGGAAAGTGGTCTTTGCTCAGTGCTCCAGAGATGTAAAAGAAACTAAAACCTCATGTAGTAAGAAATAATTGATCCAGCAAGTGGATTTCTGCACTAACTTCTAATCCTGATGCTTCACTTTTGGATCTGAAGTCAGAAGTTAGGGGTGTGGAAGCAGAAAAGAGGGTGGTGAGGCGTGTGGCAGTGGCCCAGTGCTGCCTCGAACCCCACTGATCCACGCTGTGGTTTGCAATTCCGGATGCCTGTGGCCCTGCCAGGTTCTTGGTCACTGGATCTAGATCACCAGGATCCCTCACAGGAAGGGCTTCTCTGGGGCGCTGACTTGGACAGCGTTTGCAAAATGGAGGGGGGTTAATTGCAGTGAGTTTGGGTTTGACTCCAAGCCCAACAGCATAAATTGCTTCAACGCCCTGTCAATAACGCATGTGCCTAAATATCATTGACGTGTGATTAAAATGGAGCCAGTGCTGAAGTTCTCTGATGAATTACCAGTATTATAATTTACCAGCTATAATTACCAGTACTACCGCGCTGCTGCTCTGCGGGCGGAGGCCGGGCCTGAGGAAGCGCGGAAGGGCTTCACGCCGCTGCCGCCCGCCCTGACCCGCCGTGCCTCCAGCAAATCGGCTCTCGCCGGTGCCGCCGCGCCCCGGGCCGCGCTCCCCGACTGAGGCGGCCGCCGTCACCGCGCGGCTCACCCCTGCGATGAGCTGCACGCAGGCCTCAGCCCGGGGCGCGCGGTCCCGGGGCGGGGCTGGCACCGCCCCGGCACACCGGTACCCCCGGGCGCTAATGAGCGGCCGCGCTAATTGCCGCTCCCTCGGGGGCGGGGCCGGGGGCGGGGCGGGGGGGGCCAGTGGCCGCCGGCGGGGCCGCTCTGTATAACCCGTCTCCCGGCAACGGCGGGCACGTCACTTCCTGGGGAGCCGCCGCGAGGCGCTGGCGAGCGCGCGGCCAGGTGGAGCGGAGCGAGGGGCGCGCGTCGGGGCCGGTCCCGGTCCCGGTCCCGGTCCCGCCGGGTCCTGCCCGGTGCCGCCCGGCGCGATGAGCGCGGAGCTGGACGGCGTGTCGGTGCACTCCTCCTCCTCCTCCTCGGGCTCGCTGGGCTCGGCGGCGGGACCGGCGCCGCGGCCGCTGTCGGCCAATGTGCGGCGGCTGCACCAGGCGCTGACGGCGCTGCTGAGCGAGGCGGAGCGGGAGCGCTTCATCCTCTGCCTCAACGCCTACCACGGCCGCCGCAACGTCTGCGACCTGGTGCGCTCCCTGCGCGCCCTCCTCGACGGGCCCCGCCGCCGGCAGCTCCTGCCGCTGCTCCGCCTCGTCCTGCCGCGGTCCGACCAGCTCCTCTTCGATCAGTACACGGCCGAGGGGCCCTACCTGCCGCCGCCCGGCCGCCCCCCGCCGGCCTCCGCCCCGCCGCCCGTGGTGCCCGGCGAGCTGCGGCAGGTGACCCTGCGGCGGAGCAAGGCCCACGAGGGCCTGGGCTTCAGCATCCGCGGCGGGGCCGAGCACGGCGTCGGGATCTACGTGTCGCTGGTGGAGCCGGGCTCCCTGGCCGAGCGGGAGGGGCTGCGCGTCGGCGACCAGATCCTGGGTGTTAACGGCAAGTCGCTGGACAGGGTGACCCACGCCGAGGCTGTCAAGGTAAGTCAGCTCCGGACCGGGCTTCGGCTGCTGTGCGCCCCGTCCCGGGCTCCGCTCCATCCCCGCCCCGCCGTGCGCCCCGTCCCGCCTCGCCCCGCCGGAGCCGGCGGCTGTGCCGGGCCCCCCGCTCCCTCCGTCCCTTCCCGGGTGCTGTCGCTGTGCGCCCTGTCCTGCTTCACCGCCCCCGCCCCGGCTTTGGTGGCTGCTCCATCCCGCTGCAGCCGGTGGGACCGGAGCCTCCGGCTCCCCCGCCCCTCTCCGGGACGCGGCGGTGGAAACCTGCAGCCCCTTCGGTGCGCGGAGCCGAGCGGCTCCGGGGTTGCATCGTGCCGGAGAGGTGAGGCTCGTCCCGCCGGCGTACGGGCACCGGCAGTGCGTGAAGCCGAGCCGGAAAGTTCACGGTGAAAATCCCGGTGCCCGCTGATGCACGGGCAGTCACCAGCAGCCGGGGTCAGCCCGGCGCCGCCCGCAGTTCCTGACACGGCGGGTTCACCCCCCTCGGGGCCAAGCGACACTTTTATCACAACATCTCTGAAACGTAGCGATGCTGCCTGTGTCCTTCTCACAGCCCGGGAGGCTTGTGGCAGTCGGAATTCTGCTTGAGCCGGGTTTTAAGGCATGTGCTCTAGCCACTATACCATGTTTTCTCCTCTCAAAGGTGGGGAAACTGAGGCACAGAGAAGCAGAACAAGCCCCCCCCCCCCCCCCCCCCGGACTGCATAGTCCCCAAAGCAGGAGCACATCCCAGGTCCCCTTCTGACCGTGTCAGCGGGAGAAGCAGAGCAGTTACACAACTGAAGTGCCCCCAGCTCTTCCCGAAGCACAGCACGTTTCCATATGCCCCGGAGACCTGTTGTTCGTTACAGTAGGGATGCTATCGATAAAAGCTTTCATGTAAACCTAGGTGGGGGAGCCCCGTAAACTCTGGGATTTTCACCTGAAGCTCCCTGTTTTGAGGCAAAGTCCCTGTTTGAGTGACCAGTATCACTGACAGAGATGGTCTTGTGGCTGGTGGGCTCAGCTCAGAGCATTGCCATGGCACAGCAGTGCCAGGCACAAACCTATTCAGCTGGAGAATCGACTTTTAGGGTAGCAATTTGTAGGCAGTGTGTGAGAGCAGGGATCTGGAGTGACAAGACTGCTTTGTAGTTGTTTGTGCTTTAATTCTTCCGTAATAAGCTAAAGCACTTCTGTTCCTGCTTCATGTGGTGCGTTCCTCTGACAGCACAGGAATCTTGCATGGCTTTGAACAGCCTCTTCACAGCCAACCTGCCTGCTCCCTGCCCCAGCTTTAAATCTGTGCCCTAGGCAAGGGCATGTCTTCCAGGCTGGAATGAGTCCCTGGTAATCTTGAGACCAGAGAAAAGATTTGTAGGAATTCTTTTTTTTGTTGTTGTTATTCCTAATGATAGGACAACAGTGGTGTAAGCTTTCAGAAGTTATCCTGCAATTTTGTGCCCTGAAGATTGCAAAAACCCCCTATTTTGTCTACAGTGTTGGGATGGGTAGAGACCAGGTGTGAGGAATGCTCTGGACTGTTAAGTGACTTCATCTCTAATTCAACCCACTCTGCTGGGTAATTCACATCACTTTCTGTTTGCTCTCTAATATAATGGATGTGATGTCTTTTAGACACGATTAATATTGAGTGAAACTAAGTGCTTCCTGCACAGAAATAATTCTTGTAGGATGCAGTTTGCCGAGGGTTGTTCTGTGGCAAGAGCTATGTTTTGTTAATGCGATCCTGATAGGAAAGCGAAGCTTAGAAATTGTCTGCTTGTGAGCTGAACTTCTTTAAACAACACTTTCATCATGTACCTGGCTGTGGTGGCATCTTGTAGAGCTCCCGCACTCTTGTTATATCTGGGAAGGGTTTGTGACCCACGCAGAGGTGGTAGAAACACTTCCCTTGGGAAGAGTTGCAGAGTGATTTACAGTGCAGCTGTAATAGTTCTTTTGCAGATTTTAAAACTAAGCGAGTGCCAATTTGTCCTTGCATGCTGCATTTGGGAGGGGGGAAATGAAGAGCAGATGGCATTCAGCGATGCTAAAGGGCAGTCTGTGGAGGATTTCCCTGGGGTTAAGATACAAACACCTCAGCCTAACGTTTTGGACATCGTGCAGGATGTCAGAGCTGCAGGGACAAGAGGTGGTGGTGTACAGGGAGGCTTGACCCCATGTTCTCTGCTTCCCCTTGAAACTCAGGATCTTGGGCTCGGTCTTGACAAGTGTTAACAGCTCCACAAAGGCCTCTGGCTGTGGTCTGGTCTCCTCGAGCAGAGCAAACCTCACTGTGTCCTGACATCCTCACTGGTGTCTCTTGTTCTGCTCTGTAGTGGATCAATGGAGAGAGAAATGTTGGATAAACAGACTTGTACCAGAGCTAGGTTTGGTCCTGGATTTTATGCATAAGCTGTACTCTGGAACAAATTACAGAGAGGAGGAAAGGTGAGCAGAGAGAGGCTTTCTTAATACCAAACCACGGCTGCGTAGCTCGATCTCCTGACCGCTGCCTGAGTAGATGTGGTGAGCTCTCTCCCCATCAGAAGCTGTCTGACGAAAGCACAGCTCCCGTTCCTGTGCTCTCCATCTGCCTGAGAAGGAGCACGTTCCCGTGCTGCGCTTCCATCTTGACTGTCCTGCAGCAAGGAACTGTCTGTCTAGGGCAGCGTTGTTATTCATAATATGCAGAATGTGGTGTTGTGAGAGGAGTTGTCAAAAGCTTGTTCTTCAGGGCACAAGACGGTTGCAGAGATGGGGAAGGCTGTTCCGCTGCTGGCCTGGCCTGCTCCCAGGCACGTCGCTCTCTCCGGGGTGAGCATGACAAACTTACTGAACCAGAAATCAACTTGCTGTCTATCAGGGTGCTCGGAGATGCCCAGCTGTGAATGTGGGCAGCGAGGCAGCTGTTCAGATGCAGCAGTGAATACATACAGAGTCTTAACTTGTTTGTGCAGTCTTGTAGAGCATTCACACAGCAGTTATTGCGTTCACTTTACAAACCGTGATAGCTCAGCTGCCTTCTTTTCATGCAGGAGTACCCCGGCCATTTCCAGCACTGCTCTCTAGGAGAAGAGAGGCACTGCCTGTGGCGTAGGAGCAATTTCTGTCTTCTACTTTGTATTTCCAGGCATCGCTCAGAGCCATGATGTACCAACTTTTGGTACATCATGGCACCAAATGAAAACTGTCACGACACTGGGCAAAGAAGACAAAAGTAATGAGCTGCGCGCTGTCCCTGCTGAAAACTTGACTGGTGGCCTGTGACCAGTGCAATGGGGTTTGTAGATATTTAAGTGTAAATTAGATAAAAAATAGAATTCTGACTTAAATGACAAGATTACCTAAGCACTCCAATTCACTTAATGACCAGCTTCTTAACCTTTTTGTGAGTAGTGGAGTTTTATACCTTGTCTGCTTCGTGCTTTATGTTTCATCCAAATCAAAATTGAATGACTCCATTACAATTAATAGCTCTATCATTCCAGCATTCAAGAGTGCACTTTAGCAAAAGATCACTGTGATTTGAATTACAGTGTAAGTGAAGAAGTTTGTATTGTCTGTCGTATTTTTAGAGCTTGCTTGGCTTTCATCAGCCTTGTTATATTGTGTGATATTGTAGCAGTCGTGCTGAAAGCGTGTATTGATAAGCTGTAATATTTTGTCCAGAGTGGTTAAAATTGAGGTGCTTGTGGTTTTAGACCATCAAAACATTACACAGGGAGGTATTTCTCCTCTACTCCGGGGTTTACGTTAAACTCTCACTCCCTTTCTCCCCCACCTTTTACTTTTGTTGCTTTGCAATAGGGTTTTATGTCCTTTAAATCATTTAGGGAGGAAGGGGAGAAGAGAGACTCTAAAGTATCATGACTCTGATGGCTCATTCCTGATTGAGGATTTGGCTTAATGAGCCACATCAGCCTCAAAAGAGCTGCACTGATGCCATTTGTCCTGCTGTCTTTCTGTTCCTGCTGACACGTGGGCAAATCTGGATGAGCTTGGATCAAAATCACCAAAACTAGACTGATTTGTGTGCGTCGGTCTTAGGGAGCATGATTCTTTTGTCTTGGTGTAAATCTGTGGTAGCTTTGCCAAAGTCAATAGACTTACATTGGGTTTATTCTGAAGGAACTGGGGTAGTTCGAGTCCACTGTCTTGGGTTCTTCAGCGTGGCTTTGGAGAGAAGCGAGGTGGATGTCGGTCTCTTCTCCCAGGTAACAAGCGAAAGGATGAGAAGAAACGGCCTCAGGTTGCACCAAGGGAGGTTTAGGTTGGATATCAGGAACAATTTCTTCACTGAAAGGGCTGTCAAGCACTGGAACAGGCTGCCCAGGGCAGTGGTGGAGTCACCATCCCTGGGGGGATTTAAAAGCCATGTAGATGTGGTGGACTTGGCAGTGCTGGGTTAACGGTTGGTTAAGGGTCTGTTACAGACAAGGCGAAGGTCTCCAGAAGGCAGTGCCGTGCTCTCCCTCCCTCCCTGCTGCAGCCCTGCCCAGGAAGGCTCGCCTGCCATGGAGGGGGACCGCGTCGCCAGCCACCACCAGCTCTCTGCTCGGGAGGAGGTTTTCACTCCTTCCAAACCAGCCTTTCCATCACCTGCTCTGCTAGGGTCAAGTGGGCGTTTAAAAATAATTAAAAGGAGATTAAAATTCTTATTATGTTCTATTCTGTTCATTTGCACTTTCGTGATGGCAAACAAGGTGATCTCTTCAGAGACCTTAATATTTCATATGAGGTAGAAAGGGCTCCAGCTGCTTGTGCTCTGGGCACTTATAGTATTGCTACAACACCGCTGAGAAATGACAGAAGAGACGTGCAGCCCTGAGCCTGGGAAGCATATTTAGAGCAATTTTACCTTCCAGGCAGCTTACAAGAAAGCAAATCTCATTTCATTGTTTCTTGTGATGCACAATTAATTCATTATCATTATCTGAGACTGCTTATTTGCTGTAGTCAGTAATCACCGCTGTACTGCCCAGGCATTGTAACAGCTAGTAGGAATGAATGCAGCTTGGCTTCTTTGGTTGGTTTTTAACCCTTCCAGGTACTTGGAGTTGTGGACCATCACACACAGTCATGTTTGGGACGAATGGGGAGTGAAAGCAATGCATTGGTCCCCTGATTCTGTAAAGGTATCAGGCCTGTTCCTTTCAATGCCTGCTTGCTTGTCTCTCTTTTTAGAAGTCACTGACTGATCCAGAGGCTGGAAACCTCTCCCGTTCCCAAGGGATCTCAGGTAGCTGGAGCATGGAAAAGAAGGATGTGACTAGCACCTACCCCAGCAGTTAGAGCAGTAACCTATTCCTTGGTCTCTGGGTCTGCTAAGAAACAAAAAACCCCAAGAACTACACACAAAAAAAGCACCTACAGCTTAAAACACGGGTGCTGTGCAAAGCCACAGGCTTCTGCTCTGCTTTTCTGTCCTGCCAACGGTTTCCATTTTAACTTCCGTTGCCAGCTGAGCTCAGACGGAGCAGGTGGGAAGTGTAATGTCACCAAGATCTCCCTCTGGGAAAAAGGGGGAGGGAAAAAGGTCACTCTTGAACTTGGAGGCATCTGCATTTTAAATTGGTTTTAATGCTCCTTAAGGGGAAGGGCTGATGGCAGTGATGGAGCGTAGATCTGGCAAGCGATGTTCTTGGTTTCACAGGCAGATCTGATGGCATGCAGTGGAGCAGGCTCGAGTGCTGGACCTCACCAAGTACCGAGGGCCCGACTGCAGGCTCAGAGGTGATGCTCCGTTGTCGCTGTGAGCTAATCAGAGCTGATCAAATTAATATCACGTGTAGCTTGGAGTGGGGTGAGCTTGCACATACAGAGAGCACCTGTGGGAATGTGTGTTTAGCTGTTGCACTGGAGTTAGGAGTAGGTTAGATTTGCTGCTCTGCCACTGATTTCCCTCAGTGGGCAAGCTACTTAGTCATCTGTTTCCCTTCATTACACCAGCAAATCACAATCAGCCCTAATGAAATCAAATGACATTATACTGATGCGAAAGATTAGACTGAAGTCCTTAATCACTCCTCATAATGCAAGGATGATGGTGCTCGGCATGGGTATTGGCTTGTTCATCAGGGTTAGTATTGTTAGGGCATCCTTGAGTTCTTGGAGCATAAACATTATTTAGTGGGCTCCTTGTAAGTAAACAATTGTGCTGCAGTAGAGAAATTGATAAGATAACCCAAAGGATAAAAGCCTGTCTTTCTTTCCAGAAAACAAAAGCATTAGTGTGCAGCATAGCTGGGGAGTTAAAATGTCTTTTACTCAGTTCCTCTGTCCTCAGGGAAGATGATGGATTTTCTCGACACCTTCCTCAATGCCACGTCTGCTCAGAGAATTATTCAGCTCTAAATCCCCTCGCCTAAACTGACAGTGCGTCTGCTAAAATGATTTAGCTTAGTTTCTTTTGACTGGGTGCTCTGTTAATTCGCCTTGTCACAGACCACCAAGTGCTTGGTAAATACAGGTGAAGCCGGGACCTGGGCAGCCTGGAGGAGCTCTGTTCCTGCCAGCTTCTTGTTGCTGGACTCAGAAACTGCATCTGAGCCTCTTGGGGTGGGGTGTGCTGGTAGGGAAGGCTGGAAGAGCCTCTGCTTTGTGCAGGCACTGAGTGGGTATCCTTGGTGCTTAGCTAAGTGTCTTGCTCATTTTCCCCCCAGGATTCTTTCAAAGTTAGGTTTTCCACCAAGTAACTGACCATATCTCGACAATATGGGTTTGCTGGTGGTTCTCAGGATATTTTTCAGCATTGTTTGGTGTGGAGTGGAAAGAGAAGATGAGAGGAAGCGTCGGGGAGTGCTTGGATCTAGATTCCCCTCATGTACTTCCCCACCCCAGAAAGCACCTAAAAGGCTTTCCAGGCTTACATTACTGCAGTAAAGCTATGTGGAGTTTTCTGCTCTTTTTAGAACTGTCCTGGACTTGAGTGACCAGCTTTGCGGGGGTGGGAGGTGACAGAGCTGTTGTCTTGAAGCGGGGATGGGGGGTGTCAGCCATTGCGGGGGTAGGGAGAAGGCCCTGGAGCTAAGATTTCATTTGACCTTTCCAGGTGAAAGGGACAGGGGCTTCCTGGTGCCTTGGGGCTAAATGTGTGCAATCACCATAATTATGCATCAATTTGCATTTATTTGCATAAGTGGCATACTTGAAAGCCAAACTGCTGTCACCTTTGCCTTGGGAGAGGGGGAGAGGTTGGACTGTGCCTCCTGTAATTCCCATTTGCCTTCCTGACAGGGAGGCCATTTCGCACCCTCCGTCCCCTGTGCTGTGTTACCCACTGCTTTCCTCTCTGGTTCCTCTCACCCAGCATTCCATCTGGAGTGCCTCCACTTCCCTTCATCCCTTCTTCTAGCTCTCACTCTCCACCTGCCTCTGTGTCACCTTTTCCTTGTACCAGTTTTCTTCCCCCCCGCCTGCCCCAGCTGCACGTCCTCCCTGCGCAGGGACGAGCTGTGTGCGTACGTCAGTGCAGACGTTCTCCTGGTTCCTCTGCACAGAAGCAGTTCCCTGGTGTCTGTCAGGTGAGATGGGGAGGGGATACACTCGATCCGAAGCATCTTATTTACGGCTGCAGCCTGGGGACAGTCTCTCCCTGTGCATCTGTACGGCACCTGGCGAACTTGGCTTTAACTGAGGTGTGTGGTGGGAGCTGTCATAGTCTGATATTTGTCCTGCCTGCAGAGGATCCCTGGAGCAAGCCTTTGGGGGCAGGCAGGCAGGTAGTGCCTCTGCCTGCTGTCTTCTGCTCTGTCCTTTCTGCTGGTGGAGGAACCATTTAGCTGATACAGCTCCATCAATCACCCTGTAAAAGGTCTCGCAGTCCTGCCCCTGCAGCCCCCTCTCCTCCAGAGCAGAGCCTCATCATTCCCACTGAGATGGCTTTGCTCAGTCTAGCTGAGCCCACAAGTTGAAGCTCCCTGGGTCAAGCAGGAACACCCCAGGACAGGGCAGGAGATAGTGGTTAGACAAACTTCTGCAAATTGTCCCCTCCATGGTGCTGGAGCGTGCTGTTAAACCTCCCTCTGCCTCCCTCCTGTGGTCTTTCTGCATTTCTTTCCCCTTTGCAGCCTTTTTCAAAGTCTGTGCCTTACTTTTTTGGGACTTGGTGCAAAATCGTGTGGTGCTTCAATGACTGATAGACCTCCGCGCTGACCTTCACAGCTTGCAGTCGGAGCGAGTGCTGGGATGCCCGTTATCTGAGCAGCCCAAGGAGCCAAACAGCTCTGGCGAGTCTGTTATTGCTGGAAGAAAACAGCTTGTGTCTGTAGCAAGGGGGAGGATGGCTCAGAGTTAATGCTTCTTGTATCAAACTGTGATCTACCCACTAACGGGATGAATTGGAATGGATTGCTCATTTCATTAGCGGCGAAGGTAAGTGAGTGGGCTGTATCCGTACGAGACGCATATTTTATTCAGGCTGCCAGAAGAATACTGGTGATTAATTGCCATTGATTTCTGACACCTGCATTCCTACGGGGGGGGGGAATTTTTGAAGGCCTGGAAGATGCTTTTACACAGCCTTCAACCTTTCCGCGCCCTCGAGAAGCGGAAAGAACAAGGGGAAAATCCTGAAGGTGGGAGAGGAAAGGCTCCAGTAATGGGAGACATGCTGGGCGAGAATGGCCTGGCACGGTGGGTTTCGGGAAGGGTGGCAGCTGTCAGTCTTGGTCTTGGCAAGGAACATGCTTTATTGTGTGTTGTTTTGGTTTTTTAAAAGGTATAACTGCGGGTACACGAGATGTGCGTTTCCTTTTTTTGATGATTTTAAGCAATCTACTTCACTCTCAAAGGACTTGATAATTAAATAGTGTGTTGTCAGGGGATCGGTGGCCTTATGGAATCAATCTGCCCTTCTCTCTGGCACTTGCTTCCTCTAATAACATTTCTAGGCAATTGGTGACTGTTTCCTTGCTAAATGTTTTGGCGCTGATCCCCAGATTCAACTAAATTATTTCCTTAAGCTTGCCTTCTAGCAGGTGTGCTTGCACACTGTGGTGCCAGCGTTAAGCCTTTCACACCACGGTCTTCAAATGCATTATAGATGGGGCAAAGCCAAATTTTATCGGAGTCTGGAGCAAAACAGCAGCACTGAATGACACGTAGCAAGTCCCTGAAGTGGCTTGAGAAAGGAAATGGAGATGCAGTCTGCACTGCCTGATGCTGCAGAGGCGATTAAGGAGGTGGAATTATTTTATTTAATGGTCCACTGCAAATGGGCTAGGTTCAGCGTGCCTGTCAAATAACATGCTTTCCAAAGAGCTTGCAGGATGAATTATGCTCTTGCTTTTGTGGTGGTATCTCTGCAATCATTGAACGCAGGACAACCTGCGTGTCTCTGAGGAAGAAGTTCTCTTGTATTATTCCCAGCCAGAGCCTGTCCTTTCTCTCCGTTGGCCCCACACTTTTTATTGGGTGGAAACTCTGGTCTGAAGAGTTTTTCCTTTTGTCCCAGGGAGTTGGGGTGACCTGCTTCCCGGGAAGTGTATTGTTCGTGTGGGCAGGTGCTGAGCCTCTCGCTTGCTGTTGTTGCTTTGTAAGCAGGCCTGACAGCTAAATCAAGGTCAGCAGACTCATCCCAGTTTGCTGGCACTGTGGCACCTCCCTGGGAGTGGGGAAAGGCAAAGTGCTCAATGTTCGAGCAGCAGCTGGGCTGCCAGGCACAGGGACCGGCAGCCTGAAGGCTTACAAGGGAGGAGGGTACCGTGGAGGAAACCTGTCATAAACCCCCCCTCCACCAAGGGGCCAATGCCGCTGGCCAAAAGCCTGTGCTCGGGTGGCTTTTGGGACCCTCTGCACACACATTCCCGGAGGCCAGGGTGGATGCACAGTGTGGGAGAAGCCAGTGTGATAGAGCTGGAAAATAATTCCTGCTGATGGCTTGATGTTCAGGGAGACCAGCTGGAAAGCGGGTCCTGCCCTCTGCTGTGGGTATGGTCCCTGCTGGCCAAAGTGCCTGTGCGACGGCAGGGAAAGATGTGTTGAAGAAGCTGCCTGAGTGAGTCCCTGGTCTGTCAGTAATTAGCACCTCTGATCCCCAGGTTGTCAGTTAGCCCCTTCTCACGAGCCCTGAGAAGTTAAATTAAAGTGAAAACAGAGGAGAGAATAATCCTACTTGCTGGGACAGCTGGGCAAAGATGAGGAGTCTTGGGCTGGAGCTGCCTTTGGATACTGGTCTGCATCTGCCCGTCCAGGACTGCTCCACCCATGTCCTGAGGCTCCCAGCTGGCTTAGCAGAGCCGGCACCAGCTGGCTGGGAAGTGAAGCCCAATGGTCCTGGCAGTGCAGAGCTCCAGCCAGAGCCTGTGTCTGGGCTCTGTCCATCAGCACAAAGTCTGCCCAGGCTGCTGGCTGCTCCTGGGGATGCCGGGACTCCTCTCCGTGCCATGTCCCTGGAGAACAAGGTGCTCTGCTCCTGCTGAGGATGGGGCTAAGGCGAGCAGAGCTGGCCCTGGTGAGCAGCGGTGGCTCTTGTGTTCTCTGATGCCCTGACATTGACCATCTCCTCTCCTTGCCAGGCTTTGTTGCTGCATCCTTGGCTTGAAAACCTTCCATCCTGCCCAAGCTGCTGAGTCGCCCTTTTGTAATGCAATCGTCATTGTCCCCTAGCACTGGTGTGCCCCCAAGGGCTTGCAGAGACTCCCATTGCCTCTCCAGCTCAGCCCAGTAGCCTGTGCTCTTGCCTCCTTGGCTGGCTATTAATGGTTTCCATTTTTGCAGCACCTCTACACTCAAAGCACTTTCTTTTATTAGAGGCAAGACTTCTACCTCAGTTCTCATTCTGAAGTTGTTTGCTTGGGTTCTCTAGCACCAGCCACAGCTGCATGCTGAATTGGAGAGGAGTGGTGCTGCTTGAAGCACACGGGTGGTAAGATCCTGGCCCAGTGGTAGTGCAGCAATAGGCTGCACCTCATTACCTTACTAGCAGGCATAAATGGCCTCATTAAATCTACTCTGTGTCCCAGTTCTGTAGCAATAAAAATTGTCAGGACCAAGATGATATTAAGAAATTTATGGCCAATGCTCCACTGTGGTGGTCGCTTGGATTCCTCGTAGGAGCCCAGCACATGGGGCTGGAGCATCCCTTAGAGGGAGGCTTCTCCCAGAGCACTTCGTAATGACCTGAAGAACAGCTGGCAGGAGAGAGTCATTACCATGTGCTGCTGACTTTCCAAAGGTGCTGGGAATCATGCTCAGTGGATGAGAAAATTACCTGCAAACTTCTTTGGGATGTCAAATCAACCTTGTTTCCTCCAGACTCTGAAAGCTACTGAGAGCCTGATGGAAATGTGTATGAGCAGAACTAGAGCTGAAGGGATGAAATGGGGTGGAGCAGGTGAGGAGCTGCTGAGGGCACCTGTCTCATGTGCCCCAAGCTTGGTGAGAAAGCCTTCCTGGGTCTGTCTTCTGTGTCTGGCTGGAAATCCAGACGAACCAGCTTAGAGGGGACTTGCTGTTGGGGTTGCCTCAGCGGTCGTTCCAAAAGTGGATGGTTTGTCAGCCTCAATAACAGGGAAACTGAGGCACTGAAAAATGGGAAGTTCTTACTATGGCAGGAGGGTTTCTGGCTCCCGCTCTAAAGGCTGCACCCTGCCAAAGCACAGCGATGGGAAACAGAAAAGCCAGTGGAGGCTGTTGGTTCTGCTGGCATGGCAGCTGTGCTGGGGATCCCAGTGGCTGACTTGTAGGCTTCTGGGAGCTGGGTGGGGACAGGGGTTAAGCCCCACAGGTCAGTGTGGGGTTGGTTTTGTGTGTAGGATGGGAACAGGTGAGTCACGGGCTGTGCAATGCAGAGACGGTCCCTTTCCATGGGCTGCTGACCCAGCGTGCCCTGCAAGACCACTGCACTGCTCCAGGGAACGGCCTCCTCCCAGCAGGTCCTGTTCCAGGGGTCTCCTCTATCTATGCCACTGGGACCAACGTTTTTCCTCTTTCCCCCAAGGGTAACAGACTTCTCCTCCCCAGATACCAGGATGGGTGCTTCTTACAAACCAGAAGATGAACAGATGCACCAGCCTTGGTAAAGACAGAAACAAAAGCAGAGGGGGTAGCACAGTGTTTCTTCCCGTGCAGGGAAATGTGTAGGAGCCCTGCTTGCTTGGAGCTCACCAAGGCAGCTGGTAGTGATTTCTGTCTCTGTTTGGATGCACGATGGAAGCTTCTCCCGTCTGGCTCACCTGATGCCTCTTCTCTCTGCAGCTCTGCATGCCAAGTGCTTTGTTAAAGCCTCCTTCAGTGTGTGGATGTACACAGGTTTTACAGCCCTGTGCCAGATCTCGCTCCCGTGCTTCGTTGTGGAGCATGTGTGGTGCTGTTATCTGAGGGAAAACAGTGCTTCTCTTCTCCTCCCACAGCTGTGTCAGCTGTAGTTTAAATAGCTGGTGGCTGCCTAATGAACAAAGAAAGCTCAAATGTTTGGACAAAACTGACTTTAGCAGTCAGCAGGTTGGGGAAGAGGTTTGTGGTGACTGTGCTGTGATTTTGACAAGACTGTGGTGGCCAGAGGGAGGACATGGGAGGTGCAGAGCAAGCCTTGTGCTCCTCAACCTCTGGCTCTCATGCTGGGCCTCGTCCTCAGCAGGAGCTGTACTGGGGCTTACTGGAGCAGATGTGCTCTGGTGGAGGTTAAAAGCAGAGATTCTTCAGGCTATTTGTGCTTGCAGTCAAAGAAGGATTTACCACTGAGCTGGTACAAACTTAAGCTTATCCTAAAAATAATAAAAATAATCTCTTCAAGTTGATGCAAGCTCACGAGTCAAAAATCTATTCTTATAAATAGATTCAGGTTACAAATGGGCTTCACTGGTTGAATTTCAGACCTGTGCTTAAGCGTGTTCTAGGCAGAGGTTTAAATGCTTGCTCATTTAAACATGTGCCTGAAGGCCATGTTGAATCAGGGCTGTCGGAGACCCTCTTCTAGGAAAAAAATCAGCTGTCTTACTCTTCCTCTCTTAAATGGTCCCATAGTGTTGTTAAACAGCTACTGTTTTGGGCCTACATGCATGTCTCCGTGGTGCCTGCAACGGTGTGTCACACATCTGCGTACA